>NC_136919.1:17458052-17846316 GCF_949752795.1 Hyperoodon ampullatus
ATAAAAAGTTAAGTAACTTTCCCAGCATTACTCACTATCATTGCACCTTTCTTATTATCAGCCACTGTGCTGAAAACTTTTTGTTTTCACTCAAGTAATCTTGTGAAGTAGGCATTTTAATTATTCCTATTTTATAAATGGGGACACTGAAACATAGAAAGATCATATTGAACCAGCAACTTCAAGTAGTAATGGGCAGTGCCAGTGCTTGATCCCAGCTCGGTGTGAAGTTAAGGGCTATGATCTTAATCCTTCTTTTTTATTGACTTCCTAAGTTCACATTGTTGAGAAATTATTGAGTTGGGTTTCAAGCTTAATTGGTCTGACTGCAAAGCTCATAAGCCTTCCATTTCACCAACTTCACTTCTGGGATCAGTGTGTGAACACAGGATCTTGCAGAGAGAAAGAGAGAGAGAGATGCCTTTATACAGATAAAAGGAGCTTCCTCCCCTGTGAAGCCAGCCCTGATTTTGTCAAGCACGCTTCAGCAGGCCCTCCCTCTCAGCTCTTACTAGGGTGTGAAGTGTTTAATAAAACAACCTAGCAGTTATCCAGGTACAGTGCAATTATGTCGTCTCCTAACCTTCTCGCGTACCTGACTGTGCCCCTGCAGGTTTGGGCCGTGCCCGGCTCCCTGGCGAGTCCTGAGACTTGCCCAGGGCATAGCACACACAAGTGCTCAGGCAACCTTTGTGCAATGACTGGAGGTCTCTTCTGAACCTGAAGGACCCCGAGTTTCCTGCTAGGGATGCGGACTCTGCAGCCTCTCTCAGTCATTCATTCAAGTAGGCCCCAGGATTAGTTGTCTGTTTCTATGTAACAAAGTATCCCAACATTAGCAGGTTAAAACAGCAGATGGGTATCCTCTCATTTCTTATCTCAACCAGCATTTATCTATTAACGTTTATTACCTCAACCAACATTTATTCTCTGAGTCAGGGGTCCAGGCACCACGTAACTGGTCCTCCAGCTCAGAGTTTCTCTTGAGGTTACAGTGATGCTGTCAACCAGGGCTGTGGTCTCCTCTCCAGGCTTCGCTGGGGAAGGACCTGCTTCCCAGCTTCCTCATGAGGTTGTTGCAGGATCTGTTCCATGAGCCACCCTCAGCTCCTTGTCTTGTGGGCCTCTCTAGGGGGCAGCTCACAACATAACATCTGGCTTCAGCAGAGCAAGAAAGTGAGAAGAGTCAGAGAGTGTAAGAAAAAAGGAAGGCGCAATCTTTTGTACCCACCCTGCTGTTGGAAGTGACATACCATAATTTTGCTATAGACCACCTGATGGAAGCAAGTCTGTAGGGGAGGGGATTACACCCGGGTGTGAATACCAGGAGGTGGGAACCACTGGGGCCCGGTTTTGTTTTGGTTTTTCTTAATTAATTAATTTATTTTTCGCTGAATTGGGTCTTCGTTGCTATGCGCGGGCTTTCTCTAGTTGCGACGAGCAGGGGCTTCTCGTTGCGTGCGGGCTTCAGCAGTTGTGGCGCATGGGCTTAGTTGCTCCGCGGCATGTGGGATCTTCCCGGACCAGGGCTCGAACCCGTGTCCTCTGCACTGGCAGGCAGATTCCTAACCACTGCGCCACCAGAGAAGCCCCTGGGAGCCATTTTAGAAGCTGCCTCCCTTTGTCCACTTGCCCTCTTTCCTTTTCTCCAAACCAGGTCTTTCTTTGATTTCAGGCGACTCATGCTAATTTGCATCCATACACTTGAAGAATGATTTATCACCAAGCTTCAGGTTCTCAAATTCTATCCGGGATGTTCTTCAGCCTCCTCTGGAGTAAACGTCCTCTGGTGTGGTACAGAGTGTCTTTGCAGGATAAGTTTTGTGCCTCTAACCCAGTGCCTCTCCGTCTCCTCCACTCCAGAGGTACAGTTGTAGATCTCATCCTTTGTCACAAGGTCTTTGGGCCCCACCCCTTGAGATCATGAAGTTCCTGCAGCATCCCCAGCACCCAACACAATGTTTGGCACTTACTAGATACCTAGAACATCTTTGTGGACAAAGTGAATAAATGAGGGCATGCTTTAGCTTTGCACAGTGCCGGGAGAGCTGGCCTGAAAGGACTGACTACATCATCTCGATAAAGCCCACTCTCCTGGCAGTGGACCATGACTTTCTTTGTGTGCCCCTTACTACCTCTCTTGCTTCTTCTGCCTACATTTTACTACAGGTACCCCCTGCCATTCCAGTTTATGTGCAATGCCCTGTTCACCTTTGCTGTTCCATTCTCCTGGACCACAGGCTCTGTTTTCCTACTTGGCTAAGTCTCACGTTACAAGCCTCAACTCTGAGGAATGATTCTCTGACCTCCAAACCTGCACTGACCTCTGCCACCGTGGTGATCCCCTTGCATTACTTTCTCTGTTTGGAGACCTGCTACCCCACTGAGCATTGAGGCCCTTGATGACTCTGATCTCTGGATCCCCTACTCACAGAGCTCAGTGAAGAATGGACTCTCAGTAAATATTCATTGAATGAATGGATTTCTCCTGTTACAGGCGGGGAGACGGAAGTCCAGAGAAGGGAGGAATTTTCCTAAGGTTTCATAGTGAATGGTGGCAGAGTGGTGTTCAAGTTTGGTCTCTAGACTTCCAGAACAGAGCTCTTTGCACAATACCCTTAAGCCTGCCCTTGTCACTGAAGGACGAGACAGAATGTGGGTCTAGCATGGCCCTTGGGCAAAGACCACTATTGTTCTGTTGGAGGTGGCATCTTTCAACCAGCAGGTTTGAAAGGTTTAGGCCCAGAATGTCAGCCTGAAATGGGTAGAGGCCTCTGTATGGAAATGTATTTGGGCAGAAACGCTTCACGGGAACACTTTTTCCTCTTTTCTTCTTTTATTCTCTTTTATATTCCCTCCTCAAAGGTCTAAAGGCAAAGGTGTTTATCTCCAGTTGGCTGTTTAAACACAGTGCCGTGTGCTTTTGCTGAAATTTAGTGGTCTGAAGAGGAGACGGCGGAATTGAAAACCAAGGAGGAAAATGCCCCTCTATGTAAAGAGCTGGAGACGAGTGCGTTTTTCCCAATCAAGTTCCCAGGTGATGAGCAGCCCAACTCCGGCACCCAGGAAAGGGCAGAGTCCTCTAGTCCCCACATGGGACCCCAGTTCCTTCCTTTATAAGAGTGAGGCTTTGGGTGCGGAGCAAGACCCTTGGTTTGAGAATCTGCTTCCTCGGGCCAAAGCTCCTTCTAGTTTCTTAGATTTGCAAGAGTCTTATGGTAAACAAGCCCTGGTATGAAGAATAAGGGTATTTCTTGGGTCAGGTGGACCTAGGTTGAATCCCGGCTCTGCCTCTGATCGTTTGTGCAGCTTGGAACAAGGGTCTGATCGCTCTGAGCTTCATTTTCCTCATTTATAAAATAGAGATCATGGTACTTAACTCAGAGGGCTGTTTTTGAACAATACAAGTCAAGCTCCGAGCCTTGGTTCACAATGGTTGCTCATGTGGAATATCTTTTTCCTTTCCCTTTTGCTACATTTGTGTGTCTTCTGCAACATCCTCGTTAAGAGGCCCCTCTGCCTGAATCTTCCTTGTTTCCAGGCTAAATATCCTGTATCCTTCCTCTGGTGTCCTCTCCTGACATAATCTCCAGTCTAACCCTGGTTACTGTCTTCAGACCATGGACCACTTGTCTGTGTCTTGCTTAGAGCATCACACAGACCTGAGTTACATTACCAGCTCTGCAGCTTACTAGGCCTGTGACCTTGAGCAAACCATTTCTCCTCCCTAAGCTCCATTTCCCTGCTCCATAAAATGGGGACCCAAGGGTTGTTGTGAAGAGCAAACTGAATAGTGGATGCAAAGGGCCCAGGAGAGGCTTAGCATGTAGTAGTTACTCTGTATGTGTTTGAACCTTCTCTTAGTAGAAACTCACTGCCCTTTTGACCACATGATCCTTTTCCCACTTCTGACCCATCCTGAATTTATACAGATAGTTTCCTGGATTCAAAGGTCAGTCTCTACATTTATTGGTCTTATATTTAATGATGATGATGATAAAAGTTACTATGCATTGAGCACCTACTATACAATGTATATTTTCCTACCTAATCTTTCTAATGACCCTGTGGAGTAGATGCCGTTCACATTTTATGGATTAGGATAATGAGACTTTTTGAAGGTCAGCCGGAAAATAATGCAGCGAGTTTCTCTAACCTTGAATGTCCCCATTTTTACTTTACTCTACTGTGCTTTAGACTTTGCCCTTTGGGATCTAGATGTGGATTTGAATTCTTTGGGGCTCAATAACCTTCTAGACTTGGGCTAAACTCAATTTTCTTCTTTGTAAAATGAGGAGCTGACAAAACTTTATGATCGATTGACTCAAGTGATATCTGTAAAACATTTTGCACCACATGTCATACATCGTGAGTGCTTTAAAAGAAAAGATTAGCAGCAGCAGCAGCAATTAAGTGGGTTTTCTTCTGAGCTAATCAGCTCCCCGTTTAGGTGATATTCAAACACAGGTTGGATGACCATGGCGGGGAGCATTGTAGGAAACTACCTGTATTATTGTGTTATATGTTAGGGTCAAAGCCCTTTTAGTCCCCTGTGATCCTGAGTTTCTGTGATTCAAATTAAAACAGATGATACATGTGGCAGGAGTTAAGGGGAATTTGGCATTCCTGTGAGTTGTGATGCTTAGGGCAGACTTCCAGGAGATGGGAGTTCTCTGGTCTTGACAAGTTGGTCTCCCTTTGACATGTTAAGAAAAGTAGGCAGGACAACACATAGGTGTAGGGAATGCATGCAGCTTGATACAAGGAAAGGGACAGGCAGATTTAACTGTGGCAGGGGGTTTATGGAACATCAGGCAGAGCCTTATTTCCCGTTACTTCTCAGGTACAATCTGAGAATCAGGAGAAAGAGGTGGGGAGGAAGGCACATGGAGGTTTGAGGAAGCCCCCTTCCTTTGGAGGCAATGCGATGCAATGGAGGAAACATTGAGTTTGCGGGTCAGTAGGTCTTGGTTGCTATTCCATCTCTGCCCCTTGCTAGTTCTGAGCCGTTGGGCAAGTCAGTTAAACTCTGAGTTTCCATTTCCACCAGTGTCAAATAACAGCCTCATTGACAGTAGACATGGGAAATAAAAGGGTTTCTGGTGGTAAAAGCCACCACCACAGACCTCGTAAATATGAAATGCACAATAAACAGCATTCCTCTCCTCCTGCTTTCACAAACCTTGAACCAAAGTTCAGTGACATCTTCTAAGAGAATGGAACAGTGACTTCTTTGGCAAGCTCTGAGAAAAAGCAGCTAGAAATGTGTCTTTCAAGAAGATGGGAGGTGATTGGCCCTGATCTTCCTTGGTAGCCATGGAAACCCGTGGCTGCTTTTTGCTCTGTCCGTTTGCACCCACTGCTTGGTCCCTACTCTTCCTTGCCACTCCCCTTTGCATCAGTGATGTGGGCTGAAGGTGGTGGATGCAGTGAAACAGCCTACAGTCTAAGAGGGTGAACCCAGGGATCAAACACAGGTATCTTAACTTTTTTTTTCTTTTGGAAGTCAGTACCAGCTGATGATCACCTGTGAATCTGAAACTCATGTGTGACCTTTTCTTCCTCCTTCTTTCCCATTTATTTCTGAGCCTTTCTAGAACTCTATCTCTTTTGAATCATCTCACGGTTTCTCATTCACACACTGCTATTTCACCTAGGGAGTATAGCATCTTTTTCTTTCCCCTAATGCATTCCATCAGCCTGTTAAATTGTTGAATAGTATTTAACTTTCTACACTGGCCTCTTGTACCTGCCTCTTTTCCCTTCTTGCACATATTTTCTTGTGACTCTGAAGTCCATTTTCCTTAAAAAAATTTTTCTAGCTTTGCTGACATGTAATTGATGTACATCACAGTATAAGTTTAAGGTGTGCAACAAAATGATTTGACCTACATATTTTATAAAATGATTACTGCAATAAGTTTACTTAGCATCCATCATCTCAGATACAATAAAAAGAAAAAGCAAAAAAGAAGGGAAAATATGTTTTCCTTGTGACAAGCACTTTTAGAATTTACCCTCTTAACAGTTTCATATATATTATACCTCAGGGTTAACTGCATGTCATCATGTTGATGTCATCAACCCTAGTACTTATTTATCTTATAACTGGAATTTGTACCTTTTGTTCACCGGTCTTCCAATTCCCCTTCTTCCCACCCACCAGCCATGGTAACCAGAAATCTGATCTCTTTTTGCATAGTTTTTTTTTTTTAGATTCCATAGATAAGTGAGATCATACAGTATTTATTTTTCTCTGGCTGACTTATTTCACTTAGCATTATGCCCTCAGGGTCCTTCCATGTTTTTGCACATGGCAGGATTTCCTCATTTTTTATGGCTAAATAATATTCTGGGGTGTGTGTATGTGTATATCTCATAATTTCTTTAGCTGTGGATGGACAGTTAGGTTGTTTCCATGGCTTGGCTATTGTAAATAATGCTACTGTGAACATGGGGGTGCAGGTATCTTTTCATGTTAGTGTAAAACTATACCTAGGAACCAGATGGGTACAGAACTTGTAGTCAGGCAAGACTGACTATGAAACTGTCCTCCATCACTTGCCAGTGGTTAAGGCTTGGTTTTCCCACTTTTAGACAGAGACAGTCATCGCTGCCTTGCAAGACTGTTGAAAAGTTTAAGTAGGCAAATGTAAGTAAAATCTTTAACCCAGTGTCTGGCATAGCAGCCATAGTTAATTAGTGGGAACTGCTGATATTCCTAACAGTCACCTTTGTATGAACTATTAAAGTAGCTCATTATTTTCACTACTTTGTTCCATAGAACAATGGTTCTGCAGTATAGCAATACTTTGGGGAAACACTGGGTTAAATTCTGCTAAAGAGAATTTAATGTAGACCTTTTCAGAGAGTTTAATATCAGATATATACTCTTTCACCTTAAGAGTTGATTTTTAGAATAGAGCATATCCCAGAAATTTTTGAAAACTGATGTCTTTTTTCTTTTAAGGTACATTTTGTTTTGTGGGCAATACTGCACTGGCTCTGTGGGGCATTTGGATACACTTGTGTGGTCAGTGTTTCTGGAGGTAGGGCTCACAGATTCTAATCCTGCCTTCACATTTCACCAATGAGACCTGGGTCAAGTGTCATGGAAAGAGCAGTAGGCTGCAGGTCAGGAGATGTGGCTCTCAGGCCCAGTTATTCCCTTGGTGCCTAAATGTGAGTTCACCATTAAGTCTCTTGTTCCTCATTTGTATCCTGGAGATAATAGCAGCACCCACTGCATTGGACTTTGGTGCAAAGTGAATGAAATATTTGTGAATAATTTGTAAACTAACAAGAATTGAAAAAATATGGTGTGCCATCCTCATCACTAACACCATTGTCACCACACCACTGTCATCATCTTGAAGTTACCTTCACACTTCAAGGAACAGGTGTCTGCAACTGCCACAGAGAAATCCAAAGAGTCAGCTGTGTGTAGCCCCATTCAGTGTCTGCTGTCAGTGCCTTTCTTGGGTGATCCAAGCCTGCACTACAGACACGCTCCTCATCCATGGGGCAGAGCCAGCCCAAGGGGCTCCCCAGGGGCCTCATGGATAGTGACTGGCCCCAGGCAGCTCAACTGAACTATTTTCTCGGGCTCAGAGAGGAAAAGAAACAGCCATCTAGCTTGCCCCTCCCACCATCTGCCCTCCTTGTAAGCCTCTCTCTGGTGATGCAGAGGTCTCCTTAAAGACCTGTGGTCAATATGAGGTAGGACAGTGAAGCCACCATGCATCCACCCATAGTCACCATAGGTCCACAGGGCAAGCTGAGGTCTGTCAGCAGATTGACACTTAGGGTTGATTCTGCTTGGCTCAGGCCACATATAGCATACTGATGGAGAAATTGTGGAGCATAATGGTTAAGAACTTGGGTTCTGAAGTCAGTTTTTTTTTTTTAAATTTCAGCCCTATTACCTTTGAGCTGTATGGCCTTTAGCAAGCAGTGGCCTCAGTTTCCTCTTGCTTCAAATGTGGGGGAGAGTAGACAGCATCTCATGAGGTTTCTGTGAAGATAAGTGAGATATTACGTGAAAAATGTTTAATTATATTTTCTGGTACAAAAGTATTTTTTATAAATGTTAGTTATGATGATGATGATGATATTCTTTGCTAGGAAAGCCATTGTAGAAAAAGCAAATCTATGCAAAATATAATAAGGAGACTCAAAATACGACTTCAGAGAAATAAAGTAAAACTAGCAATATTTGGTTTGGAGGAAAGAAAGCCCAAGGCAACTGCATTGCCACCTTTAACTAACTAAATAGCCTGGAGGAGGAGGTCTTGGGTACCTCCTATTTGACTTGGACAGCAGGAGTTGGCTCACAGAGTGAGATTCTAGGACTGTTTAGTACAACTGTCTGAATATAGAATTGCTGCTTCGCAGGGGGTGAGTTTGCAGTCTCTGGAAGAATGCAAAGGCTGGATGAGCACTTGCACAGATCTTATAAAGGAAAATCCTAGGGAAGATGGGAGATTTTAAAGGATACTATGGATTTGAGAGCGCCAGGTTCAAAGTGCCAGAGAACACAAGAAACTAGTTCATGGCAGAAATAGAGGGGCAGGGGGTGAGGAGAGACTTGGCCCCGATGAGCAAGACAGGAAAAAGGATGCCCCATATTGACACATCACACTGAAGAAGTGTGCGCAGAATGTAGACACGAGGCAGGCTGAGGAAAGGCGGCTGCCTTCCCCAGAGTTCTGAGAAAGCCCCAATTTCAAATATTCTTTCCTTCTGCCTCCAGCGTGACACTTGCACTTGTCAGAGGATGTGTCCCAATTTTAGTTTCCAGAAATACACAGAGAAGCACAGAGGCGCTGGAGCTCAGGTGTGGCAGGAATCCCATGAGGTCTTCAGTGAGGTTAATGGGGCACCCCACCAATCTGTGGTGGTCACCCTGATATGCAGGAGGCTGGGTGGCCTCTCAAGGGCTTTTTGTATGATTTCTGGCTGGCTGGGGACCAATCTTTGCTAAAGAAAGTGAATGAATACATTTGACTAGAAAAGTACCAATAGCAATATTCCAATACTGACACCTCTTGGTAGAATGGGGAATAACATTTAAGCATTTATTCATTCACTCATTCTTTCAATAGATGTTTATTGAGCACCTAGTATATGCTTATACTCCAGACATGCTTATAGACACTGGAGCTAATAGGAGGACATAAAAAATGAGGTCTGACACATAGTAGATACACATTAAATAATTACCTATTGAATAAATTAATTCCCAGATAAGGACTGAGACTTAGAGAAGTAAGGTGACTTGTCCATGGGGGCCAGCAGCTAAGGTTAAAAGCCAGAATTCCAGGGCTTCCCTGGTGGCGCAGTGGTTGAGAGTCCGCCTGCCAATGCAGGGGACACGGGTTCATGCCCCGGTTTGGGAAGATCCCACATGACACGGAGCGGCTAGGCCCGTGAGCCATGGCCGCTGAGGCTGCGCGTCCGGAGCCTGTGCTCCGCAGCGGGAGAGGCCACAACAGTGAGAGGCCCGCGTACCGCAAAAAAAAAAAAAAAAAGCCAGAATTCCAGCTTCAACCGGAGTATTACCGGCCTCTTGATATCCATGTAGATGCCAAGTGTTGGGCAGTGGGGTTTTAAGGAATTGAGATAAAAGGAATGACACCAAGAGTGTACATGGATCCCTAAGTATGTGTGCTTGGTGTTGTAACTGTGATCTCTCATTTAATCCACACAGTTTGCCTACCAGTTAGGGATTATCATTGTCATTTTATAGATTAGAATACCGAGGCTCTGAGAGTGTAGGTGACTTGCCAAAAGTTAGAAGCTACTAACAGGAGGAGTTTGGATTTAAATCTCTATGTCCAGAACCTAAAACGAACCTTTCTTTTGTTCTAAGTGGCATGTCTACCGTTTGGTCTCCTTTACCCTAAGGTCTGGGTTCCTAGAATCTCTGTCCCTCACCCCAATTCCATATGCCATTTAAAGAAAGAAATGAATTCTCAGCTTAGGACCCAGCCTCTCATGCCCCGTGATATCAGGAGGAAGCAATCAGTGGGAGTACAGCAGCTTTTAAGTTTTCCACACACAGGGGTCTGATGGGGTTAGATCTGTTTTCTTCATTGTAAAATGTGATTGATTCAATTCCAAATTTAACTTAAATTTGCTTTTCCTCTCTCAACCTGGCAGTTCCAAACTGAGAATTAATCAAACCCCAAATTATAGGCAGCATGTGGATCAACAATGCCGAGTTATTTCCGGTTGAATTTCTCAAGCAATGAATTTGATGCCGTTCTCTGCTGCCATGAGAGCAGTTGAGGGGTAAGAGGGAGGGGAAATGAAAGGGAAATTAGATTATTAACTTTCTCCAGTTGCAGCAATCAATATGCCCTGGTGAGATTCTATTCCCACAGCACAGCTTGCCCCCTTGCAAGTGATGGGGAGGGAACTGTAAACTGGGATGTCAACCAGGGATAACCATGACCCTAGCCATCCAAGGATGCTCCTGTTATGATATGGAGCTATGATTTATTGTTGTTTTGTTTTGTCTTTTTTACCAATTATGTGCATCATCTTATTTTGTCCTCAAATCAGCCCTGAAAGCAGATCATTGTTCCCATTTATTCAGATGGAGACATTGTGTCTTCTCAGGGTTAGGTCAATGGGCAAGTGTCACATGAGATTTTGTGGTGAGGCAGGATTTGAACAAAGGCATACCTGTCTCCAAAGGCCATGCCCCTTCAGCAACTACATGATACCATCCTGGGACACTTATTCTGTGGGGAAGTGGGAGGTAGTATGATATGGGGGAGAGGATGGAAAGAACTGGTTCTAATCCTGACTCTGCTACGTATGGACTGAGTGACCTTAGAAAAGTCATTTTATCGCTCTGCCCGTCTGTTGCTGTGCAAAACAGAGACAGTAGTAACAGTTTTCTGTAAGAATTAAATGAGATACTTTCCCTCCACTAAAATGTAAGCTTCAAGGACTTTGGCTGTTTTGTTAACTGTCCTTTCCCCTGTGCCTAGAACAGTGTGAGGGAAAAGTTGATGTTCGATAAAAATTTGTTGGATGGATGGCGGGAGGGATGGATGGATATAAGTGTTAGGCATAGTTCCTGGATCGTAGTAAGCAGCCAACAAATGGAGGTTCTCTTCCCTGTCTTTGCTTACTGTGATGCAGTGCAGAGCCTGGGTGACAAGGGGTTGGGTATCATGGGATAGATAGTTTCTACCTTGCTGCTGTCTACAGCTCCTACTCAGAGCTAAGTGCTGATGATCAGTTCCCTAGGCCAGGAACTCTTAAAAAGTCACCTCTGTTTGAGTCCCACTGTGAAGTTTCTGCCAGGCCTAGTTGCCATGGAAACCCCCAAGCCCTAGTGGCTGCTCCACGGGCATCTGGCCTGAGTGCAGACTTGACCTGCGTGCGTTCTTCTTCCTGGACTTCAGAGACAGCTGTGGTGTTTCAGGCATTCTCTGAGTAAATGGCTACCTCAGGATGCTGTTACTCTGCATTCTCTCTTCCACTCCCTTTGCTTCTTAAAACTCTCCCTGCACTCTCCACTCTGTGTATCTTTAGTTTCTGTAAAGAATAATTCAATCCCTAGAATGTTCTGATAATGGGTTAGACAAAGAGATAAATAAGTCCTGGTTTCTGCCATCAGCTAGGAGATAAATACCAATGTCTGGCTTGGAAAGATCATTTACCAAGGGCCTATGTATGTGCCAGAAACTGTGCTGGTCATTTGACATTTTCTGTCTCATTTAGGTCTTACAACACTCTTGAAGGAAATGTCATTTTATTCCTATTCTCCAGATAAGAAAACGAAGGGCCAAAAGGCTAATGTGACTTTACTCCCCACCGTATTGACTCTTAAAGACCTTGGATTACCATGGAGATTTAAATATAGGGGATGCAATTAGCCCAGCATGAGCCCGGGGAGCTAGTACAAGCAATCCTACTCCTACCCGTCAACCCTCTTCCCCCAAATAGAAATCAGCCCCATGGAGCCTGGGTGGTATGTCTGGTAGTTGGTTAATTAGTGAAAGGAATGTCTTGGTCACATCTGTTTCTGCTGCTGCATAGGCCAGTCTGAGAGATGCCTTCTCGGACACTCACAGGGCACAATTGTCCTTCCAGGGAGTCCACTCCCCAATGCCAGGCGCCTCTAACCACCTTTCACTTCTCACACTCTGGACCTGGTTCACCTTCCCAAGAGTTGGTTCCTGCTGGACTCATGTTTACATGTTCTTTCTCTCAGAACAGCCTCCTTAGAGTCTAGACTGGAAACTCAGTGCTGCTGCTAACTGTTATCTGGGGACGGGGGTCGGGGGGTGGGGTGGGATGTTAAATATCTAGGCTAGGAGTCATATGTTGACTTTTTAAGGAAAGCCCTATGCGAGGCAACAACGCCTAGTCCATACCCTTTCTGGTAGAAAACATCGACATTAGCTTGCTTCTGCTACTTAGTTATGAAACTGTTGATATTATCAGAGTTTGAAACAGCTTCTTGTGGCTCCCAGATGAGAGAGAAAATGTGTTCCTTTTTTTATGTGGTCCTTTTAAGTTAAGAGATTTTCTGTCTCCTGACACCACAACCATCTTTTTATCTTAACTGCTCTTCTAGTTAACTAATATTCACCAACTATAGCAACCACAAATATATGAATTGTCCCTACCATAGGCTATGCCTTATTCTAAGACTGGCAATAAAGCCAAATCCCCGGGCTTCCCTGGTGGCGCAGTCGTTGAGAGTCCGCCTGCCGGTGCAGGGGACATGGGTTTGTGCCCCGGTCCGGGAGGATCCCACGTGCCGCGGAGCGGCTGGGCCTGTGAGCCATGACCGCTGGGCCTGAGCGTCCAGAGCCTGTGCTCCACAGCAGGAGAGGCCACAACAGTGAGAGGCCCATGTACTGCAAAAAAAAAAAAAAAAAGTAAATAAAGCCAAAGCCCCTATTCTTTTATTTATTTATGTATGTATTTAACGTCTTTTTGGTTTTTTTACATCTTTATGTAAAAAGATGTATACGCCCATGTCACGCTCTCACTTCGTCCCAGCTTACCCTTGCCCCTCCCCATGACCTCAAGTCCATTTTCTACCTCTGCATCTTTATTCCTTTCCTGCCCCTAGGTTCTTCAGAACCTTTTTTTTTTTGTTTTTTAGATTCCATATATAGATGTTGGCATATAGTATTTGTTTTTCTCTTTCTGACTTACTTCACTCTGTATGGCAGTCTCTAGGTCCATCCACCTCACTACAAAAAACTCAATATCGTTTCTTTTTATGGCTGAGTAATATTCCATTGTATGTATGTGCCACATCTTCTTTATCCATTCATCTGTTGATGGACACTTAGGTTGCTTCCATGTCCCGGCTATTGTAAATACAGCTGCAGTGAACATTGTGGTATGTGACTCTTTTTGAATTATGGTTTTCTCAGGGTATATGCGCAGTAGTGAGATTGCTGGGTCGGATGGTAGTTCCATTTTTAGTTTTTTAAGGAACCTCCATACTGTTCTCCATAGTGGCTGTATCTATTTACATTGCACCAACAGTGCAAGAGGGTTCCCTTTCCTCCACACCCTCTCCAGCATTTATTGTTTGTAGATTTTTGATGATGGCCATTCTGACCGGTGTGACGTGATACCTCATTGTAGTTTTGATTTGCATTTCTCTAATGATTAGTGATATTGAGCATCCTTTCATGTGTTTGTTGGCAATCTGGATATCTTCTTTGGAGAAATGTCTATTTAGGTCTTCTGCCCATTTTTGGATTGGGTTGTTTGTTTTTTTTGATATTGAGCTGCATGAACTGATTGTAAATTTTGGAGATTAATCCTTTGTCAGTTGCTTCATTTGCAAAATTTTCTCCCATTCTGGGGGTTGTCTTTTCTTCTTGTTTATGTTTTCCTTTGCTGTGCAAAAGCTTTGAAGTTTCATTAGGTCCCATTTGTTTATTTTTGTTTTTATTTCCATTTCTCTGGGAGGTGGGTCAGAAAGGATCTTGCTGTGATTTATGTCATAGAGTGTTCTGCCTATATTTTCCTCTAAGTTTTATAATGTCTGGCCTTACATTTAGGTCTTTAATTCATTTTGAGTTTATTTTTGTGTATGGTGTGAGAGAGTGTTCTTATCTCATTCTTTTACATGTAGCTGTCCAGTTTCCCAAACAACACTTATTGAAGAGGCTGTCTTTTCTCCACTGTATATCCTTGCCTCCTTTATCAAAGATAAGGTGACCATATATGCGTGGGTTAATCTCTGGGCTTTCTATCCTGTTCCGTTGATCTATATTTCTGTTTTTGTGCCAGTACCATACTGTCTTGATTACTGTAGCTTTGAAATATAGTCTGAAGTCAGGGAGCCTGATTCTTCCAGCTCCGTTTTTCTTTCTCAAGACTGCTTTAGCTATTCGGGGTCTTTTATGTTTCCATACAAATTGTGAAATTTTTTGTTCCAGTTCTGTGAAAAATGCCATTGGTAGTTTGATAGGGATTGCACTGAATATGTAGATTGCTTTGGGTAGTATAGTCCTTTTCAAAATGTTGATTCTTCCAATCCAAGATCATGGTATATCTCTCCATCTGTTTGTATCATCTTTAATTTCTTTTATCAGTGTCTTATAGTTTTCTGCATACAGGTCTTGTGTCTCTGTAGGTAGGTTTATTCCTAGGTATTTTATTCTTTTTGTTGCAGTGGTAAATGGGATTGTTTCCTTAATTTCTCTTTCAGATTTTTCATCATTAGTGTATAGGGATGCCAGAGATTTCTGTGCATTAATTTTGTATCCTGCTACTTTACCAAATTCATTGATTAGCTCTAGCAGTTTTCTGGTAGCATCTTTAGGATTCTATGTATAATATGATGTCATCTGCAAACACTGACAGTTTTACTTCTTCTTTTCCAATTTAGATTCCTTTTATTTCTTTTTCTTCTCTGATTGCTATGGCTAAAACTTTGAAAACTGTGTAGAATAATAGTGGTGAGAGTGGGCAACCTTGTCTTGTTCCTGATCGTAGTGGAAATGGTTTCACTTTTTCACCATTGAGAACGATGTTGGCTGTTGGTTTGTCATATATGGCCTTTATTATGTTGAGGTAGGTTCTCTCTATGCCTACTTTCTGGAGGTTTTTTATCATAAATGGGTGTTGAATTTTGTCAAAAGCTTTTTCTGCATCTACTGAGATTATCATATGGTTTTCATCCTTCAGTTTGTTAATACGGTGTATCACATTGATTGATTTGCATATATTGAAGAATCCTTGAATTCCTGGGATAAACCCCACTTGCTCATGGTGTATGATCCTTTTAATGTGCCGTTGGATTCTGTTTGCTAGTATTTTGTTGAGGATTTTTGCATCTACGTGTATCAGTGATATTGGCCTGTAGTTTTCTTTTTTTGTGACATCTTTGTCAGGTTTTGGTATCAGGGTGATGGTGGCCTCATAGAATGAGTTTGGGAGTGTTCCTCCCTCTGTTATATTTGGAAGAGTTTGAGAAGGTTATGTGTTAGCTCTTCTCTAAATGTTTGATAGGATTTACCTGCAAAGTCGTCTGGTCCTGGGCTTTTGTTTGTTGGAAGATTTTTAATCACAGTTTCAATTTCATTACTTGTGATTGGTCTGTTTATATTTTCTGTTTCTTCCTGGTTCAGTCTTAGAAGGTTGTGCTTTTCTAAGAATTTGTCCATTTCTTCCAGGTTGTCCATTTTATTGGCATATAGTTCCTCTTAGTAATATCTCATGATCCTTTGTATTTCTGCAGTGTCAGTTGTTACTTCTCCATTTTCATTTCTAATTCTGTTGAATTGACTCTTCTCCCTTTTTTTTCTTGATGATTCTGGCTAATGGTTTATCAGTTTTGTTTATCTTCAAAGCACAAGCTTTTAGTTTTATTGATCTTTGCTATCGTTTCCTTCATTTCTTTTTCATTTATTTCTTATCTGATCTTTATGATTTCTTTCCTTCTGCTAAGTTTGGGGTTCTTTTGTTCTTCTTTCTCTAATTGCTTTAGGTGTAACATTAGGTTGTTTATTTGAGATGTTTCTTGTTTCTTGAGGTAGGATTGTATTGCTATAAACTTCCCTCTTAGAATTGCTTTTGCTGCATCTCATAGGTTTTGGGTTTTGGTGTTTTCATTGTCATTTGTTTCTAGGTATTTTTTGAGTTCCTCTTTGGTTTCTTCAGTGATCTCTTGGTTATTTAGTAGTGTATTATTTAGCCTCTGTTTGTTTGTATTTTTTACAGATTTTTTTCCTGTAATTGATATCTAGTCTCATAGTGTTGTGGTCAGAAAGCATACCTGATACAATTTCAACATTCTTAAATTTACCAAGGCTTGATTTGTGACCCAAGATATGATCTATCCTGGAGAATGTTCCCTGAGCACTTGAGAAGAAAGTGTATTCTGTTGTTTTTGGATGGAATTTCCTATAAGTATCAATTAAATCCATCTTGTTTAATGTATCATTTAAAGCTTGTGTTTACTGTTTATTCTCATTTTGGATGATCTGTCCATTGGTGAAAGTGGGGTGTTAAAGTCCCCTACTATGAATGTGTTACTTTCGATTTCCCCTTGTATGGCTGTTAGCATTTGCCTTATGTATTGAGGTGCTCCTATGTTGGGTGCATAAATATTTACAATTGTTATATCTTCTTCTTGGATTGATCCCTTCATCATTATGTAGTGTTCTCCTTGTCTCTTGTAACACTGTCTCTTGTATTTTAAAGTCTATTTTATCTGATAAGAGTATTGCTACTCCCAGCTTTCTTTTGATTTCCATCTGCATGGAATATCTTTTTCCATCCCCTCACTTTCAGTATGTATGTGTCCCTAGGTCTGAAGTGGGTCTCTTGTAGACAGCATATATATGCATCTTGTTTCTGTATCCATTCAGCAAGCCTGTGTCTTTTGGTTGGAGCATTTAATCCATTCATGTTTAAGGTAATTATTTATGTGTATGTTCCTATTACCATTTTCTTAATTGTTTTGCATTTGTTTTTGTAGTTCCTTTTCTTCTCTTGTGTTTCCCACTTAGAGAAGTTCCTTTAGCATTTGTTGTAGAGCTGGTTTGGTGGTGCTGAATTCTCTTAGCTTTTGCTTGTCTGTAAATATTTTAATTTCTCCATCAAATCTGAATGAGATCCTTGCTGAGTAGAGTAATCTTGGTTGTAAGTTCTTCCCTTTCATTACTTTAAGTATCTCATGCCGCTCCCTTCTGGCTTGTAGAGTTTCTGCTGAGAAATCAGCTGTTAACCTTATGGGAGTTCCCTTGTATGTTATTTGTCATTTCTCCCTTGCTGCTTTCAATAATTTTTCTTTGTCTTTAATTTTTGCCAATTTGATTATTATGTGTCTTGGCATGTTTCTCCTTGGGTTTATCCTGTATGGGACACTCTGCGCTTCCTGGACTTGGGTGGCTATTTCCTTTCCCATGTTAGGGAAGTTTTCACCGATAATATCTTCAAATATTTTCTCTGGTCCTTTCTCTCTCTCTTCTCCTTCTGGGACCCCTATAATGTGAATGTTGTTTTGTTTAATGTTGTCCCAGAGGTCTCTTAGGCTGTCTTCTTTTTTTTCATTCTTTTTTCTTTATTCTCTTCTGCAGCAGTGAATTCCACCATTCTGGCTTCCAGGTCACTTATCCGTTCTTCTGCCTCAGTTATTCTGCTATTGATTCCTACCAGAGAATTTTTAATTTCATTTTTTGTCTTGTTTATCATTGTTTGTTTGCTCTTTAGTTCTTCTAGTCCCTTGTTAAACATTTCTTATATTTTCTCCATTTTATTTCCAAGATTTTGGATCATCTTTGCTATCATTACTCTGAATTCTTTTGTAGTTAGACTGCCTATTTCCTCTTCATTTGTTTGGTCTGGTGGGTTTTTGCCTTGCTCCTTCATCTGCTGTGTATTTCTCTGTTTTCTCATTTTTCTTAACTTACTGTGCCTGGGGTCTCCTTTTTGAAACCTGCAGGTTCATAGTTCCCGTTGTTTTTGGTTTCTGCCCCCAGTGGCTAAGGTTGGTTCAGTGGGTTGTGTAGGCTTCCTGGTGGAGGGGACTGGAGCCTGTGTCTTGGTGGATGAGGCTGGATCTTGTCTTTCTGGCGGGCAGGTCCACGTCTGGTGGTGTGTTTTGGGGTGTCTGTAGCCTTATTATGATTTTAGGCAGCCCCTCTGCTAATGGATGGGGTTGTGTCCTGTCTTGCTAGTTGTTTGGCATAGGGTGTGCAGCACTGTAGCTTGCTGGTCGTTGAGTGGAGCTGAGTCTTAGCGTTGAGATGGAGATCTCTGGGAAAACTTTCGCCATTTGATATTACATGGGGCTGGGAGGTCTCTGGTTGACCAGTGTCCTCAATTCGGCTCTCCCACCTCAGAAACTCAGGCCTGACACCTGGCTGGAGCACCAAGACCGTGTCAGCCACACGGCCAGACAATGTTCAACCAAAGTTGTGATACTTATTTCCCTTGTAGGAGTCCACATGATTTTAAGAAGCACTGTGGGAGGAGTATAGCTACCATGTCTTGGGTCTTGCGATTACCTTTCCCCTTAGCGACATCACCTCCCAGCAGGTCCTGAGGAGACCAGGCTCCTGTGAGAGAGAACTGGACCCCCCAGTTTCCCAAAGCTGAAACCCCAATGGGTCCTGAGGAGACCCAGCTTCCGTTAGTGTGGACTCAACCCCAGGTTGTCCTGAAGCCCGGGCCGTCAGCATGGACTCAGCCCTGCGTGTTCCAGAAGCCAAAGACCCAGCGGGTCCTGAGGAGATGGGCCTCCTGGCAGCTGTCCAGAAAGCCCTTTTCTTAAATTAAGCAATTTCAGTGTTCTGAGCAATGAACCTGGCAGGAGAGACATAAAGATGGTAAAGATGGGATCCCTTCCCTCAAGCAGCTCACTGATTATTAAAAAAAATAGATACCCATACAAAAATCTGAAAGTGGACTGTCAGGGGCTCCTGTTCCATTAGGGTCCATTTATCTGGGAGTGTTGGTTGTCTATAGTTGGCATGATGTTTTTTTGTTTGTTTGTTTGTTTTTTGCGGTACACAGGCCTCTCATTGTTGTGGCCTCTCCCGTTGCGGAGCACAGGCTCCGGACGCGCAGGCTCAGTGGCCATGGCTCACGGGCCCAGCCGCTCCGTGGCATGTGGGATCTTCCCGGACCGGGACATGAACCCGCATCCCCTGCATCAGCAGGCGGACTCTCAACCACTGTGCCACCAGGGAGGCCTGTTTGGCATGATTTTTGATAGTTCAGTGCCTGTGTCTGGTTGCTAATATAGTTATTATCACTTCTGGAAGATATGATGCATTTACTGAGATGCTACCACATTCCAGACACTGTGGTAGGCATTGCGATACAGTGGTGAGCCGAAGACGCAGTGCCTGCCCTGAAGGAATTTACCATGAAGTTACTAGATTCTAGTGTTTGAATAAGATATTTTAGGAAGCATAACAAATGTAGGCAGTCTTTCTCCCTAGAGGGAGAGGGATTTACACTTATGATTAATCTCAGTGAGTGACGGGAAACAAGGAAACAAGTGGATTTCTATGCAAAAGAAATAGCTCCTATGCTAATATTAACGTGATGAAGAGCACCCACTTTGGCATCACTGCAGGGATGCAGCCCTGCCAGCTCCTGGGCTGGGTAGGAGAGAGCAGCAAGGAGGTATGAATGTAGGGACCCACTGTGAAGGCCTCAGATGCCAGGCTAGTGTGGACCACATCCTGTGGCCAGTTGCTCTATAACAGCTCAAGGGGGTTCCACCAGGGAGTGAGATGGGAAGATGTGCCTACACCTCCCTCATCTCACAAGCAAACAGACAGTAGAAGAGATGAGGGGTAAGAGGTGAAAATGCTAAGGACATAGAGTACATAGGACTGCATGCTGTTTAGTTGCTGTAAAGGAGGAAGACAGAAGACTGAAAGTTGACATCTAGGTTTCTGGCCAGTTTAAATGGCAGTGCTTTCAATACTTAGGGGAGCCCAGGAGAAGGAGGAAGAAGATGCTTTAAGGAGACGATAATGCATCCAGTTTTGAACATGTTGTTTTGTCATACTCGTGGGATATTCAGAGAGAGAGATGTTCGGGAGGTTTAGGCATAAAGGTTTGCTCCAAATAAGAGCAGAGTGGGTAATAGAAATTAGGGAAGCATTGTTCATCAAAGCCTTGAAATTAGATGTGAATAATAAAGCCAAATAATGAGACCCATTGGGGGCTCAAGATGTAGTCCTTAGAATTTCTTTGCTGGCCCAGCACTCTCCTTGCCAGGCAGATCCAATCTACTCATCGTAATGTGACCGTGAAATTGTCTTTAATTTTCCCAGGCAAAACTCCCCTCCTCATCTTGTGCCCTCTCTACTAGCTCTTAGCACAACTTGCCTTGCATTCTGATTAGCCATGGATAAGCCCACCTTTGCCCCCTAGCCTGTAAGCTCCTGCAGAGCAAGAACTATTCTTATTCTGCTCTATGTGTGTCTCACCAATAGGTCATCAGTAGATGCTTGGGAAATTAACTTGAACTGATCGGCCTCTAAGTCTGTGAAACCCTTCTAGATGACAGACATTGTATATACACTATGCCACATGATCATCACAACCACCTGTGAGCTGTCTATTATTATCCTCATCATTCACATAAGAAAACTGAGGTTCAGAAATTGAAACAGGTCACACAGCCAGTGAGGGCTGAAGCCCAAATTTGAACCCAAGATGGTCAAACTCCAAAGCCCATGCTCCTTTCCCTAGGCCCTATGAATTCAACAACACAGTATCTTCTCGGTTGCTTCTAAAGTGAGTAGAAAGTTTAGTATCATCTAAATATTATCAAAAATGACTAACCTAATTGAGAAGGGAAGAGTAAGAATTGCCACAATTTTGAGGAAGTTTGTTTCTTTTCATCTATACCAAAAGGGATAATAAGCCCATTTTGCAGAGAGTTAAACAAAGACCCAACAGGGGACCACTGAGCTGTCACTACAAGCACAGAGGTTGGAAAATGTGGTTTCTTTTTCCAGCTTCTCATTTGGAAAACAACAGAATTCCCAAATTCCATGCTATTCCTGTTTCCTCACCTCATGGACTTATGTATCTCTGTGTGTGTTTATGTTACTAGGTTTGCTGAAAAGCCCAGTGAACAAGACAGCCCTGATGCTGATCGCTGTGAGCTCCTGCATCCTGGCCATGGTGTGTGGCAGTCAGATGTCCTGTCCACTCACTGTGAAGGTGACTCTGCATGTGCCCGAGCACTTCATTGCAGACGGTAAGAGCTGAGTGTCGGAGATGCCCCACATCTACTCGGCACCTTGCACCCCTGTGTGCTCCAATGTTCCCCATGCGTGGCCCAACCTCAGAATTATATTACTAAAAAAGAGAGAGAGCATTCAAAGAACTTAAAAGAGGTCCTTATCTTTGAAAATCCTGGATTATTTGAATGGAACTAAAGACTGCTTTTATTCCATGGGCAAGGGTAAGGTTTGTTAATAAAGAAAGAATTCAAATGTGCGTGCAGAAAGATTGAGCTACTTCAGAGAACCTACTGTTTTCTTATCATGCGTGTGCATCCTATGCCTAACTAAAAATACTGCCCCGCCCCCCAAAATAGTCTTTCCTATTTAAAAAATACAACAAAGAAAACTGTATGAGCTTTGTTGGAACTTCCTAAGTGTCCTGGATTATACTCCTATCTCATTTGCTGTAAATGTCCTTTACAAGCATGTTAAATCCTACCATTTACTCCTCACCCAATTAGTTTGAATTAATGAGACACTATAGTTGCTGTACTCATTCGCAAAGCATGGTCCAAGAAGTTGATTAAGGTGCTTGATATCTATTGCTAAAGTGCCCTCCAGAAAATTGTTCCGGTTTATATACTCCAGCAGAATGCGATATGTTTCCCCAAATTCTTGGCATTATTATTTATTTATTTATTTTTACAATTTACATATATTATAACTTTTCCTTTACATACATTACAAAAAATCATGTTTCTCTATAACAGAAGTGTATCCATTTGGGGGAAGAATTTTTTTTTATTGAAGTGTAGTTGATTTACAATGTTGTGTTAATTTCTGCTGTGCAGCAAAGTGATTCGGTTATACATATATATACATTTTTGTATTCTTTTCCATTACGGTTTATCTTAGGATATTGAATTTAGTTTCCTGTGATATACGGTAGGACCTGGTTGTTTATCCATTCTGTGTATAATAGCCTACAACTGCTACCCCCAACCTCCTGTTCCATCCCTCCCCTCCCCCCCCCTTGGCAACCACCAGTCTGTTCTCTATGTCCATCAGTCTGTTTATGTTTTGTAGATAGGTTCATTTGTGCCATATTTCAGATTCCACATATAAGTGATAGCATTATGATATTTGTCTTTTTCTTTCTGACTTACTTCACTTAGTGTGATCATCTCTAGTTGCATCCATGTTGCTACAAATGGCATTATTTCCTTCTTTTTTATGGCTGGGTAGTATTCCATTGTATATATGAACCGCATCTTCTTTTTTATTATTAGTTTTTATTGGAGTACAGTTGATTTACAAAGCTGTGTTAGTTTCAGGTGTACAACAAAGTGATACATATATACATTTTATATATATATACGCACATGCTCATTCTTTTTTCAGATTCTTTTCACATATAGGTTATTACAGAATATTGAGTAGAATTCCCTGTGGTATACAGTAAGTCCTTATTAGTATTATTATTTTTAAATGTATTGAAAGTTATCATAAATATAATAAAGAAGAAATATTAAGTATGCAGCTTAATGAATTTTTGCATGAGTTCACCCAGATCAAACATAAAACATTTCCAGCACCTTCAGCTTCCTTATGCCCCCTCCCAGTGAATCCCTTCCCAGGGATAACCACCCTTCTAGCACCATATTAGTACCATTGTTATTTTTTAAAATCTTTTTCCCATTGGATATGTATCAGATGTTTTTGAGATCCTTTATATTTGTCAGCCATATTTTAATGCAACTTGATTTTATCTCTAATTTTTTAAGTTACAACGTTCACAACTTAGCACCAATCCCTTCAGTATGTTCTGTGCAGAGTGGCACTTCCACCTCCTTTCTCTCCTAGACTTATACTAAAGCATCCTGTGTTTACTCCTACTTCACCATAGTGAACTAACCCCTACTTTAATTTTTTTTAATTATATTTTTATTGAGGTATAGTTGATGTGCCATATTATGTAAGTTTCAGGTGTACAATATATTTTGCACAATTTTTAAAGACTATATTCCATTTATAGTTATTATAAAATACTGGCTATATTTCCTGTGTCATACTATATATCCTTGTAGCTTATTTATTTTATATGTAGTAGTTTGTACCTCTTAATCCCCTACCCCAGTCTTGCCCCTCCCACCTTCCCTTTCCCCTCTGGTAAACACAAGTTTGTTCTCTATATCTGTGAGTCTATTTCTTTCCTGTTATAATCACTAGCTAATTTTATATTCTAATTTTTATTTCTATTTTTCAATTGAACTGCAAGTAAGTTTAGTATTTCTCATCTTATATGCACTCAGTTGATTTTCTGACCGAAGCAGAAGACTTTTGGTTCATCCCTATCAAATCGTATGTGCACATAAGACAGGAAAATATGGGAATATGAAATGGCAGAAGCATAGCAGAAGTAGAAGGAACAAAATTTACTGAAGTAACTAGGCACGTAGGCTCATGGAGCTTGGGACTGGAAAAATTGCCAGAACCTGGGTGTGGCTGGAACATGGGATGGGAGAGTAAGAGTGATGAAAACCAATAGGGCAAATTTTGACCATTGTTGGAGGCATGTGAACTTACTTTTTATCACCACCAGTCACTATTCATTAATTGTAGAATGTTAGGTCTTAGAGACATCCACATTTTGAACACTTATTTTCACGCATGTAGAAATGGAGCTCCTAAGAGGCTAAGTAACTTGGTCAGGGTCATGATAAATAGTTTAATGGCTGAGATCAGAGACTATAGAATAATACAAACAAAATTCAAATACTTGCCCTATTACCTGCCACTTCTGTAGCCAAGTGAATTATTTACCTCTCTGAGTCTCAATCTCTGCGTCTATAAAATGGGAATGATAATAATACCTATCTCATAGGATTATTGTGAAGCCTACAATTCCGTATTTATCAGATTTTTAGATAACATGTAGGTGGGAAATAACAAAATCAAAGGATTACCCAAGAAAACTGTGAAACTACTGTGGTGGCTTCAAAGGATAGACAAAAATGTGGTAAATTAAAAGGTGCCCTTTCCCGATAATTCTTATTCTGATCTCTGTCATAAACTTAAAGCTTTATAACTACAGGTAGACTTGTCTGCTTCTGCCTTTAGACTGGAATGTCTGTGAGGCAAGAATATCCCTGGTGACAAACATACTGCATGGCCTGTGATGGATGCTCAATAAATATGTGTTGAATGAATGAACAGGGCCTAAATTAAAGCAGAATTATGAAAAGTTCTGTGGGATTCTTCTACCAGATGTCTAAGCAGAAAGGGGAGACTGAGTGAAGGAAAACTAAGGCAGAGGATTCATAGAAGTAAAAAAAATTGGAAATAACCATGGAATATACAAGATTAGAGACACAATTTAGCAAATATGGTACACATAGTTAGGAGGACCTAACCCAAAGTGTGTCAGTCTCAAGGCATAATGGAACCCTCTTTCCCTGCATGCTATAATATCTTTGTAAGGAATGTACCCTCTGAAATGGGACATGTTTGTGTAAGTCTCATTTTTCTCATCTGTAAAATGGGGATTATTTTGAAAAGATTGAATGACATAATATGTATAAAATACCAACAGAGGATCTAAAACACTGGGATTGCTTAATAAATAACAGCTTTTATTACTCTTATTCCTAAAATGATCCATAAAGGAAGAGACATCAGAAGCTAGACTATGGTCAAACAAGAAGGTATAAGAAATTATATAGATGGTGAGTAGCTATTCTCAGGAAAATGGAACAGGGAGTCCATTATATGCCCCCCAACCCCTGGCCCATGGAAGTCTTGTAATGTTTTCCCAATGGAAGACATTAACACTTGAAGGTCCTCCATCTTCTGGGGATCTTCAGGAATCCAGAACGCAACCAACACTTGAAGTCAGGTGGACAGCTGTGTAATAGTTCTAGGCAAGCAGACCTTCCACAGCACAATCCCAGTGCCTCTTGTGGGTGGATAATTTCTGTGCATTGCTCATTCCATTCTCCCAACAGGTCTCCAAAGTGATCTTTATTATCCCTATTTGACAGATAAAGAAACCAGGACTTGAAAAGCAGTAGAGTCTTGCTTTCCATGGGGGTGGAACATGATGTGACAAAGAAAAAATCATATGGGTTGGACTTAGTGGGGTCTCTAGCTCTGATTTCTGGAGATATGAGAGTGCTATGCAGGGAGGCAAGAGGGGAAATGATGACGATGGTGCCTATTTTCTTGAACCCTATCATCACTTGGCGTTAATATTTATAAATGCATTGAGGTATAGAATAAATAAAGAATGCAGATTGCATATGTGTAATTAAATTATTTTTTACATATATTATACAGCCAGATCAAAATATAGGCCCCCACCCAAGGCCACTGGCTGAGTTATAAACAGCAGTACCGTCATAATGGGGCTTATCAGGATGAGAGAAACCCCTGTCAAATGGGAGAGAATCCATTGAGACAAGGCCACCCAAGGACCATGGCCAAGGCAGCTCTCACCTTTCTTACCTTCCCCCATGAAGCTTAAGCTGCCAAGCTGCCAGCCCTTTCTTAGTAGACAGAGCTCTCAGCCAACCTTGTGCATTGGGCTGTCTGTGGTGCTGAAGTATTGGAGATGGCTGAGTAATGGGTTCGGTCTTCAGGAAGAAAATGAATTTTGCACTTGTGTTACAGCATAGTTGTACTTGATGTGTGCTGCCCATTACAAGAAAAAGGTCAGCATGATATAGTACTTGTCCAGAGCTCAGCTGGTAAGAACAATAAATACTAACAGGGTCACCATCCAAGCCCTTGGCAAATATCATCTCTTCTTTGTCTGTGCCTTCTCAAGGCCACTGGTGGCTTTTTGCTCTGCTAAGCACATAGTGAAGAGGTAGACTAGGTTTGTGTCCAAATTTACTGAATTTGGCACTTGTTTTTCATCTGAGACCTATAAGTGACCTTCATTTGGGTTATCTGGGCTCATGATCCCCAGAAGTAGTGAATCACATTTTCTAGGAGTAGAGCCCAAGTATTAATATTCTCAACAAGAACTTGAGGTGATCCCTTAACAGAAGTTTGAGAGCTGCATCAGTATCTCTTTAAGTGCTACTTTCCTTTCATCTAACACATTATCAACTCCTTGCGATCTCTTGGAGCCCTGATAAGGGGCTTTGGTTTCTTCCATCTTAGACTTGATCAATGCCGTATTAATGGAGCTGCCTTATGGTACAATTCCAGTGATGGCCCATAGCACTGAATACCATGTGAATGGTCCAATGTGAGTTTTATAACAAGGCAGCTCTCATCACATGGATTTGGGCTTCACCCAAATTGCCCTACAGGTAGCATTATTGATGAATGGTTATTGGTTAACATTAAAAGCTCATATGAGTTGAGATGTTAGTTTCTTCATCCCTCGAGGCTTCCATTGTATAATATGTCAGGACATATTCACCAAATATCCTGGCCCTATAGTAAGCCAGTAGAAGAGACAACATTTAAAGGAATAAGCTGTCTAGATGAAATGGGTGATATGGTTCCACTCCAGTGTAGATAGATAACACTATACATAGAGTTCTCTGTTCCATTTTGTTCTGGTAGTTGTGCTTTAAGAAGCACAGAAGGTCAATGATATATTGGAAGGCATCCAAAATAAAGGAATTGCAGCCAAGGGATTGGAAAAACATTGTCAATACCTAATAATCCCTTAAGGAAAGGGTGGAGGAAAATCATTCTATAAGAAGAGTTGAAGGAACTTAGACAAAAAGTGAGCTTAGAATTACTGAGCGTATCTGTTATGAATATGGCAGTGTTCAAAACACTTTACATGGAGTTACTAATGTAATTCTCATATCAGAACTCTGAGGCAGGATTTAGCATCCTCTTTTTGCATAAATGGAAGGTAGTTTTTGGAGATGTTAAGTGATTTGGCCAGATTAGCACACAGAAGTGAATCAAGGTATGAAAACCCAAGACTACCTGAACCTCTCATCCAAGTTTTTTCCATGTCCCATGCTTCCATAAAATTGACCATGATAATTATCATTGGTCTTGAAGAGGGAGCAGGCTTGTTCTGGAAGTCCCCAGGAAGCAAAATTAGAGCTATATGGGTGAGGAGGGTGGTCAGAGATGGGAGAAGATTGAGTCTTAATCTGAAAATGTCTTCACTTTCTAAGCTTTAGTCTCATCTATAGAGTGGGGGATTATAGCAGTACATATCTCCTAGAGCTGTTGTGAAGAATAAATGAAATAATGCTCATAAGACTTTCAGCTCAGTACCTGAGACCTCGTAATGGCTCAATAAATCATATACATGTTAGTAGTTGTGATAATACTTTTTTAATATTGGAAGGGGGTCCTTGCAAGGTAATGAGTTCCCCATCATAGGGAATTTCCTGAAAATAGATGACCACATTTATTTCTATGAAGCCGTAGAAGAAAAGTGAAGGAATGTGTTTGGCTAGGGAACAAAATATTTTGAATCAGAGCCATTTTATCAGACTATAAATTTTTAAAACACTTAAATTTTTAGGACCTTTAGAGTATGTTTGTTTATTCTTTGCTTCCTCATCCCTGAGTATCACCCATTCTTTGCCTAGGCTCAGAAATGGAGTGAGACCCAGGAATGGGTTATGGCCAGTGATGTCTCTTGACTAAATACACCCCTCTACCCAATCACAGACTGTGTTCTTTTATGTTGATATGCTCATTGCATAAATATCTATGCCAAAATATCTGTTTGTTAAGGTCAAGTTAATGTGTTAGCCTTGACTTTTGGGTTGGACTAAGGTGTATTCAAGTCTTCTCTATTCCCTATGACTGAGGAATTGGGGATTATGGATTCCTTACCAGCCTATGAAATCCTCAAGTGGAAATGTTCATCATTAGGATGGCCTGGTTCATTAATATGCCACATGTGTAGCTGCTTTTGAACACAAAATTATATACAATGAATCTTGTTCTACATCTATTTGCTTGCACCCCTACTTTATGTCTTTCAACCCAAGAGAGTGAGCTAGTGTGTGGCTGTGCTGTTAATAAGGAATGAGGTTCATAAGTGACTTCAGAGCAAGTTTGCAGTGATTTGAATACATGGGAGGAGTATTTTCAATTCTTAGAAGTGAAAGTTACACCACACTGAAGGTGACCGCTTAGTCACAAACCACCAGGCAACTTGCCTAAAACGAGTAGTTTCTTGGACATCTTGCTATCTGGAATCATCCGGAGCTTTGTTTTAAAATGTTCAGTTTTTATTTCAGACTTTTGAGCACCATGGAACATGTTCAGGTATAGAAGTGCCCCACAGTGCTCCCTTTTCCATTCTTAACTCCTTTGCATGCACTTAATACTATTTAGACAGATAGACTGCCTGGCTTTGGATTACCTCATTTCTATGTATTGCAATCCTACCCATGTCTAAGACCTCACTTAATTTTCTCCTTTCTCCAGAAAACCTTCTTCACCAAAAACCCCAAAACTTCTTCAGGGAAATGCCCAACAGAAATAATCTCTCCTTCCTTGAAAATTACATAGAACTGTATTTGTATCTTTCTAATAACCCCACAGTCTAATGTCCATCACTGTTATTGTTATGTATATGTCACTGGAACAACTGACATAGTCCAAAGAACTGGCCTCCTGCATTAAATCAAGTGCCTCTCCAGTCTTTTCTTGACATTGCAAACAGAGCAATCTTTTAAAATGAAAAATCTCACCATGTTGCATCCTCCCATAAAACTGTTCAAATACTTCTTATTGTACTTATTATGAAGATTGAACTCTTTAACATGGCCTTTAAGTCCCAGCAAGATCAGGCCCCTGCCTGCCTCTCTAACCTCACCTTATACCAGTTTCTCTACATTGTTTTCTTAAATATCCTTGGCTGTCTCCTGCCTCAGGGCCTCTGCACATGTCCTTCTTACTCTCGGAAAATTTCTCCCCATTTCCTCAGTTTCTTCGGTACAAATTCCATTTACCCTACAGTGGCTGACCTCCCCTTTCATTTCCCAGTCTCTCTGGGGCCCATAACTATTCTTTCTCCTTGAGCCCTGCTCTATTCCTTGATTGCACTCATTTCTATTTGTAATTATAGTCTTATCTAGTTAATGTGAGCTCTCCCACTAGGTTGCGAGCTCCTTAAGGATAGATATAATATTTGTTTGTTTTGAACATTATATTCAGCACCTGGGACAGCACCCAAAACAGGGTGCCCCCAAAGCTTTGGTTGAATGAAAATAAATAAATAAAATGATTTTAATTGCTAGTCTGAAATTTCCTCAAGAGCAAAGCCACAGTTTATTCATGCCCTAAACTATTGTGAAGCCTAACGAAGGTTCTGACTCAGTAGACATATAATAACTGATGACTGTGAAATGAATGAAGGGAGAAAGGGCAGGCAGGTGGGTGCAGATGCCCTAAGAAGATACCTTCTGGGGAATGACGGTGCAAGAAATCTGAGGCTGCCTCCTCTTCTTATGACTGACTTCACTTCCCAAGGTTTTTGTTCCCATCCCCAAAGATAATCAAACTCACATCTCTCCCCCTCCAACACCAAAATGAAACAAGCCTTATCCCAGAGCCCAGGAAGAGGGGAAAATATAAATTGAGCTGAGATTCAGTACACCCAGGGGGGAGGTGGCAGTGAAATACCAATAAACCATATTAATATGCTGAAATCAGGAAGAATAGGTTGAACTCCAGCCCAGATTTAATAACTATATGTGAGAGAGTGCAGGAGAAGGCAAGCCTAGGTTTCAGTCAGAATTCAAATGAGATCTGTGATGGAACTGGTAATATAATTATAAACTGTGAAAAGTTTTTCCCTTCTCTCTCTTCTTGTACTTAATGGACAGCTTGCTAAGCAATGACCTGGAGCTGGTGCTGGGAGCTGTGGAGAGCCCCTAGAGTGGATTCTGTTGTTGTTGTTGTTGTTGTTTTCCCCTCAAATCTCTTCATTAGAAAAGTCTAAGTCCACAAAACCATGGAAGGAAAAAATGCTTCAAGCTTCCTTAGATAGTAACTGATCCCCAGGTTAAAAGTGACAAGGGGCTTGAGGGGAGAACAAACCCCGGAAAACCATTCTAAGCACCTGAACATGTTCAAGCTTTTAAAGATATCACAACAGCCATTTCAGTCGCGATTTTTAATGGCACTTTGTGCTACGATGTTAACTTGGCTTCCTACCAGGATGAATCGTTAACTAATTCCCCTTCTTAACAAAAGGTATAGCTGAGTTTGACATCCAGATTTGGAGACTAATTTCTGTGTTTTGATAGCAGATCAAGTCCAAAAATATTTTAGTAGGAACGAGAGGCAGAGGATGGTTGCAGGGGGTAGGGGAATTTAATTTATTCTTGTTAATAATTCTGCTGTTGTGAGCAGAAGCCCACTTTGACTTTTTGACTAGGAGGAGAGAATGGCAGGTGGGAGCTTTGATGGGATGGAACTCAGGACTATGGAGTTAGATGTTCCATCATTTGTTGGCTTGTTGTTTGCAGAGTGGTGTAGGGTTGAGGCAGTGGTGCAGTGCTGGGATAGAGAAGGTCACGTGGTACAGAGGTTAGGTGCACTGCTCTGTGACCCAGCGGATGTGAGTTCTACTCCCAGTTCTTCTGATTTCCAGTTTTCTGACCTTGGTAATATTAATTCACCCCCCGCTTCTCACTTTTCTTTCCAAAAGCAGTGTTGATACTCCTTGCCTCACTGAGTGTGAGTGGGGCTGATGAGTGTGCATGCACTCGGCCAGCTGTGAGAATAGCTCTGATGATGAGAACATTGTGCTTTTCCCTTTCTGTTTGTTCAGTGTTTTATTATTTTTGAAGACAAAGAGGTTGAGAAGAGGTCTTAGTGGGTATGGCCAGGTAAGAAGAAGGTACAATTTTAGAGAGGCTTAGCTTGGCCCCAAGGAAGAAATTAAATAGTTAAAAATTCATTAATAATATCACCACTTTTTTTTTTTTTTTTTTTGTGGTACATGAGCCTCTCACTGTTGTGGCCTCTCCCGTTGCGGAGCACAGGCTCCGGACGCACAGGCTCAGCGGCCATGGCTCACGGGCCCAGCCGCTCCGTGGCATGTGGGATCTTCCCGGACCGGGGCACGAACCTGTGTCCCCTGCATCGGCAGGTGGACTCTCAACCACTGTGCCACCAGGGAAGCCCATCACCACTTCTTGATTCATATATAGTGCCTGTTACTTCCCTTCCTTCCTCCCTCCTTCCTGTGGTCAGCAAAGATAGCACATCGCCTTCTCTGTGGCATGCTTTGTTGCTCAGGGATGCAGAGATGGATAAAACAGTATCTCTGGCCTCCCCCAGTTTGGTGGTAGTAAGACACTACCAAGCAGATGAAATAGGAAGCACAGTGTGGTAAGAGTCTTAATGGGGTTTGCAGTGCGTGCTATGGGAAAATAGGGGAGGAGCAGCCAAGTACCCCAAGCTGGAGATGGGGGGTGGTGCTAAGGAGAGGATGTCTTAAGGAGGTGCTACCTGAGTTGGGTCTTAGAGCCACTGGTGCTTCCCTGGAGGTGGGTGAGGATGACACAGGCTTTCCAGAGGGGTCATGGACACTTTTCACCACATCCCTATAGACCCTGCTGCTCAAGCCTCCTGGTAACTGTGATAATAACAACGCTGTGAATTGGTATCATTTACAGAACATTGCTACGTGCCAGGCCCCATGCTGAGTGCTTCGCAAAGCATTACCTCATTTAATTCTATTACCACATGTGGTAGATCCAGGCATTTTCCCCATTTTTAAATTTAAGGGAAACTAAAGCTGCGGGAGTTTAGCTCAATGTCACACAGGCAGGAACGGGTTGAGCAGAATTATTTCAAATTAGTGGCCACAGGATGTGGTAGACAGAGAATTTATTCAATGACAAGATCAGGTTCCACCTCTGCCACAAATTCACCTTGACTTTGGGCAAATCTCTACTTCTCCAGGCTTTTTCCAGATTTTTTCATTGTAAAATGTGGGAAAGGGAGCAAGATGGTCTTAAAATTCCTCCCTGGCCTAACATTCTAACAGTAGAATGAGAAATACTGGGGTTCAGAGTCCCTCTTTACTCATCCCATTAGGTGTGTGACCTCCGGAGTATTTATTCAGTCATTCCATTAGCATCCTCAGTCCTCTGCTTTCTGACTCTTGTTTGGGACAGTCTGTGGCTAGGCAGCCCCTGAGCGAGGATCTTGGGAGCAGAGGCAGCTGAGCAAACCTTTCACAGCCCACAAGTTGCCATTTGAAGAATGCTTAGAAGGATCACAGCCAAGCTTGTGCAGGGACCGCAGGCTCCCGGGGCTGCTGGGATGAAACAGAAAGTGGTGGGGAGCTGGGCCATGGTGGGAAAGATGCCTCTCAGTCTTGAACCCCCAGCTTCAGCTGCTGAGGGACCTTGAACATCTCGGATGCCAGCAAGGGCCTGGGAGGGGGAGGATGCCTCATATTCAGAAGGAAATGATGAGATGGGAGGAATAATTAAAACCTGTGTATCCCTCCTGCTTCTCTACCTCCCCCTGCTCATTCCTGCCCCCTTCCCCCTCCCCACTCCCGGCCTGTGGTGCCCAGCAGAGCCTTGCTGTTTGGCTTTCCTCCCTAGCCACACCTCTGAGTTATCTAACCCAAATATATCTGCAGCTGCACATCCTTGTTTCTTTTGTTTTTGGCTGCTGTTGGCAACTTCCTGGAGCTCTGCTAAAGTCCCTGGGCATCTCACCCTTACTTGGAATTATTCCCAGAGCCTGGACCACCCCTGAACTTGCCATGTCTTCCCTCCCCTGCTTTCACCCTGATTCTCATTTGGACTTTATCAGTGAATCCATCCATCAAGACCGTCAGCTGACACTGCTGAGTGTCTGCTCAGTGCCAGGACTCATGCTCTAGAACTCACTCAGATACTTACCTGCACTAAGGGAGTGTGAGGTAAGGGAAAGAGCAGGAGATTTAGAAGCAGAAAAACTCCAGTACGAATCTGCACTCCTCCACTTACTAACTATGGATCTTGGATGAGTCACCTCACTTCTCTGAACCATCAATTTCACCATCTATAAAAGTACAGCTCTTTGCCTCTATTTCACAGGGCGTTGATGAGGTTGAAATAGAAAGCGGTATGAAAATAGCCTATAACAGGTGCTCAGTAAATGCTAAGCATGCCCTCAAAGGGATTGCACTTGTTATTTAAAGTGATTGGATATCTATAAAGCAAAAGACAACACTAGAAGGCAGATCATAATCTGGACCAGGAGGGGCATATAGTTAAGAGTCAGCAAAGGCAGAAATAGAGACACAGTTGTAGATGACAAACGTATGGACACCAAGGGGGGAAAGCTGCGGGGGGTGGGCGGTGGTGGTGGGATGAATTGGGCGATTGGGATTGACGTGTATACACCGATGTGTATAAAATGGATGACTAATAAGAACCCGCTGTATAAAAAATAAATAAAATTCAAAAAAAAGAAAAAAAGAGTCAGCAAGATTGCCAGGGAAGCCAGGTATTTTCCACTGGACAGATCTGGGTAAAGCTTCAAGGAGCTAGAGGCTTTAATTTGCCTTGGATTTGTCCCATCGGAGGAAGCTGGATGGACAGGGATTGGAAGTGAGACTCTGTGCTTTGTTGGAGATGATGAGAGAGAGTGAAGGCAAGAAGGATGACCTTCCAGGCAGAAGGGACACTAAGAGCAAAGGTGTGGCAGGAGCAGATAGCATCCAGAGCGTCTACAGCTCTGTGGGGCTTGAATGGGACTAAAAGGAGGAGCAGACGAGAAGAGCAAGGGTCTCTGTGTTGGGCTTTTACCGTGGAGGTGGTCGGGGGTCACAGAGCCGCTAAAGGTTTTTTTTTTTTTTTTAAAGAAGATGTTGGGGGTAGGAGTTTATTAATTAATTTATTTATTTTTGCTGTGTTGGGTCTTCGTTTCTGTGCGAGGGCTTTCTCTAGTTGTGGCCAGCGGGGATCACTCTTCATCGCGGTGCGCGGGCCTCTCACTATCACGGCCTCTCTTGTTGCGGAGCACAGGCTCCAGACACGCAGGCTCAGTAGTTGTGGCTCACGGGCCTAGTTGCTCCGCGGCATGTGGGATCCTCCCAGACCAGGGCTCGAATCCGTGTCCCCTGCATTAGCAGGCAGACTCTCAACCACTGCGCCACCAGGGAAGCCCCCGCTAAAGGGTTTTAAGCAAGGGAGTATAAGTAAGGTAGCTGCTTAAAAGACAATGCAGTATGGCAATTCAGAGTTTGGGCTGTAGAGTCCGATGTATCTGGGCTCAACTGCTGGTTCCATGACTTACTAATAGTAATTTGATATTACAAATGTTACTTAACCCTCCAGTGTGTTTCTTAATCTGTGGAGTGGACATAATTTTTTTTTTTTTTTTTTGCGGTACGTGGGCCTCTCACTGTTGTGGCCTCTCCCGTTGCGGAGCACAGGCTCCAGAAGCGCAGGCTCAGCGGCCATGGCTCACGGGCCCAGCCGCTCTGTGGCATGTGGGATCTTCCCGGACCGGGGCTCAAACCCGTGTCCCCTGTGTCGGCAGGTGGACTCTCAACCACTGCGCCACAAGGGAAGCCCTGGACATAATATTAATAGCTCCCTCTTAGGAAATTTAAATGAGATAATATCTCTCTAGTATTTAGTAGAATGTTTGGCAAGCACTAAACACTGGGTAATACTTGTTTTTATTGACATCATCATCTTCATCACTCTCTCCTAGTCTAAGTTAGTCTCCCTCTTAAACAATCCTGAACTTTTCTTTTTTGCACTTAGCACATTCACAATTGCTTATTTGATGTCTAATTTGGTTAAGAGTCTGAGCTGTAGATTCACACTCTCTGGGTTCAATACCTGGCTCTGATATTTCCTAGTCATGAAGCATTGAGCTAGTTATTTAATTTCTAAGCCCTTGTTTACTCATCTTTGAAAGGGGGATGATAACAGTAAACCACCACAAAGGGCAAGCAAATGATTGTATATGAAGCACTTGACAAGGACTCGGCACATAGTTGAGACTTGGGAAACAATACCCCTGATAATGCTACTTTAAACCCCTAAGAGCTAAGACTGTAGCTGTCTTGTTCTTGTGGAGTCTCCAGTACACAGTCAGCGTTCAATACAGATCTGTGGACAGACTGACCACAGTGTAGAAGGTGAGTCTGAGGGCCCAAGGCAGAAGGCAAACAATTTATTAGGGGGCTGTTACATTTAGTCTATATGGTTATGTCTGAACAAGGGCATTAGAAGTGAGAGTGAAGATAAGGGAGTCCTATGGAACGAGAGCAAGGAAACTTAACAGCTCATTGCAAGGAGAAACCAAAGAGGGAAAGGAGTCAAAGACTACTTGACATCTGCCTCCTGGGATCCCTAGAGGCTGGTGACCCAGACATCAAAATAAGAGTACTTTTTGCCCAGCTGTGAAGTGCATGAACACCAACAGCAGAGTGCATGGGTTCAAGTCCTAACTCCACCTTCCCTAGGATGCTACTTTGTCTTCGGGAAAAAAAGGGATGCTAATGCACCGGGAATCAGACTGGGATCCTTGGGATTAAGTGGTTGTTAAATGCAAGAGCCTGGCCGTGGTAAACACGCCCAAAAGCTAGCTATTATTACTATTCTGCTCACGTACCAGCTTTCCTACATGAGATCAAGAATCAGGTGCCCACCTCTTGGTTATGTTTGTAGAAAAAAAGGAAAGAAAAATGCAAGGAACTTTGAAGAACACACGGTCTTAGGACCTTTACAAATCCTACCTGGATGGAAATTATTAGTAAGAGATGTCACTGTGCTCTCTGAGCAAAATTAATTTGCCAGATCTCTGAAGGCTGCGCTCTTGAAGGTTTGAATCATTTGAGTAATATTTCAGGTGAAGTCTCACCACAGTCTTCGGGCCAGGATGGAGAATGGAGAGAGTGACCAGTCCTGGCCCTCACACAGGTGCTGACATGACCGGTGAGTGTGAAGGCTCCGGGGGTGGCCGTTTCCTGAAGAGACTCCAATGCAACATTAACGTGCCGGGCATGCAGCCTGCCGTGGAAGCAGAGGCTGGAAGGGAGGCCCAGGGGCCCAGTGATTGGAGCTGGTGTCACATTTGAAATATGGAAACAATTAACAGGGGCAGTTTCCGCCTCAAGAGAGAATGTAGGTGCAGGGTTGAGGGCACACAGTGGCCATGTGGCACATGGCAAAGCAGCCAGCTTGGCAATTCTCTCAATTGTAGAATGTGAGAGCCAAAAAATATTTTCAGCCTTATCTTTACTCGTTTCCTTTCTCATTAGCACTCCAGCCAAATGAAATGGCTGTTTCCTGAAGGCCCAGTTTCTCTTTTTTTTTCCTTTACAGCCATTCCTTTCCTGTCATCTAAATCCTCTTTTCCCTCCACTCCACCTAGCTGCTGCTTCCTAGTACTTAAATGTACAGCTCAGATGTGGCCACCTTGACTTTGCAGGGGAGACAAGGGCCCCAGCTCTGTGCCTCCAAAGCTCCCTGTTTCATCTTCATCACAACCTTGATGATGGTCTGTAGTAACTGTCTAGTTATCCTGCAACACTACTTTTAGGCAGGGTCTCTCTCCTCCACCTTGATAGCCTCCAAGTGTTGTCACAGTATCCAACAAGGAGTGGGAACTCTGTAGTTTTATTTTTTTCTTTATTTCTCTGTTTTAAAAAAATTTATTGGAGTATAATTGCATTACTGTGTAGTGTTAGTTTCTGCTGTAGAACAAAGTGAATCAACTATATGTATATATCCCCTCCCTCTTGAGCCTCCCTCCCAACCCACCCCATCTCACCTCTCTAGATCATCACAGAGCACCCAGGTGAGCTCCCTGTGCTATACAGCAGCTTCCCACTAGCTATCTGTTTTACACGTGGCAGTGTATATATGTCAGTGCTACTCTCTCAATACATCCCACCCTCCCCTTCCCTCCCTGTGTCCACAAGTTCTCTACATCTGCATCTCTTTTCCTGCCCTGCAAATAGGTTGATCAGTACATTTTTTCTAGATTCCATATATATGCATTAATATACAATATTTATTTTTCTCTTTCTCATTTACTTCACTCTGTATGACAGACTCTCGGTTCATCCATATCACTACAAATGACCCAATTTCTTTCCTTTTTATGGCTGAGTAATATTCCATTATGTGTGTGTGTGTGTATATATATGTGTGTGTGTGTATATATATGTGTATATATATATATATATATATATATATATATATATATATATATATATATAAAATATCTTCTTTATCCATTCATCTTTCGATGGACATTTAGGTTGCTTCCATGCCCTGGCTATTGTTATAGTGCTGCAATGAACATTGGAGTACATGAATCTTTTTGAATTATGTTTTTCTCAGGGCATATGCCCAATAGTGGGATTGCTGGGTCATATGGTAGTTCCGTTTTTAGTTTTTTAAGGGACCTCCATACTGTTCTCCAAAGTGGCTGTATCAATTTACATTCCCACCAACAGTGCAAGAGTGTTCCATTTTCTCCACACCCTCTCCAGCATTTCTTGTTTCTAGATTTTTTGATGATGGCCATTCTCACCAGTGTGAGGTGATACCTCATTGTGGTTTTGATTTGCATTTCTCTAATAATTAGTGATGTTGAGCATCTTTTTATGTGTTTCTTGGCCATCTGTATGTCTTCTTTGGAGAAATGTCTATTTAGGTCTTCTGCCCATTTTTTGATTGGGTTGTTTGTTTTTTTGATATTGAGCTGCATGAGCTGCTTGTATATTTTGGAGATTAATATATATGACAAACCCACAGCAAACATTATTCTCAGTGGTGAAAAACTGAAAGCATTTCCTCTTGATCAGGAACAAGACAAGGGTGCCCACTCTCACCACTATTATTCAACATAGTTTTGGAAGTCCTAGCCATGGCACTCAGAGAAGAAAAAGAAATAAAAGGAATCCAAACTGGAAAAGAAGAAGTAAAACTGTCACTGTCTGCAGATGACATGATATTATACATAGAAAGTCCCAAAGATGCCACCAGAAAACTACTAGAGTGAATCAATGAATTTAGTAAAGTTGCAGGATACAAAGTTAATACACAGTAATCTCTTGCATTCCTATACACTAACAACAAAAAATCAGAAAGAGAAATTAAGGAAACAATCCCATTTAGCATTGCAACAAAAAGAGTAAAATACCTAGGAATAAAACTACCTAAGTATGCAAAAGACCTATATGCAGAAAACTATAAGACACTGATGAAAAAAATTAGAGACAACACAAACAGATGGAGAGATATACCACATTCTTGGATTGGGAGAATCAACATTGTGAAAATGACTATACTACCCAAAGCAATCTACAGATTCAGTGCAATCCCTATCAAATTACCAATGGCATTTTTCACAGAACTAGAACAAAAAATTTTACAATTTGTATGGAAACACAAAAGATCCCAAATAGCCGAAGCAATCTTAAGAAAGAAAAATGGAGCTAGAGGAATCAGGTTCCCTGACTTCAGACTATACTACAAAGCTACAGTAATCAAGACAGTATGGTACTGGCACAAAAACAGAAATACAGATCAATGGAACAGGATAGAAAGCCCAGAGATAAACCCACACACATATGTTCACCTTATCTTTGACAAAGTAAGCAAAAATATACAATGGAGAAAAGGCAGCCTCTTCAATAAGTGGTGCTGGGAAAACTGGACAGCTACATGTAAAAGAATGAAACACTTCCTAACACCATATAAAAAAAAAACTCGGGCTTCCCTGGTGGCGCAGTGGTAGCGAGTCCGCCTGCCGATGCAGGGGACATGGGTTCGTGCCCCGGTCCGGGAAGATCCCACATGCCGCGGAGCTGCTGGGCCCGTGAGCCATGGCCGCTGAGCCTGCACGTCCGGAGCCTGTGCTCCGCAACGGGAGAGACCACAACAGTGAGAGGCCCGCGTACCGCAAAAAAAAAAAAAAAAAAAAAAAAAAAAGAGAAAAAAAAAAAATAAAATAAACTCAAAATGGATTAAAGACCTAAATGTAAGGAACTCTGTATTTTTAGATCTATTTCCCATTCAAGACATCAAAACAAAACAAAACAAACAAAAATAAAAACAGGGCTTCCCTGGTGGCACAGTGGTTGAGAGTCCACCTGCCGATGCAGTGGACATGGGTTCGTGCCCTGGTCCGGGAGGATCCCACATGCCGCGGAGTGGCTGGGCCCGTGAGCTATGGCCACTGAGCCTGTGCGTCCAGAGCCTGTGCTCCACAACAGGAGAGGCCACAACAGTGAGAGGCCTGCATACTGCAAAAAAAAAACCCAAAAAACAAAAAACAACAACAACAAATCTCAAAAGGCAGTCTGAGACATTTACTATGTTATTTTGATGATGATCCCTATTGCAGTTTTATTTTGAAATCCAGAATTAGATCACATGATCTGACAATGGGATGGCCTCTTTAACACCAATCTCAAACCCAGGAAGCATAAGCTGAATGGTTTCCAAAGCTACACCAGAAATAGAATGGGGGCTGGAGAAGAGAATTCTCACTGAGGTTGATCTCAAAGGATTCTTAGAGAAGGGAGGGGTTGAGTTGAACATTAAGGGTAGGTTGGGCTTGGACACATTCATCAACGCCCTCAAAGAATTTGTTTGAGGAGAGGATGAAACTGGTTTGTGCAAAAGGAAATTGAGCTCAGCTTTTCCCCCTCCCTTATCAAGCTGCTGAGTCAGCCCTCAGCAACTCCCAGTCTCACACCTTCCACATCCTCACACCCTCCCCATCCTCACGCTGCTAATAAGATCCATCTATACAACAAGCACATACTTATGGCATATTGGGTATTTCAAATATAGTGTGAGACAGCAAATTGGCCTTTGGAGCCCTCCAGTCACCTTTTGAATCTCCATGCTTCTGCCCTCCCAGGATCAAGCTCACTATTAGAATCCAAATTAACGTAATATTGGTTAATTATAAAAATAATCAACTAAAAGTCATCAATGTGCCCCTGATGTGGCAGGCAGTGTACCAGGTGTTTTACCTACTATGTCTTAATCTTTCCAGAACCTATTCACTCGTGGAACAAATATTTATTTCATGTTCCTTATGTGTCCTGGAGCTTTAGAGATGCTGTCTTGGAAAAAAAAACAACAACACACACACATATTATAAAGACCCTGCCTTCATAATGCTTTCATTCTCAGCAGGAGACACACACCAAAGCAAATTGGCAAAATAATGGAATGTGTCGAGGCGATGAAATAAGTGAGAGCTGCTGTGAAAATAATTAAAATGGTGTAAAATAATTAAAACAAAGAGGAGAGTTGGGATGTCATCTCAGATAGGGTGGTCAGAGAGACCTCTCTTAGGAGGCGGCTGTTTTTTGTTTTTTTTTTAACAGCTTTATTGGAGTATAATTGCTTTACAATGGTGTGTTAGTTTCTGCTTTATAACAAAGTGAATCAGTTATGCATATACATATGTTCCCATATCTCTTCCCTCTTGCGTCTCCCTCCCACCCTCCCTATCCCACCCCTCTAGGTGGTCACAGAGCACCAAGCTGATCTCCCTGTGCTATGCGGCTGCTTCCCACTATCTATCTATTTTACGTTTGGTAGTGTATATATGTCCATGCCACTCTCTCGCTTTGTCACAGCTTACCCTTCCCCCTCCCCATATCCTCAAGTCCATTCTCTAGTAGGTCTGTGTCTTTATTCCTATCTTACCCCTAGGTTCTTCATGACATTTTTTTTCTTAAATTCCATATATATGTGTTAGCATATGGTATTTGTCTTTCCCTTTCTGACTTACTTCACTCTGTATGACAGACTCTAGGCGTTTAAACTGAGATGTGAAGCGAAAAAGGAAGAAAGGGTACTTCACATAGAGGGAACAGCAAACCCAAAGCCAGTGACAGAGAAGCTGGGACAGGGTGGGCATGGCTGGGTGGATGGGGTGAGGTAGGGTTGCATAGGTGAGCAGGAACCGGGTCTTCTGTGGCACAGGCATTCTTTTGCCTTTCCATCTGATGCTCAGCAAAGTAGGGCTCTCATGAGCATTCCTTTGTTCAGAGGCACTTCCTGTCTGCCCCAACTTTGTATGTTTAAATTAAGCTGGGCCACCCCATTCCTGGCCTGTCACCATTCATGAAAAGTTTCAGCATCCCTGCTCTTGTCACTTCTCCCCATGACGTATCACTTCTTCCCTCATTTAGTGCCCTCAGTTCAGTTCTGTGTCTGCCTGCCTCCTGACATAGTTTTCGCTTCTTTTCCTCTGCCTGTCTCCATGCTGCCCTGAGAACCAGGGGCGGATTGACCTCTCTTTGGGACATGCCTCCCAGGTCCATCCCAGACACAGCCCCACTGCCCACTCTGACTCCATGCACGATGGCACCCAGAAACCAGCTCATCTGACCATCCTGACACCCAGTCCCCAGTTCCCAGTTGGGACCTTGGAACATCATTACTTGTCACATCATTATGTGAGAGGGATTAGAATTTGACTAAGCAACCTGAGTCTTTGAAATTTCAAAGGATAAATGAATTGGTGCGATGGGATTTCAGGCAGGCAGTGACGATTATTATCATTATTATGTTTTAAAAGAATTTGCCCCATCTCCCACTCATTTAAGTCTGTTTTCCAAAACCCTTCTCCGTTGCCATAGAAGATGCTACTTGGGGAACCTCAGGGCACTTTCCCGTAATGGAAATCAGAAAGCAGAAAAGAAACACACCAGCAGATAATGCTCCTTTTTGCCCTGGGATACTGTTTGCGATTATGTCTCAGAAGTGATCTTTAATTGCTTCATCTAAAGAGTATGCGTCTTCTTTCCTCTGACTCTCTTCCTAGAGGCTTGTGAATTAGATCCAGCTATTAGTAGCACTTACTAATTTCCTCTGAGCCTTGCTGGCTGAAGCGCTGGGCTTGAAACAACTTTTAATTTTGTTTTTAATTAAATCTCAGTTGTTTCAAATCACTCACTTTTAATGTCCTTTCTTTGCAGCCCTCAGAAGCAACAGGAGCTGTGTGTTCTTGTTGATACACACACACAGTCTGATGTGCATGTATCCATGGCCTGGCTAATGACTGACTCCTGGCTGAGGTCCAGAGCAAGAGCAGGCAATTAAGAAAATAGAAATGAGTCACAGAATGAGCCTTTGTTTACCCTGTTATATTCAAAGCTTAAGGAGTCTCTGTTATTGTGGGGTTTTTTTGCCAAACTGTATTTGAACAAGGCAACATTCCCTTGTATTTCACAATAGGGTTATCAAATATGCGTAAGTAAAATTAGTATAAGAATAGCTAACACTTATTAAGCATTTATTATGTGCTAGGTACTGCTTTAAGGACTTTATGTAGATGACCTCATTTACATTAAAAGTGAGTAATTTAAAACAACGGGAAATTAATTTACATATATTACCTCCCACATTCCTGTGAGATTCTTATCCACAGTTTTATAGCTGAGGAACCAAGGCCCATATAATTGGATCATTATCTCTGGGTTAGATCGTGGCTGGGCTGGAACATGAAAACTGGCCGCCTGACTCCATGGTCCTGCTCTTAAACACTGCACTGGACTCTCCGTCTATAAAAAAACAGGAAGGGCCTCATCATCTAAATGAACTTAACAACAAAAAATAGAGAAAATTGACTAGTTCTTTGCAAAAGTGAAATTATGTTGATCTCTGTTTGGTCTGTTATGTGGCCTCCGGTAAAGCCCGATCCTACTGTGTAAATTGTAAACTGCACTGTGGGGTTGAGTTCAGATTCACAGAATCCTAGTTTGGGTATTTAACTGCTCTTTCAGATACTTAGCACTGCAGAAAGGACAGTTGAGTTTGAAAGCAAAAGCATAAATACATGCCAAATCTTACACATCCCCTAGTTTAGCTAACATCATTTGCTTTACTGATGGTTCCAACCAAAAATATTTAGAACCCAATGATTTTCCATCTTAGAGCTTCACGTACTTTATTATTATTATTTTTTTTTGCAAGAAACATTATTTAACTGATATCACCACTTTCCCTTCTCCTCTCCAAATACACACACACACACACACACACACACACACACACAGCCTGCTGGGTACTCACAGCAGCTCCTTTCTTTCTTCGCAGCACTCCTTATTTGTAGTCCTGTACGTGTTGGTGCATTTGCTTGTTTAATGCTCATTTCCTTGTACATTCGCTACAGCCAAGTGCTGTAGTGCTGTGTCTTTTGTGTTCCCTGCTGAATACCCAGTTCTTCCAACCAGGCCTGGCATATGTATGACGCTCAGTAAACATTTGTCAACTATGTGAATAAATATGTTCAGACTTAAACTCAGTAACCAGACTGCTGAGAAGTAGTGACAGTTAGATGAAGCACAGGAATGAGGAAATGAGGAAACCGAGTCCCAAAGAAGGTAATAGGTTTGCCCAAGCTTCCACAGCTGCTGAGCAAGATCTGTCTGACTCCAGGAACTCTCATATCTCTTGCTGTGAGGATTAAATGAGCTATTGCATGTAAAGGTGTTAGACAGTCTCTTAAATGCTGAACAAACATTGCCTGTTACTAAGGCTCATTAGTGAGTCTCGGTGAAATTTGAAGCACTATTGGAGAAGGTAGGGGGAAAACTGTGTGGTCGCCTTCTTTTGTTCCATTTGATAACATCTAAGGTGGTGTTCTTAAAAGAGCTGAAAGCACCATTTGTCACTTCATCCATCCGAGCATCCATCCATCCATCCAGAATGTTTACTGATCACCTGCTAAGTGCCAGATACTGTGCTAAGGAACCATAATTTGAAGATGAGTTAGATATGGATTGTCCTTCCAAAGCTCAATCTCTTCCAAGGTAGATAAGACATCAACTTGCCCAAACCTTGCCACGTGGGGGATCCTCAGTAAGTTTGTGCTGAACTCAAATCCCTTACTAGTGACCATCGTGTAAGGAGAGAGGTTCATATGCAAGGCCATTGAGGCAGAAGAAGGACAGGCCACTTCCAGGTGAGAGAACCAGGGAGGACAAGTTGCCTTTGACAGGGACTGGGAGGACAGGTATGGTTAGGAGGATGCTCCAGGATATGGGAACAACCTGAGCAAAGATGAAAGGATGGGTGGGCTAGAAAGGACATGCATGAGAGGGGGGAGCAGAACCATTTAGTCAGTTGCTGCCTTTTTTATCCAGTGCCTCTCCTAGTCCAAGGGAGAGAGAACAATATTCCTTAGTTGCCAGGGACAAAAAAAATAAATAGAAAGCACATTTTGGTCACCAACTATGTGTTTGACTCAATACTATAAATATATGTATGTGTGTGTGTGTGTGTGTGTGTGTGTGTATTTTCTTCTTTATTCCTCCCCAAACCTTCTGAAGTTGTTGGTATACTAGCAGTAGTAGTAGTAGTAGTAGTAGTAGTAGTAGTAGTAGTAGTAGTAGTAGTAGCAGCAGCACTCTTATTATTAAAGTAATACAGGAGTGATTGTAGTAAATATTAAATATGCCCTCATTCATATTCCTAGTCCTGGTCTGTTGGGTTGATGACTCTCTCAGTGTATATTCTTCCAGAATTTTTGCTACTCCTACACTGGCACAAATACATACATACACACATGCATGAACACACACACACACACACACACACACACACACACACACCCTGAATTGTTGCTTGTTTGTTTGTTTCAAACCTGAGATAAGATCCTACATATTCTTAGGCAACTTGCTTTCCTTATCAACCATGGACATCTTAGTGTAGTATGTGGAGTATGTGATAGGTGTTATTGTCCCCATTTTATAGAAGAGGAACTAGGACTTTCCTGGTGGCGCAGTGGTTAAGAATCCGCCTGCCAGTGCAGGGGACACGGGTTCGATCCCTGGTCCAGGAAGATCCCACATGCTGAGGCACAACTAAGCCTGAGAGCCACAACTACTGAGCCCACGTGCCACAACTACTGAAGCCTGTGCGCCTAGAGCCTGTGCTCTGCAGCAAAGAGAAGCCACCACAGTGAGAAGCCCGTGCACCAAAATGAAGAGTAGCCCCTGCTCGCTGCAACTAGAGAAAGCCCATGCACAGCAATGAAAACCCAATGCAGCCATAAATAAAGAAAGGAAGGAAGGAAGAAAGAAAGAGAAAGAAGGAAGGAAGGAAGGGAGAAAGAAAGAAAAGCCCTCAAAGTCAGATAATGGGCATAAAGTTCATCAGCTGGTAAGTGGCAGGGTTGAGGCACCAACCAGTCCTTTCTGATTGCAGAGCCTGGCTCCCTTAAGCTACAGCCCCTGAGAACAGAATGAAAGAACTCATCCTTCACATGCCATGTACCAGAAATGTGGATCTCAGTCATCCTAAATCCTGTTTGAGCCTCAAGACTTTCATTTGGTCCTCAAATAAATATCTTACCCTTTCTCTCCTCACCTTTCCCAGAATTCATAGTAGGCTCAGCTGGTGCAGGGCTGGTGGCTGTGGACGCCGCAGTGAGCCTAAGCTGAGCCTCCTTTGTTATGTTGCTCCAGGTACCAGTATTCTGTATTTAAGCAGCTGTTCTCGTCTGTGCCAGACGGTGAAATCTGTTTCATCAACATGACGGTTGAAACCTCTGATTTTTGGAAGCCTTGCCCCATGTACTCCTTTGTAGCATCATAAAACAATTAAATTTAGGCTTAGCATTAATTTGAATTATTGTCCGGTTTCCAGAAAATATCTTCTGGAAATGTCAAGAGGAGGTATTACATGTCTTTGGAGATATTAAGTATTGAATTACAGTATTATGTCACTTTCCCCCTGCCATTTCTCTCTCTCGTTCACACACACTCTCAGCATGGTCTGATTTATGTTTCAGGCACCACCGTGAGAAACTCAGTACTTAGGGAAATATCCAGAGATGAATATTGACAGAGGCCAAACACACACACACACACACACACACACACACACACACACATGCGCACACACACACACATATTAGTAGTGTGGATTGGTTTTCCTCAAAGTAAGAAGAATGGGAGGCAGCCTGGTGTTACAGACAGAGCTCTAGACTCAGAGACGGGTGGACTGAGCTCTGATTTGGAATCATCAGCTCCTTAGCTGTGCAGTTTAAAACATGTACCTTTGACATCCTTCAGCTTCAATTTCCTTGTCTGTAAAATGGGGGTAAAAGTAACATTTGCCCTCCAGAGTTATTTCTAGGATCAATTAGATTAATAGCAGCAGCAGTAATAAAAACTTCCATTTGATAAGTAAGGTACACAGAGTCACATATGATATTCCTTCAAATGCTCCAAGGTAAATATTATTCATCCTCTTTCAGATGAGGAAGCTGAGGAAAGGAATATTAAGCAGATCCCAAGGTCATTCAAATAAAAAATGGTAAGGACACCTTTTGAATCCAGGTTTGCCAATTCCAAGGTCTGTGCTTTTCCCACTGAATTCAAAAGAGAAGAGAATAGAAGGTAAGAGATCTAGAGAGAAAGGAACACACACACATGTACATACATGCACTCATGCACGCACGCACGCACGCAATGACAGACACACAAAAGCAGGCAGGTGCCTGGACCTAATTTGGTGGGTTGGCATTGAACCCACGGTGTGGCAATGAAACAGATCCGGGAGGAATTGCTAATATGGTTATTCTTAGTGCTCACAGTTGTGAGTTGTCCGTGCCAAACAGGCCCTGGCGTTTGTGCAGATTGCTTAGGAAAGGCAAAAAGAAGCATATTTCATAGAAAAGGGTGGACCAGAAGAAGGGAATGGGGCAAGGAACGTAGTTAAGCTGCTGGATCTGGAAAATCACAGGGCACATTCATGCATTTGTTAACTCAGCCAGCCAGTCATGTCCTAGCCACAAATTTTGTATTTTCATTACAAATTTATTGAACCTAATAGGTGCCAGGCATTTCTCCAGGGCCTCTACAATGTTACCTCACTCCTGTGACATATTTTTTTTTTTAATTTTTATTGGAGTATAGTTGATTTACAATGTTGTGTTAGTTTCTGCTCAACAAAGTGAATCAGTTATAAATATATATATATATATATATATATATATATATATACACTCTTTTTAAGATTCTTCTCCCATATAGGTCATTACAGAGTACTGAGTAGAGTTCCTGCAACATATCTTAAAATAGTATCTCTTGTTCCTGCCCTAGCCAGCTTGCCCCGGGAAATTGCGAAAATCAGAGATGCTGCTGAGATAAGCCATGAATCCACACAGGGAAAATGACCATTCTTGGATAGACAGGGTAAAGGTTTTCTTCTTTTAAATGAAGCTATTGTCTGACTGTTTCCCAGGCAGGGCCACCATGTTGCACAGCTCCAGGAGCAACATCTAAATAGGGTACAGTTATTCACAGAATTATCTGTTTGTGTATGTACACATACACAAGCATATATACATAGGCACACTCAATTGTCCAATTATATTGTATATATGAAATATACAATAATATATATACCATATATGGTATATATGGATAGACATATGATTATGCATAGCATGATTTTTTTTTTTTTGCTATGTAAATTTTGTCCCCTGGAATAGTACAACTCAGAGGCCCTAGCCAGGCACAGTCCTGTTCGTAGGCAATTCGAGTGTTTTTCATTTAATGGTCATAGAACCTCTGTGAAATAGCTATTCCCTTTGTACAGATGTGGAAACTGAGGAGAGTTGCCAAGATTAAGTGATTTGTTCCAGGGTCACACAGTTACTCATTGGCTGGGCTAGGATTTAATCCATGCTTGTTTGACTGCAAAATCTAGACCTCTAACTCCCATTCAAGTTCATGTCTTATGTGAGCAACTGACAGAGAGGGAAGTTTTTCAGTATTAGTCAGACCTAAAGGATCTTTGAGTTTTGGGAGCAACTGTCCACCACGTTCATTCAAGAAGCACTGATCATATTGGATCAAAAAGAAATCCAACATTGAGATTGGGTTTGATGCATAAATTCCAAATGATTTAATGAAGAAATTTTTTTAAAAAGAAAGGAAGAAAAGATAAACAAATTATTAAATTAAAAGTAAATAGCTGCCTTTAATCTTTAACCACAATTCTTCTTTAAAATTTTAAGTAACAAAGAAAAACGGGAAGCGTTTTATGACTTTGTTCTTTTCCCCTGCTGCCTAGCTTGATACCAAATTGTTATATCTCTGGGGAGAAAAATAATGTTTTGAAATTTCAACACTTTAAACCTCTTTTGTTCAGACTGAAACACCCCTAACTCAGCCTTGAAGCAAGAGCAAGGATACATAAAGGCTTGTGGAATTCTGTGGCAATCTGTTTTAGCTAGACTTTGATCACAATTTGAGGTGGGGAAGATAGAAAGCATAGAAACACAATTGCTTGGAGCAAATATGCGTCTGGCACTACAGGGAAACCTCTATTTGGGGAGAGGGAGCAAGGCTTTGAAACAGCTTTATTTGGAAATAACTCTTTTGCTAACCTAGAACACCAGTGGCCTGTCTATAGCCATGCTTCCTTTTCTGGGACATCTAGTGATGGATTCTTCAATGTTTCTTCTATGACATGGACCTCACAAGGGTATTAGCATTTCATCTTCCCTTTGAAGGATCTCTAGCCTCATGACAACTTACTTTCATGGAATCTATTCTTTTTTTATTTTTATTTTTTTATTGACGTGTAGTTAATTTACAATGTTGTGTTAGTTTTAAGTGTACAGCAAAGTGATTCAGATACATATGTAGATCAGAATATATATATATATATATATATATATTCTTTTACAGATTCTTTTCCATTAAAAGTTATTACAAGATACTGAGTATGTATGGTTCCCTGTGCTATACAGTAGGCCCTTGTTTTTGCCTATTTTATATGTAGTAGTGTGTATATGTTAATCCTAAAATGCTAATTTATCTCTCTTCCCCTCCCCCCCCCACTATCCCCTTTGGTAACCATAAGTTTGTTTTCTATGTCTGTTGAATCTATTTCTGTTTTGTAAATAAGCTCATTTGAATCATTTTTTTTTAAATCCCACATATAAGTGATATCATATGATATTTCTCTGTCTGACTTACTTCACTTAGTATGATAATCTCTAGGTCCATCCATGTTGCTGCAAATGGCATTATTTCATTCTTTTTTTATAGACGTTCCTTAAAAACTAAAAATAGGGTTACCATATGACTCTGCAATCTCATTCCTGCACATATATCCAGAGAAAACTCTAATTCAAAAAGACACATGCACCCCAATGTTCATAGCAGCACTATTTACAATAGCCAAGACATGGAAGGAACTTAGATGTCCAAGGACAGGTGAATGGATAAAGAAGATGTGGTGTATATATACAATATACTACTCAGCAGTGGAATTTATTCTTCATCGTCAGTGTGAAATCCTAGAACAGACACTGAGCTAGAAGTTACAGCACTCGGGTTCTGGTCCAGCCTCAACACTTTCCAGCCCTGTTGCCTTGGGAAATTCAGTTCACCTCTTTGACCTTCACCTCCCTCACGGTGCTAAGAGGCTGGGAGTCGTAAAATCTAGGTTTTAGTTATAGTCTTTTCACTAATCCCAGTGGGATCTGGGGCACATCTCTCTCCTTCCTTAGCCCTCAGTTTCTTTACTTCTAAAAGAAGAGGGTCTCCCTGGAGCATCCATTCTCAGTGAGGACAGTAATACTTCCAAAGAGATGAAATTGATTCTTGGGAAGTACGGGGAGGGGGGCACAAAGCATCTTACTCCTTTTATGTACAACAAAAGCACAGTACATAAACAGATATACAGTATATCTGTGGTATTAAAAGTTTATGGGTGGGGGAGTGATTAGGGGAAAAAAGGTCTAAAAAGGTTGTTTCGTGTGTGATAATAAAAAAAATTAAAAGTTGAGAGGGACTTCCCTGGCGGTCCTGTGGTTAAGACTCTGTGCTCCCAATGCAGTGGATACAGGTTCGGGTTTGATCCCCGGTCGGGGAACTAAGATCCCGCAAGCCGCATGGCATGGCCATACACAGAACAAAAACAAAAACAAAAACAAAATTGAGAAACTCTGGAGCAGAGGAACTGAGAGTTGTCTAACACTTTACAATTAAACCTGTAACTTAGCATCAGACAGTTCTGATCTATTGTACGATTGTTCCAAGAAAATTCTGATCTTAACCAAGTTTCTATCTTCCTTAGACCTTAAAAAACAGTATTTTCATGTACAGTAAACAAAAGGAAAGAGGTAACCCTCTTTCAGTTAGCCACTGGACTATCGTAGCGTTTTCTTAGTGTCTTTCTTCTCCTTGTCATATGTATCTCATTCACATACTTCAGCAAGATTACGTATTCATTGCAGCCAAGCCGCCATTCCCTCTGCCCATCCAGTGGTGTTGGGAGTACTTGGAACCAGGTCAGGCAGCAGACTGGGCACCTGTGGAATGAATGAAAATAACTTAGTTCAGACGAGGGTTTTTATCCTGGACTCTACTAACCCCCAAGGGGTCCACGGATAGAACTCTATTTCAGTTACTGGTTTCCTTTGTAATACTATGCATTATGTTTTATACATTTCAAAACTTTATTCTGAGAAGTGATCCACAGGGACCAATGACACAAAATAGAAGTTAATAAATGGAGCAAATGCCAGGCTTAAGAGATAGTTGCTGTCAAAAAAGAAGTAATATATCAGTTTGCTAGGGCTGCCATAACAAAGTACTGCAGACAATGTGGCTTAAACAACAGACATTTGTTTCCTCACAGTTCTGGAGGCTGGAAGTCTGAGATCAAGGTGTTGGCAGGGTTTCTTTTGAGGACCCCTCTCCTTGGCTTGTCGATAGCTATCTTATGGCCATCTTCTCCTTGGTCTTCACACGGTCTTCCCCCTGTGTGTGCTTGTATCCTAATCCCTTCTTCATGGAAGGACACCAGCCATATTGGACCCACCCTGATGACTTCATTTAACCGTAATTACCTCTTGAAAGGTCCTTTCAACAAGTACAGTCATATTCTGAGGTACTGGGCATTAGGATTTCAACAAATGAATTTTGGGGTGGACACAAGTCAGCCCATAAGAGATAGAGAGAGTACAGAGAAATAGGTTGAAGTTGATCCAAGGAAAAGAGAAAGAAATGGCAGAAGGGAAAAGAGCTGGAAGGAGAAAGTCAGGTTAAGGCATCGAGGTAAGTGGCAGATTCCTCTCTCAGAGATGTCTGTAAGAGAATCACCCCTCGACCCTGCAACCCTAGAGAGCTGTTGCTCTCTCCCAGAGGCTGAGCACCTCCAGCTACCCACACTGGCTCTGCTCACTCTCCCAAACCCTCAAACTGTTGTTTTTAACCTCATTTTTGCAGAGTTTGATCACTCCTTAAACAGTGTTTAGTCAATGGCTGGTGGTACAATGTATTCACTCTACATTCTTTGGGGCTCTGTGGATTGGGGGGTTGGGGGAAGAGGTAGGAGTGGATGCGTTCTTCAGGGGTCTCTGGGGCTGAAGGTAGATGTGCTCCTTATTTCTGCTTCATCACACTTTGTTTTTCCTCCTGTGTCCCGGAAAGACGTTTCTCCCAGGTCCAAGTCAGATGGGATCCTCATGGGGAAACAGGATGTAACAGAAAGAAGGAAGCCTGTAATTATTTTGCACCCAAAGAAAGAGGGAACAGGAAAGAGAGCAGAATACGTTGGGCTAAAAAACTTCCCTGAGCTTCCTATGTGAAGACCATCTTTCAGCCATACAATCCTTCCCTCCTCTTCCCCCCATTCACCACTGTGACCAGAGCCTTCTTTTGAAATTTTCTATCCATGGTTTTCAGAGGTCTGTGTCATGATGTGAGGTGTAATGAAAGAGATTTGCACGGCTGTCTGGCTCTCCAGGCGGTTTTGTCTGATGCTACCTCCTTCCGTGGTATTTTTAGTTCTCATCTGTAGCTCTCTGTGTCTTTGGGGGCTGATGTGCCTCTGGCTTTTCCGACTCCACCACGGAGTGTCCTGAGCTCCCCAGCTCACCCCGATCTATGGCACACAGTTAAAGAAGCAGGTTTATAATCAATGTAGTTGAAGATCAGACTTAATGAGTACCTCCGTGCCCAGGTGGTCCCCTGAGCAACGCCGCACTTCAGATGCAAAATAAGGAAACGGTTGGGCTGAACTGAAAATCCATTTGGCTAATTAGATGATGTATATTCCCACAGCCAGTGAGAGAAAAATATGTATATATATTTAAAATAAGGAAACATGACATTTTGAAGTTGAGATTTTGGCAAAGATTCATTTCGGAGTCATTGCACTCTGAGGAAATGGACTTGAGCACAGAAGAAGACGCTCAGAGCACCCAGAAAAGGGGAATGCATTTGATCCAAAGTCAAGAAAATAAAACAGGGGTCCGCTGGAAAACTAGAGATCTATGAGACACATGGAATAAGGCATTTTTATTCCTTTCCTGTGTAAATATTTATTCTCGAAGTACTGGTAGACTTTACCCAGGGAGAACTGCTTGCTACTCTTTGGCTGATAACACTTTCTCCCTCCCTTCCCCCACCCTCATTCAACACACACATACACACATACACAACGCACACACACATCTTCTGAACCTCCACTGTACTCTAAGCACTGTGGTGATAGCACAGTTACATAAGGCACGGTCTTTGCCTTCAAGAAATACACAATCTAGATGGGAGAGTAAGAAAAAGGGAATTGAAAACACTCATGCTTTGCCTTAGATTTGCCACTTTGAACTTCCTTCCTTCCTTCCTTCCTTCCTGGACTACAAGTTTTCAGTGGACAGACACCATGTTTTGCTCATCCAGAGCATAGGAACAGGGCATGGTACATAGTAGGTGCTTTATTTGTTAAATGAACAAATGTATGAATGAATGGATGAATCTATAACAGGTCATATATAGCTGTTAGTTAAGTGGAATACCTTGTACGTATTAGAGAGATTAAGAGGCATATCAGTCAGGTCTGAAGCTGAGGCTTAAGGGGCAAATTCCGCCTCAGCTTTTGCCTAGTTTGTTGTTCTTTTTTGCATTCTTCAAGGTCTAGCTTAAAGACCGACTCTTTAATGATTCCTCTCCGATCCCCCTTTTTCCTTCCGCTTATATCCACTTAATGCCCATCCCTTTCAGGCAGTTCTTACAACACTGTAGGATGTGTTATATCTACCTGTGCATACGTTTGATCTCCCTCGTTATTCTACAAATTTCTTGATGGAGTCCATCTGTTTTTCAATCTTTATGTCTATTTCTTACTCAAGGAGCAGTTTAATAACTGTTGGCTAAATAAACACATAGATTATTAGCCCTTGATTAGATTTTGCAGTTACTTCCTTTCACTCTCTGATGTGGCAACTCCCTGCCACACACCTTTGCCCCTTCACACTGAATCCTTCTGGTATCTCTAATCATCCACATCACAAGCCCATGGGGTGAACAAGAGCTCAGGAGCCACGATAGCAAAGTTCAAGTTTTGCTTTGGAACTAGGGAGACACTGAAGAGCTAGTCTTGTGTTCTGGCTCCCACAGGCTGAAAAAAACTAAACTTTGGGATCAATGAGGAAGCATTTCTACTTCCCAATTCCATGGTAAAGTAAGCTGAACTTTCCTCTAGTCAAGCATGGATTTTTTTTTTTAACATCTTTATTGGAGTATAATTGCTTTACAGTGGTGTGTTAGTTTCTGCTTTATGACAAACTGAATAGGTTATACATATACATACGTTCCCATATCTCTTCCCTCTTGCATCTCCCTCCCTCCCACCCCTCTAGGTGGTCACAAAGCACCAAGCTGATCTCCCTGTGCCATGCGGCTGCTTCCCACTAGCTATCTATTTTACGTTTGGTAGTGTATATATGTCCATGCCACTCTCTCACTTTATCACAGCTTACCCTTCCCACTCCCCATATCCTCAAGTCCATTCTCTAGTAGGTCTGTGTCTTTATTCCCGTCTTACCCCTAGGCTCTTCATAACCCTTTTTTTCCCCCTTAGGTTCCATATATATGTGTTAGCATATGGTATTTGTTTTTCTCTTTCTGACTTACTTCACTCTGCATGACAGACTCTAGGTCCATCCACCTCACTACAAATAACTCAATTTAGTTTCTTTTTATGGCTGAGTAATATTCCATTGTATATATGTGCCACATCTTCTTTATCCATTCATCTGATGATGGACACTTAGGTTGCTTCCATCTCCTGGCTATTAAAAATAGAGCTGCAATGAACATTTTGGTACATGACTCTTTTTGAATTACAGTTTTCTCAGGGTATATGCCCAGTAGTGGGATTGCTGGGTCGTATGGTAGTTCTATTTGTAGTTTTTTAAGGAACCTCCATACTGTTTTCCATAGTGGCTGTATCAATTTACATTCCCACCAGCAGTGCAAGAGGGTTCCCTTATCTCCACACCCTCTCCAGCATTTATTGTTTCTAGATTTTTTGCTGATGGCCATTCTGACTGGTGTGAGATGATATCTCATTGTAGTTTTGATTTGCATTTCTCCAATGATTAATGATGTTGAGCATTCTTTCATGTGTTTGTTGGCAATCTGTATATCTTCTTTGGAAAAACGTCTGTTTAGGTCTTCTGCCCATTTTTGGATTGGGTTGTTTGTTTTTTTGTTATTGAGCTGCATGAGCTGCTTGTAAATTTTGGAGATTAATCCTTTGTCAGTTGCTTCATTTGCAAATATTTTCTCCCATTCTGGGGGCTGTCTTTTGGTCTTGTTTATGGTTTCCTTTGCTGTGCAAAAGCTTTTAAGTTTCATTAGGTCCCATTTGTTTAGTTTTGTTTTTATTTCCATTTCTTTAGGAGGTGGGTCAAAAAGGATCTTGCTGTGATTTATGTCATAGAGTGTTCTGCCTATGTTTTCCTCTAAGAGTTTGATTGTTTCTAGCCTTACATTTAGATATTTAATCCATTTTGAGCTTATTTTTGTGTATGGTGTTAGGGAGTGTTCTAATCTCATACTTTTACATGTACCTCTCCAGTTTTCCCCTCACCACTTATTGAAGAGGCTGTCTTTTCTCCACTGTATATTCTTGCCTCCTTTATCAAAGATAAGGTGACCATATGTGCGTGGATTTATCTCTGGGCTTTCTATTCTGTTCCATTGATTTATATTTCTGTTTTTGTGCCAGTACCATACTGTCTTGATTACTGTAGCTTTAGTATAGTCTGAAGTCAGGGAGCCTGATTCCTCCAGCTCCATTTTTCGTTCTCCAGATTGCATTGGCTATTTGGGATCTTTTGTGTTTCCATACAAATTTTGAAATTTTTTGTTCTAGTTCTGTGAAAAATGCCAGTGGTAGTTTGATAGGGATTGCATTGAATCTGTAGATTGCTTTGGGTAGTAGAGTCATTTTCACAATGTTGATTCTTCCAATCTAAGATTTGGTATATCTATCCATCTATTTGTATCATCTTTAATTTCTTTCATCAGTGTCTTATAATTTTCTGCATACAGGTCTTTTGTCTCCTTAGGTATGTTTATTCCTAGATATCTTATTCTTTTTGTTGCAATGGAAATGGGAGTGTTTTCTTAATTTCATTTTCAGATTTTTCATCATTAGTGCGTTGGAATGCCAGAGATTTCTGTGCATTAATTTTGTATCCTGCTACTTTACCAAATTCATTGATTAGCTCTAATAGTTTTCTGGTAGCATCTTTGGGATTCTCTATGTATAGTATCATATCATCTGCAAACAGTGACAGCTTTACTTCTTCTTTTCTGATTTGGATTCCTTTTATTTCTTTTTCTTCTCTGATTGCTGTGGCTCTAACTCCCAAAACTATGTTGACTAATAGTGGTGATAGTGGGCAACCTTGTCTTGTTCCTGATCTTAGTGGAAATGATTTCAGTTTTTCACCATTGAGGACGATGTTGGCTATGGGTTTGTCATATATGGCCTTTATTATGTTGAGGTAAGTTCCCTCTATGCCTACATTCTGGAGGGTTTTTTTTTTATCAGAAATGGGTGTTGAATTTTGTTGAAAGCTTTCTATGCATCTATTGAGATGATCATATGGTTTTTCTCCTTCAGTTTGTTAATATGGTGTATCATGTTGATTGATTTCGTATATTGAAGTATCCTTGCATTCCTGGAATAAACCCCACTTGCTCATGGTGTATGATCCTTTTAATGTGCTGTTGGGTTCTGTTTGCTAGTATTTTGTTGAGGATTTTTGCGTCTGTGTTCATCAGTGATATTGGCCTGTAGTTTTCTTTCTTTGTGACATCCTTGTCTGGTTTTGGTATCAGGGTGATGGTGGCCTCGTAGAATGAGCTTGGGAGTGTTCATCCCTCTGCTATATTTTGGAAGAGCTTGAGAAGGATAGGTGTTAGCTTTTCTCTAAATGTTTGATAGAATTCACCTGTGAAGCCATCTGGTCCTGGACTTTTGTTTGTTGGAAGATTTTTAATCACAGACTCAATTTCAGTGCTTGTGATTGGTCTGTTCATATTTTCTATTTCTTCCTGGTTCAGTCTCAGCAGGTTGTGCATTTCTAAGAATTTGTCCATTTCTTCCAGGTTGTCCATTTTATTGGCGTAGAATTGCTTGTAGTAATCTCTCATGATCTTTTTTACTTCTGCAGTGTCAGTTGTTAGTTCTCCTTTTTCATTTCTAATTCTATTGATTTGAGTCTTCTCCCTTTTTTTCTTGATGAGTCTGGCTAATGGTTTATCAATTTTGTTTATCTTCTCAAAGAACCAGCTTTTAGTTTTATTGATCTTTGCTATCGTTTCCTTCATTTCTTTTTCATTTATTTCTGATCTGATTTTTATGATTTCTTTCCTTCTGCTAACTTTGGGGGTTTTTTGTTCTTCTTTCTCTAATTGCTTTAGGTGCAAGGTTAGGTTGTTTATTTGAGATATTTCCTGTTTCTTAAGGTAGGATTGTATTGCTATAAACTTACCTCTTAGAACTGCTTTTGCTGCATCCCATAGGTTTTGGGTCGTCGTAGCTCCATTGTCATTTGTTTCTAGGTGTTTTTTTATTTCCTTTTTGATTTTTCAGTGATCACTTCGTTATTAAGTAGTGTATTGTTTAGCCTCCATGTGTTTGTATTTCTTACAGGGTTTTTCCTGTAATTGATATCTAGTCTCATAGCGTTGTGGTCAGAAAAGATACTTGATACAATTTCAACTTTCTTAAATTTACGAAGGCTTGATTTGTGACCCAAGATATGATCTATCTTGGAGAATGTTCCATGAGCACTTGAGAAAAATGTGTACTCTGTTGTTTTTGGATAGAATGTCCTATAAATATCAATTAAGTCCACCTTGTTTAATGTATCATTTAAAGCTTGTGTTTCCTTATTTATTTCATTTTGGAAGATCTGTCCATTGGTGAAAGTGGGGTGTTAAAGTCCCCTACTATGAATGTGTTACTGTCAATTTCCCCTTTTATGGCTGTTGACATTTGCCTTTTGTATTGAGGTGCTCCTATGTTGGGTGCATAAATATTTACCATTGTTATATCTTCTTCTTGGATTGATCCCTTGATCATTATGTAGTGTCCTTCTTTGTCTCTTGTAATAGTTTTTATTTTAAAGTCTATTTTGTCTGATATGAGAATTGCTACTCCAGCTTTCTTTTGATTTCCATTTGCATGGAATATCTTTTTCCATCCCCTCACTTTTCAGTCTGTATGTGTCCCCAGGTCTGAAGTGGGTCTCTTGTAGACAGCATATATATGGGTCTTGTTTTTGTATCCATTCAGCCAGTCTGTGTCTTTTTGTGGGAGCATTTAATCCATTTACATTTAAGGTAATTATCGATATGTATGTTCCTATTCCCATTTTCTTAATTGTTTTGTGTTTGTTATTGTAGGTCTTTTCCTTCTCTTGTGTTTCTTGCCTAGAGAAGTTCCTTTAGCATTTGTTGTAAAGCTGGTTTGGTGGTGCTGAACTCTCTCAGCTTTTGCTTGTCTGTAAACATTTTAATTTCTCCATCAAATCTGAATGAGATCCTTGCTGGTTAATTTTGGTTGTAGGTTTTTCTCCTTCATCACTTTAAATATGTCCTGCCACTCCCTTCTGGCTTGCAGAGTTTCTGCTGAAAGATCACCTGTTAACCTTATGGGGATTCCCTTGTGTGTTATTTGTTGTTTTTCCCTTGCTGCTTTTAATATGTTTTCTTTGTATTTAATTTTTGACAATTTGATTAATATGTGTCTTGGCGTGTTTCTGCTTGGATTTATCCTGTATGGGACTCTGTGCCTCCTGGACTTGATTAACTCTTTCCTTTCCCATATTAGGGAAGTTTTCAACTATAATCTCTTCAAATATTTTCTCAGTCCCTTTTTCTCTTCTTCTTCTGGGACCCCTATAATTCTAATGTTGGTGCGTTTAATGTTGTCCCAGAGGTCTCTGCGACTGTCCTCAGTTCTTTTCATTGTTTTTTCTTTATTCTGCTCTGCAGTAGTTATTTCCACTATTTTATCTTCCAGGTCACTTTTCCGTTCTTCTGCCTCAGTTATTCTGCTATTGATCCATTCTAGAGTATTTTTAATTTCATTTATCGTGTTGTTCATCGTTGCTTCCTTCCTCTTTAGTTCTTCTAGGTCCTTGTTAACTGTTTCTTGCATTTTGTCTATTCTATTTCCAAGATTTTGGATCATCTTTACTATCATTATTCTGAATTATTTTTCAGGTAGACTGCCTATTTCCTCTTCATTTGTTAGGTCTGGTGTGTTTTTATCTTGCTCCTTCATCTGCTGTGTGTTTTTCTGTCTTCTCATTTTGCTTATCTTACTGTTTTGGGGGTCTCCTTTTTGCAGGCTGCAGGTTTGTAGTTCCCGTTGTTTTTGGTGTCTGTCCCCAGTGGCTAAAGTTGGTTCAGTGGGTTGTGTAGGCTTCCTGGTGGAGGGGACTAGTGCCTGTGTTCTGGTGGATGAGGCTGGACCTTGTCTTTCTGGTGGGCAGGTCCACATCTAGTGGTGTGTTTTGGGGTGTCTGTGGCCTTATTATGATTTTAGGAAGCCTCTCTGCTAATGGGTGGGGTTGTGTTCCTGTCTTGCTAGTTATTTGGCATAGGGTGTCCAGCACTGTAGCTTGCTGGTCATTGAGTGAAGCTGGGTGCTGGTGTTGAGATGGAGATCTCTGGGAGATTTTCGCCGCTTGATATTATGTGGAGCTGGGAGGTCTCTTGTGGACCAATGTCCTGAACTTGGCTCTCCCACATCAGAGGCACAGCACTGACTCCTGGCTGCAGCACCAAGAGCCTTTCATCCACACGGCATGTCTGTTGTGAAGCAGTTGTACCTTTATTCTGATGACAATGCAAAAGACTTACTAATGAGTTCCTGCCCTTTGACACTTATAATAACATCACCTCTGGGAGTTGATCCCTACTGTATGGAGCTTGTTGGCTCTCAAATGTCGATTTGTTGCTCCAACTGTCAAGCTCTGGGGAAGCCGGTTCTACTTTGGGGAGTTTTGAAGGGAAAGATCCTCAGGTCAAGCTGTCCCGGCAGCTGCTAGGGCCTTACCCCAAAATTCCCCAACCAGGGCTGGCTGGCCACCAGTAGCAAGGCTCCTGGCTGGCTGCCCCAGAATTGTTAAGAGTCCAAGCTCGTGCTGCTCACTACACTACAGGCCAATAAATCAAGAAATGAGTTGCTGAGATGAGGAATAGTGACTTTATTCAGAAATCCAGCAGACCAAGAAGATGGTGGCCTCACGTCCCAAAGAACCATCTTGCCTGAGTTAAAATTCAGGCTCCTTTTATCAAGCATGGAATTTTGATTTCATTATTTCATTCAGCAGATAGTCACCAAGCTCCTAATATGTGCAAAGCCTTTTTACTGAGAGCTGGATTGAAACAGAGTAATGAACGAATCATGACTTCTTCCCTGCAGGAGATCACAACCTATTAGAGAAAGCAAAAGCCCTTCAGCACTCTAGGAACACACTGAAGGGGGATGCACAGACTCCCAGAGGAGGAGCAGAAAGACCAAGGAAGGCACCTCTGCCTGATACCCAACCAAAGCTCCAATTCTCAAGACAGTCTGGAATAATGGGCAGGTCCCAGCTTTGAATGCTGAAAAACCTGGGTTCAGTTTCCCCTTTGGCCACTTACTAGTTGGGCTAGTTTGACTAAGTCAACATCTCTCTGAACTTCATGTTGTCCTTCTGTAAAAGCAGGGACATGCCTATGCTGCAAGGTTCTTGTAAGGATTAAGTGAGCATTCATCCCAGGATCTGGACCAGAGGGTGCGTTCAAAGGATAGTAACTTCCTTGTGTCATTAAACCGACAGTATACCTAGGCGTAGTATCTTTTTAAAGAAGCTGAGGATAACCTGCTCTTGAGTGAGTCACTTCCAGTGAGAATCATATTTCTCATGTTTGAAAAGATCTGTTAACCAGTATTGCATTCAGAGCTTCCAAGCTCATAAGCAATCCAAATAGTAATCAAAATAGCTCCAGCAAGTTGAGATTCCCCCATGTGCCAGGGACTTCACGTACTATAGTGGATGTTGTAATGCTGCTTCCAAATCTCTCATTAGAACAGGGGCACTCATTCCCCCAGCCACCTGGAATGTTGACGGTTGACCACTCTCTCAGTCTTCCTTGGAGAAATGCCCTCCATTAAAAGGAACCACTTCATCCAAGTGTATGTCCCTTCCCCAGGGATGTCTTACAGCCTATGACTGGCTGTGTGGGGATGTGAAGACCTGACACCCGTATCTTGACTTGGAACAACTCAGAAGGACCATCTCAGTTCCAGGGCTTCCCGTGGGATCAGCTGAGGGCTTTGCTACAATGGCATAGCGAGCTACCTTCTCCCTCTGCCCAACCCCACTTTGCTCATGCCCTCCCAAGAGAACACCCCCCAAAACCTCCTGCATGCCAGTCTCTGCCATTGAGTCTGATTTCTGGTGAACCTGACCTAAGACAAATGCATTGTCTCATTAAATCTTTATCTTTTTTTAACCCTGTGAAGGGGAAATCAGTATTCACAGCTTTCATAGGATATAACTGAGGATTTGTTTTCTTGTCCAAGTTTACAGAGCTGGTGGGTAACGGAGTGAAGATCTGAATACATATCTTGCTGACTCTATTCTCTTTATCCCTGTGCTGTGTAGCTTTCCTAAAGTAGTGGGATTAGCCAAACTCAGCCCTGGGACATAATTCAATATCCATCCCTCAGTCTTTAGTGAGAATAAATACAAGAATTATCCACTTAAACAGCATGACTGTGCTTTTTAAAAGAAAAATCTGTAGTTGATACTGACGTTCAGTGCCTTGCACAAGGACCCATGTGACATGTTTCTGCTCGGGCTTAGTTCCAGAGGGGAAAATATGGCTTTGGAGATCGATTTGCATATCTCCCCTTGCCAGAAATTTAAAATATGGAATCCAACAGACTTCTTCTTTTTTTGCTTTAGCTGCCAAGGATTTTAAGGCCAACTTCAAATGTGGTCATTTCCTTTTCTCCCAGCCAGATGCTATCTACTCCCAATGCTTTTCACATAGAGTCCTCTTTCATCCTCACCAAAACCATATTGTCCACTGTGCTTTTATTTAGGAACTCATTCTATATGATGATATAAATCATAACATGTGTATGACTTAGAGAAGATAACATTGCCTGCCATGCCCATATCCTTTCCAGGGAATCTTCGATCCTCAGGGCAGCCAGGTAGGGTTTGATGTGGCCCTGCCTCTCTGACCATTGCCCATTGGACCACAGCTGGGTACCAGAGGCAAGACGAACCCATCCATTGGTTAGCCAGCAGGGTCTGATGGGACCTGACAAAGAGGTTGCTGCCAAACATACAGGATGGCTATTAATTGAGTCCCTCTTTGGAAAATTTAAATTGCATACATGGAAAGATTTTGTTGCTTGATAGTGAGGTAGAGAGAAGCAGATGTAGGGAGAGAAGCCAAGTCATGCTGATTTTGAAACAATTTAAGATCTCCTTCTGCTGAGGTCTCTAGATCTGCCATAAATCTAGAACCACTCTCCAAGTCCAGCTTTGTGAAACCTGGTCCTATGTGAACTCTTTTTTTCCCCATTTCCCTCTGTGAAATTCTACCTTCACTCTATTGCTACATATATGCACTCACCATTTACACCCAATATGCAGCCACCCTGAATGGGCTTCTTCTCCTTGACCCCAAAGAATATATGTAATATATGTATGTGTATATATGTATGTAACCCATATATGGCTGTGTAAGTATGTATGTGTGTGTGGGGGGGGTCTTTTGTTTGGCCTTCACACGCTTTCAAGAACAAATTTAAACCATCATTTCCAAATTGGTTGATTACAATAAAAATCTAAATTTTCAGCCTCTCCTGATGAAAACCTGAAGTCCTTGCACCACTTACCTTTAGACCCATTTGGCAAGAGCTGGCTAGAGCTGGCTAGAGCTGAGTTGCAGCTGCTTCATTTTTTTTTTTTTTTTTTTTTTTGCGGTACGCGGGCCTCTCACTGCTGTGGCCTCTCCCGTTGCAGAGCACAGGCTCCGGATGCGCAGGCTCAGCGGCCATGGCTCACGGGCCCAGCTGCTCCGCAGCATGTGGGATCTTTCCGGACCGGAGCACGAACCCGTGTCCCCTGCATCGGCAGGCGGACTCTCAACCACTGCGCCACCAGGGAAGCCCCAGCTGCTTCATTTTGATAGAGCCTGTAGTACCCAGTTCACCCCAAACTCCATCTTTCCTTATTATATCCCAACATTAAGGCATCTTCCATTGTATGAGTGCTGCTTTTCTTTTAGAGATGCTACAGATTTCTTTGACTCCATCTCTCTCTCTCTCTCTCTCTTTCTTTCTTACCCTCTCTTTCTCTATCTCTCATACAATAAAACAAAACAAAACACAACTTGGCCAGGGGGCCAGGATGCTATTTCCCTTATAGTCAGCCAGTGCTTCCAAGGGATATAATCTGCCTTCCCCCTGTGGGGTATTAGTGACCCCTGTTCCAAGGGGGATGCCTGGGTGACAGAAACAAAAGCTTTTTTTATATTTTAAATTTGAATATTTAATCATTCTTTACTAGGGCAAATGAGGCACTGGCTAAGCACTTTATCTACATTAATTTATTTCATTTTCACAACAATGAGGTGGGTTCCGTTACTATTCCTATTTACAGATGAGGTAGCCAAGGCCCAGAGGCATTGAGTGACTTGTCCAAAGTCCATGGCCGGTAAAGGTGGATCCAGGATTTGAACCCAAGTCTCTCCCAGTCCTAAGGGCCTGACTCTTAAGCACTAGGCTGAACTGCCTCTCATGTCTGACTTGCCTGTCTCCATTGGCTGCTGACACCAGGACTGGCACATTATAAATGCTCTGTGAATGTGTGTAGCTAAGCGAGAACAGAGGACCTGGGGTCGCGGGGCGGATGGCTTTTATGCACCTGTCTCTGTTCCTGCCCTGCAGCATCAGTGGCAAGACACCTGTACCCTAAAATCATGGAGAAAGTAGTTCTCTCTCTGTTTTTCCACAGGGAGCAGCTTTGTGGTGAGTGAAGGGAGCTACCTGGACATCTCCGACTGGTTAAACCCGGCCAAGCTGTCCCTGTATTACCAGATCAACGCCACCTCCCCATGGGTGAGGGACCTCTGTGGACAGAGGACCACGGATGCCTGTGAGCAGCTCTGCGACCCAGAAACTGGTGAGCCATGAGCAGGGCTGGGGATAGAGGGAGAGAAGGTGTCGGCTGGAAGATGGTTGCACTCCTTCCTGAAGAGTCATGGCTTCTGAGTGATTGACAAGGGGCTTTATGTAAAGGTCCATCAATCCCACTGGTGGTTAAACTATGTACTGCCATTGCCTGACAACAAAGCAAATTCTTATAAAATCACAGCATCTCAGAAAGGACCCCAGAGAACATCTAGTCCAGTTTCAGCAAAGCAAAGTGTCTGAATGTCACCAGACATTCCTGAGCTTAGATCCTATCTATCAGTACCTTTTACTAGCTGGGTATTCTTTATCATTTTTTCATCTTTATTGAAATATAATTGACATATAACATCGTATAAGTTTAAGGTGTACAATGTGATGATTTAATACACATATAAATGATTACAGCAATAAGGTTCATTAACACTTCCATCACTTTACTTTTTTTGTGTACGTGGTGATAGCATTTAAGATCTACTCTCTTAGGAGTTTTCCACATATAATACCATATGGTTAACTGTTCACCATTCTGTACATTAGATCCCCAGAACTTTTTCACCTTAAATGGGGAGATGTTGGCTATAGGGTACAAACTAGCTGGGCATTCTTTAGCAAGATACTTTCTCTCTCTGAGTACTAGGGAATGAAAGTAGCATCTAACTCACAAGCCTGTTGTTAGGATTAAATGAGATAATGTATGGAAATCTCCTGGTATACTCAGTTATTCATTCATCTGGCAGATATTTATTGAGTAGCCGGGCACTTTTCTAGGCATTGGTGACATAGCAGTGAACAAAAAAGGCAAAATCTCTGTCCTAATTAAGTTTATATTCTACAGAGGCATTAAATTTGCACTGCCTGAGAAGATAGCCACTAGCCACCTGTGGCTGTTTAAATTTAAGTTAATAAAATTAAAATTAAATAAAAGTCCTCAGGCAAGTTAGCCACATTTCAAGTGCTCCATAGCTAATGTGTCCAGTGGCTACCTCTTGGAGAACTTGGGACATTACCATCATTGCAGAAAGTTCTGTGGGACAGTGCTGCAATAGACAAACAGGTAAATGTGGATATACTGTGTCAGGGGATGATAAATGCTGGCGGGAGAGCATGAAGCGTAAGGGATGCTGAGCTGGGAGTAGGGGTGGAGTTGTTATTACAGAAAGGGTGGTCAGGGAAGGCTTCTCCAAGGTGGTAACATTTGAGCCGGCACTTTAAGATGGAGGCGGTGGGAGCCATGCTAACATCTGGGGGGAAAGCATTCTAGGCAGAGGGAATAGCAAGCGCCAGCCTCTGCAGCAGGAGCACAGGAAGATCCCATTGATTCAGCACTAGCAGGAAGACCAGTATGGTTGGAGGGGGGAGAGAGAGAAGTTAGGATGTAAACTAGAAAAGAACCTTGGGAAGGGGGTGGTGATTGGGGGGAGGTTGGAAGGCCTTATATAGGAAAAGGACTTTGGATGTTACTCTGAGTGAGATGAGAAGTCATTGGAGGATTCTGAGCAAAGGAGCAACATGATCTGACCTACATTTTAACAGGACCACTCCGACTGCTGTGTGACAAATCAACTTAGAGGGCATTCAAGGGCACTGTTTTTCCCGTGTAGACAGGAGTTAGTAGTGGCTGGGAACACAGGGATTGGGGGAGAAGATGGTGATAAATGATCAAATTCTGGATATATTTAGAGTGTAGACTTGACAGAACTTGTTATTGGATATGGAAGATGAGAAATAAAGAGGAGTCAAAGATGATTCCAAATCGTTCAGTCTGAACAGTGACGTGACGGACTTATCATTTATTGAGTCAGAAGCTGCTGTAGGGGGGTCAGGGCTGAGGTGAAGGGAATCAAGACTGCTGTTTCGGATATTAGTTCAAGATGACTCCTAAACATCAGGTAGCGATGAACAATAGGCATTGGAATCCAAAAGTCTTATTCAAAGAAGAGGTCTCAGCTGGAGATAGAAATTTGTGAGTCAACAATATATGGATACTATTAACCCAAAAGGCACCATCTTATCTACAGTTATTGCTTAGTAAATGGACAGCATCTTACTCATAGTTGCTTTCCAATAGTTATTAATGTCCACAAACAGGGAAGTAGGAGTTAGAGAGGAGAAAAGCTTACCAAGATCACAAAGCAAGTGAGAAACGAAGCTGGTATTAGAACCCCAGTTCCCCTTCTCCCCGTCCTGTGCTCTCCCCGACAACTCATACTGGTATATTTTTCTCTGCAATTTCACCTGCCTCTCCATTAACAAGATTCTGGCCATCTTGCCTGAAAATCTCACTGTACTGATGCCGTGAGGAAGCCTCTGTAGAGCTGAGGAGACTCAGTGGCCCAGGTCAAGGGTTTGCTTTCTCTACCCAAATTCTCTTCTGCTTCTCCATGGGGCAGCAATTCGGGAGTAAGGAGAGGGATTCTCCAGGCTAACCCCTGTGTCTTTGCAGAATCAGGCAGGGATTAGGCTTTCTAACCATCATTCCCTTCTTATCCTTTAGTTGGGAGCCTCTATTCAGACACATTTTTCCAGCCTTTACATAGGCCTACTGGGGAAGCTATTCAGAAAATGTGATGCAACTCCAGTGTACCATTGGACCAGACAGCTGAATCTTCTTTCTCTTGATTAAAACATTTAGACTTTAAGGTGCTGACACCCTAAGCAGTATCCCCTTACCCCCAACACACACACACACACACACACACACACACACACACACGCGTGCGCGCGCGCACACACACACACACACACGCATACGCACGCACTCAGCCTCTTAGAGTTGAAGGTGTTGCTAGAATCCCCTGGGTTGGCCTCCTCAACTTTATCACTGATGATACTGATACCCAGAGAAGAAAGATAAAAGGAACAAAGTCACACACACAGGTGGCAGAGCCAGGATTCAAACCTAGGATCCTGTGCTCCTAACCAGTGCTTCTCAAGCCCTCAGTAGGTCTAGAGTGAGGCCTAAGATTCTACTTCCCTTAAAGGCTGTCAGCTCTTGCTGATATTTCTGACCCAAGTACTACCCTTGGTACAGCAAGGCTCTAAACTCTTCTTCCCAAATAGTCCTCCATGTTCTAAACAAACAGCAAGAGGCCCAGTCGCCATATTTGTTAAGTCATTATTTATCTTGACAAAATCATGCTTACTTTTATCACTTTATCTTCTGCCTCTGTTTGTCACATACCATGGGCTCTAGGTACACTGATACCCGCACTTCCCTGAAGGCACCATGCCTTTTCATGCCTGCATCCCTTTCACGGGCTGGTTTCCTCCCCCTTGAAATGTCTTTCTCCTCCTTTTACTTGGAGACCAGGGGCTCTTTTTATTTCCATTTCATGAAGCCCAAACATCCTTCCTCTCAGAGGCATTCATGACTCGCCACCCCCAGCCCTGACCAAGTTACGGGGTCCTGCTCTCTGCTCTCATAGCCTCCATGCCTCCCTGTGTTACAGTCCTTGTCCCTGGGCAGTCATTGTTCTTTCCTTGTCTGGATCTATCAGCAGACTGTAAAGCTTTGCTAGGGGCTGGAGAGGGGGGTTCAAAGCATGTGTCTTGCTCATCTGTGTATCTTTAAAACGTATCATTATACTGACATATAATTCATTCACAAAAAAAAAAAAAAAATGAAAGGGGGAAGGAGGGAGAGAGGGAAGGAGGGAGGAAGGAAGGAAATTTCCCTTCCCATGCTCCTTGAAAACATTTTATTCACCAATTTTCAGCTTCTTCCCCCGTATCCACTTACATATAAACTCAGATTAAATATTTTCCAGCACTAGAGAAATTGGGTCACCAAGAGCTGTCCAGTAGCCAGACCAGCTAGAGAGTCTCACCCTCCCATTCAGCTACATACGTTCCCAAGAACGTTCCCCTTTGCATTCTCCTCTCTGCTCCCATTCACAATACTCCCATCCCCCAAACACCCTAGGCAGAGTTTTACCTTCTGACTAGAGTTCAGGCTCTTCCCTCTACCTGAAATTTCTTCTATCCTTTAATTATCTACTTCCCCAAATTCTATTTACTTAATGACCTCTCATTCCCTCTCTGTAGAATGGATGACTTCTACAGTATCACCAGAGTTTTCTGTTGACTAAAAATTTGATTAAGACATGAGTTATTATTTGGAAACTACAACGCTAATATGTAAGCTCCTTCAAGCTTACTACTGTATCTTATTTATCCTTCAGCAGAGCACCTTGCTCTTACAAATCACAAGACACAAATGGATGGGGTGATCTACAGATAAGGAGTGGAAATAGGAACCTAAGTTCCCTGAATATATTTTCATGGAGCTTGACTCAAACCCACTATGTAAAATGTATTTCAGTTTGTTAAATCCGTTCAAGCAAGATTTTCTTAATTCCACAAATGCATTGTCTTGTGTGTTAAGTGCCATGGGAAATCACAGACAAACTGGACAATGTTCCTGCCTTCGTGGATTTCACATTTTTGCAGGGATAAAAATAATACACTCCTCTACAGCTATTATAAAAGACACAATGTAGAATAAATCAAGAACAGGCATTTATAGAGTACCTCATGCCTGGAGAAAAGGGAGAAAGGTATTCTAGATGGGAATTTCAGGAGATCCATCATGGAAAATATGACCTTTTAGCTGAGCCTTGTAGAATCAGTGGGGAGTATGAATAAAAGGTGCTTGAGGAGAGGAATCTTGATGATGGAGAAAGAGAGAAAGTAAGTCTAGAGTGATTCCCAGAACCAGCGAGCAGCATAGCTGGGCTGGCCTCTGGAGAATGTGCTGCACATGAGGTAGAGGAAGAGAACTAGGGGAGTGAAAGGAGATAAGGTTGGAAAGGTGGGGTGAAGAGAGCTCACAGAAAGATGAGGATCTGAAGATTCTGAGAAGCACCAGGGATTTTAGTAAGGCTACATCGGCCACTGAAAAAGGGAAACTTGCCTTCTGTCTATCCAGTTGTTTTAGGGAACATCTAACTGCCCAAGGGAATAGCTGGGTGTTCTCTCCTCAACCTTCCACCAAGAATTAGAATTTGGGGAAGTCATGGAAAAACTAAACCCCCAAGCCCTGTACATATTCAGATCTTAGATCTGACAAGAGTGGCTTAGCTTCCCCTAAATGAGCCCTTCCTTCTGTTGGTGGGATCTATAGGGCTGAACCAAGTCATGGAGTCCAAGTACTGAGCATCATGCCTTAATGCTTTATTGGTTGTGTCAACAAGAAGGATCATTCTTCCCAACTGACCAGAAAGGAGAAGGAAACTGGGGAGATAGTGTTGCTGAAGAATATATAATTGCCGTGATGTGTGAAGGAGCCTGGTCAAGTTTTCCTGACTCTGTGCCATAGCCCAGCTCAGGTGTGTTTTTCCAGGGATTTCAATAATTAGTACCACCTGCAGGGCCGATTATGGAATTGATTCCAGAGTGTGCTGGAGCTGGCTTGTATGGAGTTCAAATCTGAGTTTATACATAGACAGATATAGAGGAAGAAACTGAAAGTTGGTGAATTCGATCTTTTCAAGGAGCCTAGGGGGGGAAATTTCCTTCCTTTCTCTCTCCCTCCCTCCCTCCCTCCCTTTCTTCCTCCTTTTATGATTTTCTGTGAACTCATGAGAGTCGATTGTTACCATCTCATCCCAGCTCTTTGTTCAGTTCTGTCATGCAGGTAGCTTGGAAATTGGCTGTGATGAGAGTATTTATTATACCCAACAAAATTGGTAAATGTTACAAATCATGGCTTATTTTCTTTGGAAAGTCAATCATTAAACATTTACCATCATAACAGTGGATGGGATGAGAACAAACTAATCAAGGACCAAGGCAAAGAAGAGTCTCAGTGATGGCTCAGAGAAGGCTTGAAAATGTTGCCGGAGGGCGGCATTATGCTCCCTTCCAGAATAAACTACCATTACTCTTCAGCTTTCTGAAGACAGGAAGTGAACATTCAAGGACTACATGCTATGGTCCGATCAAATGCAGCACCACACACGGTCCAAATGATCAGGCCTTGACCTTAAGGATGGGGAGAGTGGGCTTCCCTGGTGGTGCAGTGGTTGGAGAGTCTGCCTGCCGATGCAGGGGACGTGGGTTCGTGCCCCGGTCCGGGAAGATCCCACATGCCGCGGAGCGGCTGGGCCCGTGAGCCATGGCCACTGAGCCTGCGTGTCCGGAGCCTGTGCTCTGCAACGGGAGAGGCCACAACAGTGAGAGGCCCGCGTACCGCAAAAAAAAAAAAAAAAAAGAAGAAGAATGGGGAGAGTGACATGGGTAAAGGCGATCAACTCTATGGTGATGGGTGGAAACTAAATTTTTGGTGGTGAACATGTTGTAGTGTGTACAGAAGTAGAAATACAATGTACACATGAAATGTATAGTGTTACAAACCAGTTACCTCAGTAAAAGTAATTTAAAAAATGTCATCATGGGTGAATCTTAGTGTGAAACAGCTTTATTAAATTTCTGCAAATGGGTGGTATCATGTTAAATTCTGTGTACAAAATCATTGACAGTATGGCCCCAAACCACATGAGGCAGGTAACTGCAGAACACTAACTCATTTAGTCACTAATTCTTTCACCTATTCGTTTATTCATTCAAGCCTTTAGTGAACCAGAGTAGAATTGGAATATCCTGTGGAATCCTACAGAACTGGGTTCAAATGCTTGCCTTTCTGTTTACTGACTTTGGCAGATCATTTAACATATCCAAGCCTCATTTTTACATATACAAAAAGAGGCAAATAATTCCCATTTTGCACAGTTGTTGTGAGAAGAAGATGAAAAATCACATTTAAAATGCACTTGGTACAGTACCTAATTTATGGTGGGAACTCAAAACATAGTGTCTACTGCTATTTTATAATCAGTTATTTAGTCCATAGTGTCTTCACTTCATTAATTTAATAAACATTTCAATTAATTTAATAACTATTTTATGAAATACCTTTAGTTCAGCAATGCACAGCTGTGTTAGATTACGTGAGAAGAAAGTAAGATACAGCCTCTGGCCTCTAAGACTTGACCACCTAATGAAGAAACTTGCAGTAACCTGGATGTTTCCATCTGCTGGCTTTTCATTTAGTCCTTGTGTGACTTTTAAATGTGTGCAATGAAAAAAGTCATAGGCTCTCAATCCTTGTGCCAGCTTTGCCACAGATTTGTCATTTGACCTTGGGTATGTCACGTATTGTGAACTTTATATTCCTTCTTTTCAACAAGGAGATTAGTGGAAACATAATTTTAATGCTAGAAATGTCCCTAGCGATCATCTAGACTGATCCATTGAGGGTCACAGAGGCTAAGCAAGTTGCCTGGTGTCACTCAGTCAATTAGTGGCAAGATACAAATTACAACCCTGAATAATTCCTAAGATATTTTCCAGCTTAAAATTCATGTTTCTATGACCTTTTAAGCACTACTAACTTAGAACATAAGTATGATTGAAACAATTTGTAAATGGCATTTAAAGCATATTGAATTTTCTTTTCAAATTGATACAGATGTCAGTCATGTTTGCCATCCTATGCAATTTATTTTCATGTCTTCAGCAGCCACTTTTCATTTGCAGTTGGATATGAAATGAGAATACAATGTGTGTAGTTATGTCCTATGTATGTCTTATAATGTACTAAATGTTTTCCAGTTGTTTATAGATTGTTTCTGTTATTTGCTGATCCCTGTATTATTAGCGTTTAAAGGGACACAAGGACTTCATGAAGTTGTAAAGACCAAGAATTCACAGAGAATAAGAATGTCTTTGCCATGAAGGGGATTGTAGCATGGGGGGTTTCTAGGTAATGTAGTAGATAACATAGGGTTTACGTTGGGTGGTGCTTAGTGAGATGTGCAGTTAAATAAGTTGAGATCTATCCAAAGAGAGCCAACTTTCTGGCAGACCAGAGAGGAGAAATTTATATATGAGAACATAAGTTTTATACAGAGTTGACCTTTGCTCATCTTGTTTATTGCTGCATATCAGGTACTGAAACATCAATACATCTTTTCTTGAGTGTATGAATGAGTGAATGAATGAATGCATGAGAAGCAAGTTTCAGTTGTAGTGGGTTGGGTGTAGGGTTCTGGTGTCAAGACCAGGAGTAGCCCTAAGGGTGCTGACAGTGACATTTTGGCTAAGTGTGTTTTTGCTAAAGATTTTTATCTGGGACAATTAATTCTCTGCTGAAAGTCACCTTCTCCCTTGAGCTCAGTATCACTAGTCTTTCTTGAACTCAGAGTAAGCTCTGTCCTTTATCTGGTTAGGATCAGTCCATGTCCAACTATGCTGTCACCCCAGTGGACCTCAACTGGGGAAATCAGTCCTTCATAAAGCGAGACACCGGTCCTCGGAATCCATAATGCTCTCCACCTCACCATTCCTTGGTCCCGAACTTTACTGGGAGCTGTATTAAACAAAACTCATCTGAACTGACTGTAAATTAATGAACCCGGGCTTCCCTGGTGGCGCAGTGGTTGAGAGTCTGCCTGCCGATGCAGGGGACACGGGTTCATGCCCCGGTCCGGGAGGATCCCACATGCCGCGGAGCGGCTGGGCCTGTGAGCCATGGCCGCTGAGCCTGCGCGTCCGGAGCCTGTGCTCCGCAACGGGAGAGGCCACAACAGTGAGAGGCCCGCGTACCGCAAAAAAAAAAAAAAAAAAAAAATTAATGAACCCAACGCCTTATTTTTCAGACATACAAGATAATGGAAACAAACTATCCAACACCATTTCCAACAAAAGACGTTCAAACAACAACAGACCAAGATTTTTCTGCTTAAATTCTGTGAAATGAATGTTAATCATAAAAGCACATTTATCACATCAGACTGATCCATTTGATACATTCATTATTTATTTATAGCAGATGAGGGTGTTAGACAGTGACCAAATATAGCTTACAGTTAAGAGAAGGATGGTAGAATTTGGGTGAGATATCAAGAGGTACATGAATACAGGAACAGCATCTACTGTTTATTATGTACTTGTTGTGTACCAGGTATTATGCTGAGACTGATTTAGTAACTCTCTTGGTCTTCATGACAACGCATCTAGGTGGTTATTATTGCTTCCGTTTTCCATACTAGAAGCTGTGTCTTAAAGTAACTGATTGACATTCTCAGGGTCATATATTTACTAAGTGTCTCAGCTGGGATTTGGACCCAGACTGAGTGAGGAGCCTACTGTATTGAGAGTGAGTGTGTGAGAGGGTCTGCTTAGCACTGAGAAGAGAGAGACATTCTGGCATTCTCCCTCTGGTAGGTGTTAGCTGAGAATTCTCAGAGGCAGGCATAAATCCTTTGGACAAAGAATTTGCAGAATAAGTTGACCTGGAAAAAAATAAAAGGACCCGATTGGGTTGGGGATGAGGGAAACATGCAGAGCCAGAGAGGTGAAACTGGGACAGCACTTATGAGTTGTAGGGAAACCATTTTTTTTTATCTCTGTTTGGGAGTCTGGCTTTATCTGGTTTAAATGTGTTGTAAAATGTTATGTTGTGGAAGAGGGTTGAGGTCCTTGGAAAAGAACAATCTGTGTCAAAGATGAGGTCATAAAATTTCAGAGAGCCCACGACAGCAAGCCACAGGACTGCCTGCTCAAGCGCTGGGAAGGGTGGGAAGGTTAGAATGGGCTGCAAAAGAGACTTTGAAAACATTTTCTTATTGGGAACATGCCAGTCCCACTGGAAGTTCAAGGCAGCCTTTACTTCTGAACTTGAAAGAAAGAGGTTGTGAGAACCTCATATTGTAAAGTTGCATGGAGGAAGATAACCTGAGATGCATCTCTGGTAATTATCTCCAAGAGAATTGTACCAACGAGGAAGAGGGCTCTCAGCTTCTAAAACTAGATTTTATCATCCAGAAAATAATCTACTGTCATTTAAATTAGAGTCTGTGTTTAATTTTAGCCAACAAATGTATTACAAACATACATTTGTCCCCCCCCAAAAATGTTCTATGTCCTACTATTTAAAAAAAAATTCAGGAAGCTTCTAAATATATTTGTAATATCTTATGACCAATGGATTATGAATAAACAAAAGTATGGGCAAAAGTATAGATTGGAGATGGGAGTGTTATTAGGATACAAAAGCCATGTTGTGAAGTGTCCACACTTGTCAAGGGTGAGGCATTTCCAGTAGCCAGTGCGATAGGTCTTTGCAGGTGTGTTCACTCTGCAGGCTGCAGTCTGCCCTCTACCCACCCCCACTTCGTATAAGCCACTTTCTTCACGCATCCTTGTCCTTCTTGTTTCAGTTTAAATGTCACTTCCTTAAGGACGTTTTTGCTGACCTTCTAGGCTCAGTTATTCCTCCATGTTTTAAGCTCCATTTGTGCACTCTACTTTTTTTCTTTATAGTAAATACAATGATAATAATAATAATAATGCACATGATATAGCACAAACTCTGTGTCAGCACTCTTCTAAGCAAGTCACATGTATTATCTCATTTAATCTTCTCAATAACCCTGTGAGGTAGATAGAGTCATACTTTAACTAAACCAAGACACAAACATATGTATGTACCAATATCTTATGCACTATTAAGGAAAAAATGCTGCCACTAATAACCATAAGATACTAATAATTACCACATAAGTCCTCATTTTCAGGGATATTGAAATGTGGAAAGTTGTGTGTCTTAGAATTAGTGGAATGCCCTATTACTATCACCATTTTACATGTGAGGAATCTAAATTACGTAAGTTAATGGATTTTCCCAAAGTTGCACGTCTAAGAAATGGTAGAGTTTAGACTGGAATTTCAGAAGTCTGGCTTCAGAGTTTATCCTCTTAACTGCTAGCCTACGCTACAATGTATAATTAATATACATTTATATGTGTGGTTCTGTATTCAATTCCTTGCTATCTAAGAGACTGTATGCCATAAAAAGACAAGGATTTTGTCTATATTATTCCCTGCTTTATCCCATTGTACTGATGTTTAATGATGAATAATGGAATGAGTGGATGAAAGAAGAAACACTGGATTTGGAGATAAATTCCATGGGCTTCTCCTAGATCTGCAGTTTTTACTCAAGATGTAACTTTTGACATGCCACTTTGTCTCTGGGCCTCAGTTTCTCTATTTAATATAAGAGGAGCTTACATTAGATTTCTCTAAGTGCTCTCCAGCTCTGAAATTCTGTGTACTGAAAATCTGTACTGAAAGCTAATGCTGTGTCCAACTCTGGCTCTGGAGGATGTAGAAATAGGATCACTCATGATTCCTGATTTCTTGAAGGAATGTACAAACAGGAAACTGGGACCACCACACATTTCAACTCTTAATAAACATCTTGTAATGGTCAAGAACTTGAGCTCTGGGTTCCAGTGCACTGGGATTCAAATTCCAGCCCCTTTATTTTGGACCTGCACAACTTTGGACACGTTCCCAACCCTTTCTTAACCTCTGTTTTTCTCAGTGGTAAATGGTGGTAGATGATACCAACATAACAATCCTCAGAGGATGAGTACATGGATTGAACTAAGTAAAGCATATTAAGCACTTAGCATAATGCCTGGTACACAACACTTAACAAATGTTAGCTATTATTAGAGCTGTGCTCAAAACATGAATTGAATAAAATGAGTATTGTAGGACTGTTTAAAAAAAAAAGGCAGTTTACTATGAGCCTGAGCAGTCAGGGAAGGCTTCTTGGAGGGGCAGAGACCAGAGTTGGACCATGAAGCAGAAGCGTGATTGTGATAGACCTACACTGTCCAATATAGTAGCAAATAGCCATATGTGGCTAAATTAAAATGTAAATTAAGCCACAGTCCCCGTGTTCCAAGTACTCAATAGCCACACGTGGTTAGTGGCTGTGTATTGAAGAACATTTCTATGATTGCAGCAAGTTCAATTAGACAGCTGTGACAAAGAGTGAAGAGTGAAATTATGTTTCATATATATTTTATTTCATTTAAAATATTTATGAGTGACAATGCTGTGCTGAGTAATGTGCTAGGAACCAAGATTTAACAGTGAGCAAAACCAGACACATTGCTTGGCCTGGTAGAGCCTGGTCTAGTGCGGGGGTCAGCAAACTACAGCCCACCAGCCAACTGCTGTTTTTCATAAAGTTTTATTGAAACACAGCCATATTCACTAGTTAACATATTGCCTATGACTATTTGTAGCTACAACAGCAGAGTTCAGTAGTCATAACTCTGTGGCTTGCGAAACCTAATATATTTGCCATCTGGCCCTTTAAAGGAAAAAAAATGCCAACACCTGGTCTAGTAGACTGATTTAATGCTTTGGCATCCGAGTTAAAGAATTGGGTTTGGTATTTATTCTTTCATTCGTGGATTTGTTCATTTAACATTCAACCGGTATTTATCGAGCACCTAATTTAAGCAGGATGTCAGGCAGTGACAGAATGAAAAGAACAGATAAAAATTGCTGCCATGATGGAGCTCATATTCTGGTAGGGGCATGGGACAGACAGATGATTAGAATATAGGTAGTAATTAATAAATTGTATCCTGTGTTAGAAGTTGATGTGTTATTGGAAAAAAGACTACAAGAAGGGGGGCTGTGAATGCGGAAAAGAGGCATGGTTGCACATTTTAATAGCCTCTTCAGGGTAGGCACTGTTGGGAAGGTGAGGGAGAAACATGCTTTGTGGATATCTGGTGAGAGCAGAGTCCAGGCAGAGGAGATAGCCAGTACAGAGGCTCTGGGAGTGGACTCCGCCTCACATATCTGAGGAAGATCACGGGAGAGAATGTGGCTGGGCTTCGCTGGACACTAGGAGGATAGTAGGAGGTGGGGGGACCAGAGGGCCAGAGCCTCTGTAGAACTTTTTAAGAACATTGGCTTTTAACCTGAAGGCAAGGGGGAGCCACAGAACATTCTGAGTAGAGGACTGATGTCATCTAACATATTTGAAGAGCATTACTCTGGCCACTCTGTTGAGAAAACACCTATAGGGATAGAGACAAGAGTGGTGGCAGGGAAGCTACTTGGAAGACTGATGGAATAATCCAGACCACAGATGCTGGTGGCTTGGGCCAGGGTGGTAGCAGTGGACGTGGAAAGAAGTGGTCAGAATCTAGATATTGCATTTCATTCATTGCAGTCAATGAATGCCAATTATATGCCAGGCATCATGCCCAGTACTGGGGATAGTGAGAAAAAGAAGCTGCCATCTCTGTCCCTTTGAAGCTTTCTGTCTAATGAATTGGTTTCAGGCTTTGACGTCGGAGATGAAGAACCCAATTTTTAGGTCCCCCACATGTGTATGAGCTCCAGGACCAGTTTTCACACTGTCTTTAAAGAAAAGACCCAGGAGAGGATGACTCTGTCTTAGTCTGCTTGGGCTGTCATGACAAAATATCACAGACTGGGTGGCTTGAACAATAGAAGCTTATTTTCACCGTTCTAGACGCTGGGAGGCCTAACATTGAGGTACACTGAATTAGTTCCTGGTGAGGGTCCTCTTCCTCTTCCTTTGCAGATGGCCAGTGTCTCAACTTGTCACTGTGTCCTCACCTGGCCTTTCCTAGGTGTGTGCGTACAGAGAGAAAGCAAGATCTCTCTTTCCTCCGCTTCTTATGAGACCACTAACCCCATCGCAAGGGTCTCACTCTCATGACCTCATGTAACCCTAATTGCTTCCCAAAGGCTCCCTTTCCAAATACCATCACATTGGGGATTAGGGATCTGACATAGAAATTTGCGGGAGACACAAACATTCAGTCTGTAACAGACACCAATGACCTAGGATGAGAGAAGAAGGAACACAGTGAAACAACTACGTGCTGCAAGTGAGGGGGCTGGGCAGAGCTTTCCCGGGCACTCTACCCCACAGGGCTGGGACGAGAGGACGTGAGCAAGGAGCCTCAGCACAGAACCTAAGGTGTCATTCTCAGGTGGCAACTTTGAACTTGCACAACCCTGAGTGCCCCTTTTGGGGGAGGGAAAGTATTAACTCATGACAGTGGCCTCTCCAGACCTTCTCCTGAGAAGCCTTTATAAAGACTCTGCTGCAGGGGCAAGTTTGGAGGCGGGAGTCCAGAACAAAGAAAAGCAGAGCTGGAGGAACCATGCCAATCATCTAATCCACCCCCTCCTTCTACAGCTGCTGAGGGTGGGTCATCACCCTTGACCTTGGGTCAGCGCCTTGCCAGAGTCAAGTCAGTGGCAGAGCAGAGGTCTCCTGACTACCCTGCTAATGCTTGATTTTCCTACCTCTTGAGAACATTTTAAGCAGTCAAAATATTTCATCCTTGGGATGTAGGCCCCTGCCTGCAATTTGACCCAATGCCTTCAGGAGTCTTTTACAATGTGTGCAGGCCATATCGGCTCCCAGCAGTGCTTTTCCAGGCTCACCTTGCACGCCTGTGATCGGATCCACTCATTCATGCAAGGAGGAGTTTCAGTGCTGGGCATCTGGAGCGTGGCGAGTTCCCCATAAGCTTCATTCATGTCTTTCTTCCACAAACAATGACTGAGCCCCAAGACTGAGTCAGTTCCCAGGGAGGGAAGTGGACCAGACCCTGCCACTACCCTCTCTTCGCTCGTAATCAAGCTGCCCTCGTAGTACGCTCAGTTTTGTTTTTGGAGAGGCAGTCAGAACAAAATTGTAAGAGTCAAGGCTTTGAAGTCAGGCAGATCTGGGTGAAAATCTTGGCTTTGCCTCTAACTACAGTATTGGTACAGTTTTAAGCAAATTGCTTAATTTTCCCCACGCCTCAATTTCCTGCTCTTTTTCATCACAGAAGAAGGTATTCAATCACCTTTGCTACGTTATTGTAACAATTATAATCAGCATAGCAGTATAAAGTACCTGCTACATTATATGGCAAATATACATGTTCAGTAAATGGGAATTATTGAATCAAGGACAAAAAGAACCCCCAGTGTTGGCAGTGCTTAACCCACAAAAGACTTAATCGTGATGGAATGGAAGGCATGATGACAGGTTTTGGAGCAGAAGTGGTCTCCATGAAACCGTTTAAAACACTGCGCTTAGCAATAGTACTGGCCTTTTCTGGTTATTCGATGCCATCTTTGGGGAGCTAGCCCACTGCATCACACTATCTTTCTTCTCTTTCTTGACTGAAGGCAGCTTTCATTTCAATGTAGATTTTTAAAGATATCTGAATAGGAGGGGTGTGTGTGTGTGTGTTCCTGCCCCAGCCTTTTGGCTACAGTGTTAAGTGGTCTTTTCATTAAAACTTCTTCACGGGACTTCCCTGGTGGCACAGTCGTTAAGAATCTGCCTGCCAATGCAGGGGACACGGGTTCCATCCCTGGTCTGGGAAGATCCCACATGCTGCGGAGCAACTAAGCCTGTGAGCCACAACTACTGAGCCTGCGCTCTAGAGCCTGCAAGGCACAACTACTGAGCCCACGCGCTACAACTACTGAATCCCGCGTGCCTGGAGCCTGTGCTGTGCAACAAGAGAAGCCACCGTAATGAGAGAAGCCCGCGCACCGCTACCCGCAACGAAGAGTAGCCCCCGCTGGACGCAACTGGAGAAAGCCCGCATGCAGCAACGAACACCCAACACAGCCAAAAATAAATAAATAAATAATTTTTTTAAAAAAGGTGCAAAAAACTTCACTAGTTGAGTGTCTACCGGACCACAGGGAGCGAGGGAGGTGTGTGGATTTTATGCTGAGCGCACCAAGACTGTCCATCAGGATGGGACATCCAGGAATTCGAGCTGCTCCTCTCAAGCCAAGCAAGGTCAGGTGCCTCGCTCTGTGCACCGTGAACGGACTGCTGCAATTTCTCAAATGGCCACAAATGGACGTGACAGTGAAGCCTGACCTACTAGTGAAGCCTGGAGCAGGCCGCCTGGACTCATGTTGCTTAAATTTAATGATTCATGGTGAGTCTCCATCCTATACCCGTAAAGGTGGCATAAAAAATGTTTTGTAGAAGGATGTGCGTCTTAGGAGGGGGAACCGTGCTGTCCTGCAACTAAGTTGTTGCCAGAAAGTGGGAGCTGCCCGGGACAGGGGTGAGGTGGGCAGAGGCAACCGTGTGTGGGCTTGTGTGAGAGGTGGGCAAAGAGAGCGGGACGGATGGGAAGGAAGGGAACGGGGAGAAGGAGAGAAACCAAGAGCAAGAGGCAGGAAAGGAGGGGGCCTGGGATGAGCAGGGTGTGACTGTACTTTTGGTTCTAGGCACCTTTACACTCCGTATCTCACGTAACCTTTATCTTTGCATTAACCCTTGAAGCAGACCGACTGTCCTTTATTACCTCTTTTTTTTTTTTTTTTGCGGTACGTGGGCCTCTCACTGTTGTGGCCTCTCCCGTTGCGGAGCACAGGCTCCGGACGCGCAGGCTCAGCGGCCACGGCTCATGGGCCCATTCGCTCTGCGGCATGTGGGATCTTCCCGGACCGGGGCACGAACCCGTGTCCCCTGCATCGGCAGGCGGACTCTCAACCACTGCGCCACCAGGGAAGCCCCTTTATTACCTCTTATTTGAGGAAGAAGAAATGAAGGTGGGTCTGGGGGTTTAACTTGGGCCTCTAACTCAAGCTCAGTTATTTTCACTGCAGAGTGAAACAAAGGAAATGGGGCAGACAGACAGACAGAGAGGAATATGAAGACGCATACAGAGGCAAAGGCCAGGACAGGGAAGCAGAGACTGAAGAGAGACACGGAGGCAGCGAAAAAGACACAAAGACTGGAAAACAAAGAGAGACAAAGATGGGGGAAGAGAGTGAACCATAGAACAGAAGAGAGACAGGGAGGAGAAGGGAGAGCAAGAACGTACATGTGAATCAAATCAGGAATGAGGGTAGCGGAGTGAAAGTGAGCTGGATTCAGCTGAACGTACACATGATGTAACATGGTACAATATTCCAGATGGAAGCAACTGGAAATGACAATCCTCCCAGTTCCTGGGAAGCTGGTCTGGCCCTGATCACCTGACTATAGCTGAGGCTGGGGTCGCTCTGAGGAAGGGACCCCCTCAGAAGCAGAGTGCAGATGTCACATGCCCTCCCCTGGTTCTCTCCTTTTCCCCCAATACCCGACTAGAGGAAGGCCAAGGTCCGTGCTGGTGGGTGTCTGGACCCCCTTGCTTTCTGGCCTGGATGTCATGGGCGGAATGGGCGGGGCACATACGTGTGGCCCGCTGTACTCTGTGCACATCTGGAAAATCATGACTCTTTGCTTTAATTCTGTAAATGAAATTTGCCTTTAAACTCACAAAGATAGCTGATGCTTGGGGAAAAAAAGATCAATGCCTCTTTTTCTGTGGAGTGAAGAACTCTTTTGCAAAATGATTAACTACCCTCTGCTTAATTTATTTTGCATATTTCACTTTGCTGTTTCAGGTTTTGTGCAGGCGGCGGGGACGACAGTGTTATTAATCCTCATGTGTTCTGAATAGGATGAGTCTGAGTCTATATTTTATCCTCACAGCATCCTTGCGAATGGGAGAGGACAGGCGTCTGTTCCCCGTCTTCTAGAAGAAGAGAAGGATGAGGCTCAGAGAGACGAAGGGGCTTGAGCAAGGCCACCCGTTAAATGGTGGGGAAACAGAGCCACAGGGTCCCTTGGCATGACTACCCCCAGCACAGGTGTGATAGGCGGCCAGGGAGAGCCACCAAGGTGGGTCATTTTGAGTGAGACACAGGGTCATGTTGAACTCCTCCATCTTACCTGGCATCCCGTCGGGGAGCTCTGACTCCCAAAGTCACACAGGACTGGGTTTGAATCCTGACCCTGTTGCTTTCCCACTGTATCATCTGGAGGCCAGTCACTGAACCCCGGGAGCTTCAGTTTCCTTATCTGTAAAATTAGGACATTAACACCTGATTGATTCACAGAGGGGTTGGGTGGATTAACACATGCTTAATGAGATCTATACACATCTTCTAAACTTGTCCTTTCCCCAAATTATAACCAAGGGGTACAAGATAAAAGCTGTGGTCAGGAAAGGACCTTAAGACAACCAACTCCATAAAAATAATCATGGCGATAGCGTGTTATGATTCTGGAGCCCATACTGGGGACAGAGCATTCTTGGTGTTATTCACTGATTAACCTCAGTGTAGAATTGAGGAAACTGAGTCTTGGCCAGAGACAGGAAATTATATTCAATACAAAGTCACAGAGCCACTGGGTGACAAATACAGTTTGAAGCCTGTTCTAACCCCAGTTCCTGTCTTCTTTGCTGTAAACTGACTCTCTCTATGCAGAATGCTTGGATTCAGCATTTGGGAATGACTGTTTTTGAGAGGGGATATGGGGGTTTCCAAGGGTTGTTTCCCCACACCTGTGGAATTAGGGTGGAATTTCTCAGTGCCTGACCCAGCTGATCCAGAGAAACAAGAGAGCCTGTGATTTCCCATTTGTGCCCTGACCTACCTTTACACCCATCATTTCCTCTGTCTGGAAAACTCCTCCTTCCCCTTGAGAGGGAGGTATTGCAGCCTGGGCACAGCAGCACTGTCTCTGGAACCAGGCCCACTGGATGCCGATCCTCTTAGCTTTGTGACTCTAGGTAAGCAAGTTACTTAACCCCTCTGGGCCTCAGTCTCCTCATTTGTAAGATGGAGTCGAAAATAGAACCTGCCTCATAGGCTTGTAGGGTCACATGAATTAATATAAATAGAGAAATTCCAACACTGCCTGGCAGTTAGGGATCTCAGATTTCCCTCTTATTACTACCCTCCATCTTCACTGGTGTGAAGGCCACTCAGTCCATAAGTAGTAGACCGAGGAATCAGCCTCAGATTGCTTTGATTCTGGGCTGATGCCATTCACCTTCATAGGTCTATGACCCTTGACTTCCCCCTCAACCCATTCCAGGCTGATCTGAGGAGCTTGGATGAGGCAGGCTCTGGGGTGGAGGTTGGGGAGCGGTGGTGGGAGATGGTAGCCCCTTGCCCAGCAGACACAGCTCTGTGCATCCCTGTTAGGAATCCCGCGTTGCTTAACTGGAACCAGATCCTTCCTGGTTATTGGAGATGTCTGCGTCTGTATCTGTTCCAGGCTGCTAGTGAGATTTCTTCACCCCTCTCCATCTTCAATCAGCCATAATTTTAAGGGAGTCTCTTACCCCCATGCATTCCCCCCAGACACTCATCTGTAGATAATTGTGTGTGGGGTTACACTCAGGGATGGAGGAGGCTGGGAAGAGAGGGAATGGAGCTGGCTGAGAGGGGTCACCATGGCTGAGACCTTGAAGTCGGGGTCTGGTGTGGCCTGGCTGGTGGCCTTTCAGAGCCCAGGCCATCCCACGTGGGCTGCCCACATGAGCTAAGTCAATAGCCAATTAGTCCCCACGTATCCTTGATTAAGGACTGTGATCTCCATCAGACCCGGTCACCAGCCTGTGCCGCCACAACCTTTTGGCCTCTATTTTTTTTTTTCTTCTTGCTCTCAAAGGCCTGATTATGAAAGGCAATGAGGGCCTGGCAACTGAAATGCAGGCATCCAAGTTTGTCTCAAATGCTTTGGGAAGAACAAGACCAAAACACCTCACTCCAGCAGTGTAAGGAAAAAGGGGACATCAGAGACACACACAAGGTTCCTAAAGACGTCATCAAGACCCACCTCCTCGGGCTTCCCTGGTGGCACAGTGGTTGAGAGTCCGCCTGCTGATGCAGGGGACACAGGTTCGTGCCCCGGTCCGGGGAGATCCCACATGCCGCGGAGTGGCTGGGCCCGTGAGCCATGGCCGCTGAGCCTGCGCGTCCGGAGCCTGTGCTCCGCAATGGGAGAGGCCACAACAGTGAGAGGACCGCGTACTGCAAAAAAAAAAAAAAAAAAAAAAAAGACCCACCTCCTAGCTGTACAGGTAGAGAAACCAAGTCTCAGGGAGGGAGGGGACCTGCCCAGGTCACACAGCACGTTTGGCTGAGTTGACTTCTGAAGAAGTCCTCTTCACTTCATAAAGGTCTGAATTATATCCTCTTGTTATTTCACTCCAGTCATGTTTCTCTGCCTCCCAAGCCTCTATTTTCAAAACCCCCAACCCTTCCATACATACCCTGCCTCCCCCTCCAATCCCTAGGGAAATGCTGACTTCAAGACACAAGACCAGAGTATGTTAGAGGTAGAATCAAGGAATCTGAACAAGGTTTGGAAGGCTGTTTGGGGATCTCTGAGTACTAGCTACTCATTTTACAGATGGGAAGACTGGGGCCTAGAAAAGTAGAGTGATTTGCCCAAGTTTGCAGACGGGTCAGCACTGTACAATGTATTCCCTGATGACACTGCTTACATTCAGAACTGCCCAAATGATCTCATTCCTTCTCTAAATAATTATTTTGCCACTTAACTTTCCCTTCATTTCATATTCCCTCTCAACCCCTGGTCTCTCTTCTGTTGAATACATCCCTCTCCAATTTTCAGGCTCTGCTTTTCTCAAGAATTAGTATCAGGGCAGACCTACTGCAAGAAGCAGGTCCTGGTCTGCAACTGAGTCTCACACAGCCCTGTTCTTATCAGGAAACTCAAGGGCAGTTAGAGCAGGAAAGGTACAGGGAGGAAGAGTAATTGATAAGGGGGAAGATTGCCTGGGCCAGTCATGAAGGACTTTGAAGGTTAGACCAGGGCATATGAAGTGTATTGTGAAAGCAACTGAAAGTCCCTGGAGAGTTTTTAGGATGAGCCATGGGTGCAACTGTTCTTTGAAAAGGTAACTGGCCACCACTCAGATTGATGGGCAGACACTGAAAGCAGGTTTCCAGTGATAAGATTTTTTCAGTAGTGCACATGGACAACGTTCAGGGCCTGCACCAAGGAGAGATGGGAAGGAATGGATCCAAGTAACAAAAAAAGAGTAGAATTAGTGGGATTCAGGTGCCATTTGGATACTAAGGGTTAAAAAAAAATAGAGTCCAGTCAGAGATTTTTCCAGTTTGGGAAGAGGGAAATAACAGGTTTAAGGTGCATTGGGCAGCTTTCGTTACACTGATGCTGTGTAACAAGAACCACGGTATCTACTGTCCACAGCTCTAAGCAGTTTTCCCCTTTGTTCCACATCTGGGTGGACTGATCCACCTGGGACTCAGCTGCACTTGGCTCCAAGTTCAGGTTGCGTCCACTCTGTTCTATGTAACCCTCATCCTCCTTGGAACAGCCACTGCTTGGAATGTGGTTTTCTCATGGCAAGAGGAAGGAATGCAAGAGAGCAAGCCCAGCCACAGCACAGGTCAAACTTTAGTTCGCATCATGTCTGCTACCAACCCACTGGCCAAAGCAAGTCCTAAGCCAAGCCTGAAGACAGGGTAGGGAAGAAATCTCACTCTTCTCACAATCAGGCACGGCAAGGATGTGAATGCATAATACTACTCCAGAGAAATGAGGACTTGACACCAATAATTCAGTCTACCACGGGACAAATTTTCCTTCAGCACCCCCTGATCTCCTATGCCTATCCAGGCTCTCTGAAAGCATGTCCTCTTAGAGAGCCATCACATGGCTTGGGAAGGAGTCAGAAAGGTCCTGGACTTGGATGTTTTCTCCTCTGTTCACAATTCTCAGCAGCATTCTCACTCTCTCCAAGCCTCAGTTTCATATCATTTAAAGGAGCCAGTGACATCTTCCTCCCAGTGTTGTCATGGATGTCAAAAATCACTTGGGTAAGGTTGGTACATAGTAGCTGCTCAATTAACAGAAGGTCTGTTCTTCCCTTGAGGCTTACCCCTGCTAGCTAGAAATCAGCCCAATGACACTTCATTATGTGGGTACTATTAATTCAATGCAATCCATATATAAAGTGTTTACTTTTAGACAGGGCTTATTTGCAAGAGCAATTCTTAACCTTTAGTTAAAGTGGAATTTTAGAAATCAGCAGGATGCCAATTTCAATGTGGGTGGGTTGGAGCTGCCTCTTCTCCCCTAACCCCTGTGTCTGGCTCATGAGAATTGTCAAATTACAGGCAACTCCCCTTGCTCTTGCCCTTGTGGTTATGTTTATTGCTGTGATGTTTGTGAGTGTATGAAAGCAGGAGCTTTGACGACCTGACTCTATAGCCTTGGGCAAGTGACTAGTTGAGTCTGAGCTTCAGTTTCCTTATTTTACAGTGAGGACAGAGTGCCTTCCTCCTGGTACTAGTCACGGGTATGGCCTGAGAGATGAGATGCAATAACATATGTCAAGCGTCTTCCACCACTCCTAGCACAAAGCAAACCCCCCGTCATGTTACGACCAACCCATGCCTCCCCCACCGCATGCCTGGCCCTGAGCTGGGCTCCAGCGACACAGAAGTGCAGAGGTGCAAGGGGCCCAGTCGGAGTCCGAACAGGAAAGGATGCCATGCACACTCACTGTTCTGAGGCTCAGGGTGATGCCTTTTCAAGCTGCAGCGACAAGAAGAGTGAATAGGAAAGTGAACAGCAGCCAGCGTCCCTGGCCTGTGATGATAAGTGACGACTGAGTCGGAAGCAAGTGAAAATGGAATCGTAAGGGGATAACAGGGTGGGAGGCGGGGAGTCAGACAGCCGGGTGGGATTGGGAAGAAGTCTTTGCACTTATCTCACACTCTCACAGGCAGGCGACGAGCTCTTCTGAGCTGTGGAAGACAGAGGAGGCAAGACCCTCTGGCTGACGCTCTTCTTCATACTTGTGTGTCCTTTGCTAGAAGAGGCCATAGACCAAGGCAACAGGTGTTTCTGAGAACAGGGGACCAGCCTGGGAGATTATTTCATTCAAGCTGCCCCAAATGAACAGATAAAGAAACCGAGGTTCCTTTCGCTTTGCTTTGCACAGGGCGAACCTTGAAATTGAGACCATTGTTCATCTAGAAAGCACCTTTTCTTTCCAGTAAAACAAGATGCTAACGTGGCCTCTCCTGTCCAGGAAAAAAAAATAACCAAAAAAACGGACACAGCTAATGACGTTTCCAGCAAGGAGAAATACGCCATAGACTGTGCTGAGGACTCTTCAAATGCATCACCGATCTTGCAGCAAATAGGTGATATCAGCCTCATTACTGATTAAGAAACAAACTCGGAGAGGTCAAGCAACTTGATGAAGTTCATGCAAGTTCTAAATGGCAGATCCAGGACAAAACAAGAGGATTCTAGGGCGCACACTCTAAACTATTTCACCAGTCCACTGGCTTCATACGATTGACACGAAGGCACCGTCTGCTTTGAAGTGGTTTAGGGGAGCCCCACACAAGAGAAACTCAGATTGTTCATAATTGAGGGATTCCGTTGTTCTCACCCAAGAGTTTATGAAGTGAGAACACATGTAACATAAAATAACTCGATAAATGGGGCTTGAGAGATGTAACGAGTGAATATTTTAAAACCAATACAACTCATCCATAGCTGATAATATAGAGTTCTAGTAACTAGCACAATGAAAATCCACTTAGTTGAATTCCCTTATGGGAGCCACTTTAACGAAGAGATTAAACTCTTTGTTAAGGTCTACATTATCAGTCACTTATAAATGTATGTTTTTAAGGTGTTAAGTGTATTTAAAATCATTATACTTAAAAAATAATTTCTGGTTTTAAATGTAATACATTATAGGAAACTCAGAAATGTCAGAGGCGTACAAAGAAAAAACAAATGCAGGAAAATGTTGCTGGGTGTATTAAAGTACTGAGACCACTAGTGTAGTGGAAGGGACGCTGAGGTAATGACCAATAGTCCTGGGTGCTAATCTGGACTGGCCAAGAGGCTATTACAGTTATTTGGCTAAATGTCTTCACTTTCTTTTTTTGTTTGTTTGTTTTTGTTTTGTTTTGTTTTTGTGGTACTCGGGCCTCTCACTGCTGTGGCCTCTCCCATTGCGGAGCACAGGCTCCGGATGCGCAGGCTCAGTGGCCATGACTCACGGGCCCAGCTGCTCCGTGGCATGTGGGATCTTTCCGGACCGGGGCACGAACCCGTGTCCCCTTCATCGGCAGGCGGACTCTCAACCACTGTGCCACCAGGGAAGCCCCTGTCTTCACTTTCTGAGCCAGAGTTTCCCCATCTGAAAAATGAAGCTGGGAAGATTTGAACTAGATGATCTTTAGGAGCCTTTTCTACTCTGATGTGAAATAGAAATTCTGTTTTAGCCATTTCATCAGCATTCACATTTACACTTTCCATTTCCTTGGCAAATACCTGTCATGGATGTAAGAAAGTGTCTTCCAGTCTTCAGCAGAATCATCATTATTCTAAAGGGACTCAGCCTGAATTCATGATGATTACCTTATATTTATGTATTCACTAATTCATGTATTCACTCACCCATTCATTCATTCAACAAATGAGTCACCTACCCTTCATCAGGCATGCTACTAACTACTAGGATATGGAGATGATTAAGAAAAGGTTTCTGCAATCAAGAGACTCCCAGTTTAGTGGGGAAAATAGGCAAAACGTCCCTATCCTATCGGCATAGGCATTACTATTGTAAAGGGTACTCCCTCATTTATTTATTTATGTACCGGGTAGGGCAGCAGGTGCCGGATGCAGTGGTGAGCAAGATGGAGCCCTTCCGTTTTTCCAGGGAGCATCTGCTGTGGTGAGAGAGTCAGGGAGTGTGGGCATTCACAGTCCGCACAGGGAAAGCGTGTAAACGTATGTCCCAGGAGAGCTGATCTTCAGCAGCCTGGCTGCCCTGGGTGCACCAAGGCAGGACTGAGGATGGGACTCCCCCAGGGAAGGGGTTAAATCCTCAGCTCCCGCTGTCAGAGGCTTGCGTCTTGCAAGAAGTAAATGCTTGGTTGTGAATAGTAGAGAGGTCGCTGAGCCAGCAAAATGGAAAACGGGGGCCAATAAAGCCAACAGTCATGGCATTGAGGGAAAATCCTGCTGGAGGCACCCAACCCAACTGCTAAGAGTGATCAGAGTTGAGGTTAAAACGAAGGGTATTCAGAAAACTAGATGTGAGCGATTCGGAAAGGCAATGGAAATGACTGGCTCTCACTGGGGCCCAGAACTCATGAACATCTATTCCAAGCTTCCATTTTGCAGATGGGCAAACTAAGTCCCAGCAAGGAGGAGGTTACCTATCCAGTGTCCGTAGAGTTAATGTGTCAGCATATGTCAGAACCCAGTTGCCATCTTGGAATGAAAGGGAAAGAGGAGGGAATGAATTTGTTGAGCATCTACTCACTTTCTACATGAGCCATGAGCTTTTACCCTTCAGTACTTCCATTTATTCTTATATCAGCTCTGAGAGATTGGCAGAACTGTCATTCGCATTCTATAGATGAGACAACTGAGACCTCTTCAAAAAATGAAGTGACCTCCTCCCCAAGACCACACATCTTAGGGAGAGAGGAAGTAAGGATTGGAACCCAGTTCTGTGTGTCTCCAGCACTCATGTGCTTTTCCCTCTGCCTCACTTCCTATGCTCCACGCAGCCTCCAGGGTGGATGCTTCTCATTTGCAAAATACATATTTGTTGTACAGTGAGCGGCAGTAATTAATGACCCGTTCCAAGGCAGGGGAAACTTGCCTAGTCAGCACACACGAAAAGAGAAAAATACAGCAGTGCCCTTTTTCTGTGTAGATTTCTCATTCTCACTAATATTCGCAAAAGGAGGGAAAGGGGAAAAAGTGACCTGTGCCCTGTCCTGAGTCACTGAGAGGAGAGACAGCAACCTCAGCCCTTTCCATGGAGGACAAAGAGCCTCCTTTCCCACCATGCTCCTGGCTCACCCCAGACCGACTTCCCGTCCCTTTGCCAGAGGTAACCACTTTACCTCTCCCATTATGAATCATGAAGGCTGTGGCTTGTGGCAGATCATAAATCAGTCCTGGGAGTCTGGAGGACAAATCCCAGGACTTTTAATCTTTAATATTAGACGTGTTTAAGGTGGTGAATATTTCATGAAGGGACTGCTGCATTTTAACACATCATTAGTGACAGCTACCCCTCCCACTCTGGTTGATTATTCTCATCCAAATCTCAAGGATCTCAGCTCTTTCCGTCTGTTTTCCTTACCTCTGGCAACAGTCGATCAGTCCTTTAGGTTGCACGTACTTACAGCCCAGGCGTCTGGTGGAAGACCCTGGGATGTAATTGGAGAGGAGAATTATAGACAGCATCCCTGCCTGCAAGCAGCCCCCTCTTATATACCAGCTATCCAGACAAGGGGAAAGGTGGATCTCTCTCTTTCTCTTCTCTTTCTCCTTTTAACAGTCTTATCTGAATATTGTGAATATTCTCTCTGACCCATTTTTTTCTCCATATTCTGTCTTACTACTCTTTTAGTTCAACCAACATTTATTAAGCCCAGGCTGTTTGCCAGATACTTGCTGATGCTGGACATACAAAGATTAAGCAGCGTTGGAATGCATAAAACAAATTAAAGTGTTGACACTCGGAATACTTTGTATAAGGTCAAATGTATAGCATTTATAGTGAATCAGTGAAAACAATAAAGCTATTCCATAAATAGAAACACAGAAATCAGGAGTTGTGGGCGATCGTTGTAGAACCGGTGTCACCCTAGCGTCTTATTCACTGCTATGTTTTGTTTTGGTTGCACAAGGTTGAGAAAATCCTGATTCATAAGACTTGAAGTTGTAAAAAGCATGAGCTTGTTAGCACCTAGACTCACAGTCTCAGGGTCCTCTTCAATGAAACAAAGATGACAGGAGAATTTTTTTTTTTAATGAGGTCTGCGTAAAATCTGCTTACCTGGCAACCAGACTTAAAGTGACAGTGCTCTTCAGTGTCCTCAATTCTAGCATGTAATATCTGAGTGTTTAGCCATCATTTTTTTTATTATTAAAGAGATTTTAAAATAAAACTTTTTAAGGAACATTAAAATCTAAAAGGTGCAAAGTCCCTAAATCTCCCCCATTGAGCTAGACATTTCCATGAAACATAATTTGAAAACACTTGGGTCAAGCCAACCAGAATCACTGTAGGACTGAAGAATTGCAGGTTCATCTGGGTATGTGCATGAGTCTGATTACCAGAAGATGAGGAAGATGGCAACGTGACAGCAATAGTCTGGAAATTGATCAAAGCCATAGATAGTTAATTATACATTCAACTCACAGTGTTGAGCACCTACACTGTTCTATGCAGTGAGTTCAGCCAGGGCACTTCCTACCAGTGTTTCCCAAAGTATGTTCCACAGGACACTAATCCTATGATTTGTTTCACCAGCAAGCCTTCCAAGGTGAAATAAGTTTAGGGAAAACTGTATACATTATCACCCTCATGAAGAATCATACTCTACTGGCACTAAGGAATGGTACAGTATTTCACAAGCTTTTTTTTTAATGGAATCTATTTTTGGTTTTTTAATGGAATCTATTTTTGGTAAAGCATCTGGGAACATTCTACAAATACATCTTAGGAAAATCTAACAACTAATTGAATCAAAAAATATCCCCCAATCTTAAGGAGTGTACAGTGAAGCAAGACTAATAGTAGCAAGGAGGTAGGACCCTTCCAGAATTTTGAACACTGAAGATACACCAGGAAACAAGACATGTACCCCCAAAATGAGCTTGGCTAATGGGAAAATATACTTAAGGCAGTGTGGGATGCTAGTGAGGATGTGTGCAACCAAGTGTGAGGCATGGCCAGAAAACAATGACACATGGATGCATGGATAGATGGATGGATAGATGGAAGGGAAGGACAAGAGGGGAAATGAGGGGAGGAGGGAAGAGGAGAGGAAAACCATTAAGACAAGCAAACAACAACAAAACAAAACAAAATCTGGAGATGGTAGATGAAAATAATTTTTCCAAAAGGGGAAATCAGAGGTATTTGGAGGAGGTGGCATTTGTTTGGGGGCTTACAAATGAACATGAATAGTTCATTCAGGTGGAGAGAATTCAATTTCCTGATTACACTTGTCGTGCAAGTGTACTTTATCATAATTTAAATGTTTGAAAATAAGACTTCCACGTGCAGCCACCAGGTCACTTTCTGTTTCCCTCGTTAAGCCATGAGCTCCTTCAGCATCTGGGTTGTACCTTTGACCTCTGCATCCCCAGGGCTGAGCAGAGAGCCTGGCAGGGAGTGTGGTCAGGGCTTGCTGAGTGAATAAGTGAGTGAATGAACAAATGAATAAACTCTTTATTAACCACAGTGGCAGGTAGACCAGAACACCCTCTTTCCGTGACCTTTTCTACAGCTAGCCACCTTGCTTTATTTTCTAAGAAAACAAGGAAACCAGAAAGAAGAGCAGGCAGTATTTCACAAGATCCCTTTCTCTTTTACAGGAGAGTGCAGCTGTCATGAAGGCTACATCCCTGACCTGGTTCACAGACACCTGTGTGTGCGCAGTGACTGGGGACAGAGTGAAGGGTGAGTGGCCAAGGACATCAGGGCAGAGACAGTGGAGGGCCCACCTTCCCTGTGGCATTACCAGATGCCCCAAACTGCTCCACAAAGAGGACTCTTCCTCTGCGACAGTTGTGTCCCTGCAAAGCCTGATGGAAAGTGAATCCTATTTCCCACTGAATCACATTTTAGTATTACAGGTACATGATTGATGAATCTTCTAGAGAACAAAGGCTGAAGTTTAGCTCACCCTCCCAAACGATAGGTAATCAAAGACCACTCTCTTGAGTGGACTAATGAAGAAGAATTGGGTTTTTTATACATAATCTCCAAAACGGACAAAGTGGACTTTGAAGCGCTGAGTCCTTTGGTGAAATGGAGCCTTTTATAATATAAATAGTCTTACCCAATAATTACCTCTGCAAAATTTGATTCTTTGTAAAGCTACTCCAAGCATTGTCCACATATGTATCCCACCTGCTTCTGACTAACAGCATCTTCTATCCCTTTTTCTTTCCCTGTCTCAATTCTTCCCACAGACCCTGGCCTTACACGACGCTCGAGAGGGGCTATGATCTGGTGACAGGGGAACAAGCCCCTGAAAAGATTCTCAGGTGAGCTGACAGTCTATTGGGGCATGATGCTGGGGTATGGAGAAGGGTCTGATGGGAGGTGTAGTTACACACCTCCTTAGTTTATTGAGCCTGTGCACTTCCTGGATGCAATGGCCCAGGTTGCTATGGGAATCTAATTCCCATTTGTCTGGTATAGACATAAATTGAGATACTTGAACTGGAGAAGACATTACTGATTATCTAGTCCAGTGGTTTAAAAATATTCCATAGCCATAGAACCTCTTCCTGCCACTACCATGAAATCTTGTGTGAAACTTCAGTACCTAAGCTGATGAAGACATACAGCAAATTAAGTGGCAGAACTAGGAATCAGATTTTGGTTGAAATTGATTCAGGGTCCGTGCTCTTAACCCTTTGTGCAGATTGCCCCTGCTGACTTAGCAGTCACTTATGGTCCTCCTGCTGGCTATCAGGACTGCTTGGGAAAGCAGAGCTGAAATAGTTTCTGTCCTCACAAAGCCCACTGGTAAATGGGAATCAGGATTTAAACTCAGGAAAATAAAACTAGCAATATAGAACAATGCATGGGCTAAATGATTAACAGAGTGAAGAAGTGACCATCCAAGTCTGGGCAAAGTTGGCCAACATTATGCCTTGGAGAATGCAGGGGACTCAATTGGGTGGGGGGGGGTGAGAGAAGGTTCTAGAAGGCAAGCGTGGAGGGGCCCCTTTTTTCTATGTTGTCTCTGCTTCCCAGGGAGTCCCCCAATGGAAACTCTTACATTGCAGGTCTACTTTCAGCTTGGGCCAAGGACTCTGGCTTCCTGTCAGCAAAAGCTTCGTGGTCCCACCCGTGGAGCTGTCCATCAACCCCCTGGCCAGCTGCAAGACCGATGTGCTCGTCACAGAAGACCCTGCAGATGTCAGGTAGGGATGTCATCTCCAGCACCTGTACCACGGGCTTCTTAGAGCCCTGGAAGCCCCTCTGTTTCAGGATCTCAGGAACTCCTGTGGAAAAGTACTCTTTGTGTTGTTGAAGTAGGCAGTTGCCTAGTCGATACATAAAACACTGTCCAATATACCATGCTCCACACTCCTGAAAGTGACTTCCATGGTGGGCCTCAGTGCCTTTATATTTCAACATAATTACTTTCCTTTGGGGTTTGTATAAAACATGAGAGAGGCGACCACATTCTCTGGCTCATCCTGGGATCTTTAATGCTCTTCTCTTATAAAAGACGATAACTTAATAGTATATTGGAGAGTCATGAAGGTCAAAGATTGGAGAATGAGGTGCTTTCTCTCATGACTCAGATACCGGGAACAGATTTTGGGCTAATCCATAGGTTTGAAACGTCCAGGTCAAATGAATTTGTTTTTTACTCATGAAAGGATGGAGATTACATCTTTCCTTACACGTTTTGTACCTTGTAGTTAACTTCCTTGTAGACTGACTCTGCTGTGTTCTAATTAGTTGCTTGCATATCATTCTGTCCTGTTATGTGGCGAATCTCTCAAGGTCAAAGCAAATAACTTATTTAGCTTTTTAATCCCCAGTTCCCAGTACATATCGGACAGCTATTAAATATTTATTGATTTAATTATACCAGTGGTCTTAGATCTGACCCTAGCACTATTCTGGAGCTTTCTAATGGAGGTTATTTTCTTCCCCCCCCCTCCCAATTTGATTAAGGGAAGAATTCTAGAATTTAAATGTTACATAAAACGGACTCTGATTTTACTTTTGGAACTGGCTTGTACACAGCTTATGAGCTCCTAAACTGGAACATGGAAGCATGGCCCCCATACTTCCAGTGACTGTTATTCTACTGTCTAGCTGTCTTTGGGTCATTTTGAATTTAAGATGCTATCATATATCCATGACGTCTTGATAGGAAGCTCCTAGAACCCACGTCTCTTGCTTTACAATTTATTTATTCTCACCTTCTCAACATTTCATGGAGGGATGAACACAGCATGATTTTTTATTGGTATTTCCCCAGAGAGGTAATTTTAAAAAGGATAGAAAATTAAAGGGATAGCACTTAGAAAATGAAGTGGTCATTACTAAGAACTAAGATGGTTTCCTGCACACACAAATTGATTCATGGCAAATTACCAGTACTTCCATTTTTGATGGAATTGAGGTCAGTGAAACTTTAGTAAAGCACGTGCTATGGTTTCTCTGCATTACATATTTTAAAGATGGAGAAAAGGCCATCTGGTTGAAGGATTATTCTGAAAGAGACCCTATGACCGTGTCTCAAATCGACTGAACAAAGGTCTCTACTAGCTTTCCTCAGAGTTCTGTACTGTTGCCATTGAATGTGTGATTTCAGTGAAGCTATAAATATCAGACTGGCTGATAGTAACACTCTCTCTGGAGTCAAATAGGTCTGGGTTACAGTCTCATCTCTACCATGGATGAACTATATGATTCTGGCCAAATGTAACTTACTAACTCTCCATTTCTTTGCAAAATGAGGATAATAACAGTGCCTACCTCACAGAATATGATGATAATAATACTTCTACTACTAATAATAACTCATCTCCATTGATCATTCCCAAACCCTTTACTAACTTTATCTTATTACATTCTTACGTCAACCCCAAATGTGATGCTAATATTATTTTTATTTTACAAATTAAAAAAAAAATCCGAGGCATAAAGGTGATACCTTCACTAGTAAGTAGTGAAGCCAGGCTTCACCCCATGATCTCTCCACCTCCTGAACCCATGTTCTTAACTATTTCATTGAAACACCTCCCAAGAATTGTAATAATTAAATGTGTAAATGCTGGTACATAATATACTACCAAAGGTACAGGATTACCAATTTTAGATAGATTCAATTCCCAGTACAATAGAGTTCTAATAGAAACTGGTGATGGTGGGGAAGGCAGAGTCAGGAAGTTTGAGTACTATGTCATACTGCTGAGAATGACCATGGTCTGTAGGATAATTCAGTTGCCTGTTCTGCTCCAATCTGAATTATTACATTAAACAGCAAACCAGACATGGAAAAGAACAGAATATCAACCTACAGGGACTCTAAAACATCTTTGGAAATATTAAAACAAAATTGAGAAAAGTACAGTACTAGAATTTATTTCAGTGACAATATTGTTTGTAGTTGGAAGAAATACTGTAATAAATTGAAAGTGGTGAGACCTTTGAAGGGCATGATTCAGTAACAATTAGATGCTCTAAACTGCTAAAAATGCTGTGCCTGGTTACATGGAGGGTGTGCCTTCACCGAGTCGGGACCAGAGCAGAGTTGCTCAGGATGGGAGAGGGTATGATATTCTGCAATTATGGGTCTTCCTTCTCAACCCTTTGAAGAATATTTGAAATGTATTTCAAATGTTTGAAGAATGTTGGTTTGATTAGGTCACTAAATTATCATCCTGCTTGGGGTGCCCACACGTCTTTGTCTGGGCTTGGAGCAATTGCAGACAGCCTTTTAAGTCTTACCTTCATCTTACCTCTCACATACCCATTGGTGTCACTGTAAGGGTAGATAAAAGATTGCAATCATTGCCCTTCAAAAGAATGTGTGCTATGTAGGTTGAGTTTTCTAAGCTGCACTAATAAACCTTGTTTGACATGACACCGCTCAGGCAAGCATATCCTGGGCATTCAAAGAATTAATAAGTTTCAGTCAGATGCTATGTTAGAAATTAATAAATAATAGATCATAATTATAGATAGCCAATAATATGCCACAGAATCACAACTGAGAGTTTAAAGGAAAAAGCAACGTCAGGAAGGAAGAGATAAGCATTCCAGTAGGATTGGGAAGGAAAATGAAACGGTGCTTTCCCGGTTGTTGTTTTTTTTTTTGGTTTTGCTTTTTAGTCTGTGACAGATTACTATGAAAGAATGGAATCTCAAATTAGGGGAGGCAGAGCAACTTAGAGTCAAAAGTAAAGGCTCGGGCTTCCCTGGTGGCGCAGTGGTTGAGAGTCCGCCTGCCGATACAGGGGACGCGGGTTCGTGCCCCGGTCCGGGAAGATCCCACATGCCGCGGAGTGGCTGGGCCCGTGAGCCGTGGCTGCTGAGCCTGTGCGTCCGGAGCCTGTGCTCCGCAACGGGAGAGGCCACAGCAGTGAGAGGCCTGCGTACCGCAAAAAAAAAAAAAAAAAAAAAAAAAGTAAAGGCTCAACCCACCTGGGTGTCTAAATCCAAAACAGTTGATGATAGTAAATGTTGGTGAGAATATGGAACAACTGAACTACCATAGCAGGAACGTAAGTTAGTGTGACCACTGTGTAAATCTACTGGGCAGTATGTACTAAAGCTAAACATCTACATATCCTACAAATAGGATACCACAAATAATATGTTCGAGAATACTAATGGTGGTGTTCGTTTGTACTGCCAAAAAGCTGGGGGAAAAAAACACAGATGCCCATCAATAACAAGATAGTAGATAAATAAAATAAGTAGATTACTAAAACAAAACAGCAGAATGTTATTAATGCTCAGTATTAATGAACACAACCACCACACACGTCACCAATGATGAATTTCACAAATATAAGATTGAATTATTGAAGCCAGATACAAATGAATATGTATGTTTAAATAAAGATCAAAAACAGTAAAAACTAATCTGGGATGTTAGAAAAAAGAAGAGGGATTACCTTTGGGTGATGGAGGGGACAGTGATTCGAGGGAAACCTGCCAGCATGCTGGTAATATTTGATTTCTTGATCTGGGTGGTGGTTATATGGGTGTGTTCATTCTGTAAAAATTCATCAAGCTGTACAGATACGATTTGCACACTTTTCTCTATGCATGCCATATGTTGATTAAACATAAAGTTTATTAGGTAAGGGTGTTCATTTTTTTAAAAATATGATAGGCTATAGAGCCCAACTGAACTGCATCAGTTCAAATCCCAACTCCACCACTTGCTTCCTGCATGAGCTTTCCTGAAGCTCTGTTGGCCCTTGTGGATAACGTGGATAGAAGACTATCTATGCCCTATAGGGGAGTGCTGAGAATTAAAAGATATAATACCTGTAAAGTACTCAGTTTGGCACATGGTGAACTCTCTAGAAGCATCAGTTATTATGTTTGTTGTTATTTTTCTCTCTTTCTTTTGCTGAAAGGACACATCCAATCTATGACATACCTTAAAATCGATAGGGTCTTAGTATTGAGAGTTTGCACTAATCCCTTTGTCATGGGGTTTGAGGAAGACTTAAGTGAATACATAACATCTAGTACGGTGTGGTAGTTCTAGCGGCTTTATGCATATGGAAATATTTGCAGAATGAGTGAAGAGGCACATGTGCGGTACACATAGAGTGCCTTGGGGATGGAAAAGGAAGAAGGAATTCCTGACCAAAGGAATTAGAAAAGTATTTGCAGGAGAGAGAACATTGGCAATTAACCTTGAATTGTGCATAGGATTTGTCTGTGTGGAATTTAAGGTGGGAGAGAAGGCTTTCAAGTAGGAAGGGTTGAAGGGCCAAGGAAAGGAACTCTCCCCTGGACAGTTCCCATTCTTCGGCCCGTTCCAGCAGGAAGCTGCTGGAAATGAGATTTTTAGCATTCGAGACACTAATGATGTCAGCTACAAAGGTGGAGGAGCGAACTCTAGTTAAATTGCGTGCAGATTCCTTTCAATTCTGAAAACCTTAGCTGGGCCCCTCCTGTGTGCCAGGCACTGTGCCAGGTACCATAGGGATACTGTGATGAATAAGACCCACCTTGGCTTTCAGGGATCTCATGGTGTAGCAAGGAGCATGGAACAAGGGACTGACTTGAGAGATGAAATAAAAGATACTCATGGAGAGAGAACATGGCAAACAACACTTATTGCTACACACTGGGCCTTCTTCACAATTTCACCAAGAGCTGATTCTTCTTATAAGAGAGATGCAAGAATCGCTGTTATGGTTGGAATAATAATCATCTGCAAAGCCCAGCTTTTGGAGCCCCTGAGTGATTTTTCTGTGTTCTCAAATCAATGAAAATGAAATGGTGAAACACTGTTAATTCCTACACAACGTTGAAAGAATAATGGGACATCAGGATACAAGCCAGCATCACTCACTTGGTGACAGTTTTCACATTGAATTAGTTCTGGGTAGAATTAAAAAGAGTTCCTTGTTCTTTTGGCTTCTTGATTCCAAGCACTAAGAATTTATTGAACACCTACCATGTGCCAGGCTAGGTATCAGAGACAGAGAAATATTCAGACAAAGATCTTGGGGCATTGAGACAAAATTGCAAACAAAACAGTATTGCACTTTGGGACCTTTGCAAAGGTTAGAGGAAAAGTTCAAGGCAGAGAAGGGACCCAAGGGAGGAAGGAGGTAGTTAAACTCACCTGGGAGGTAAAGGAAAGGCCTCACAGAGGAGAGGACCTCTGAGCGAAATTGCAGGGTATTAGCAGGAAGTCACTAGGTCACTGGTTCTCAGAGTGTGGTCCCTGGACCAGTAGCCTCAGCATCACTGGGAAACTTGTTAGAAAGGCAGATTCTCAGACTCCATCTCTGGTAGACTGACACTGAGCCCCAAGGGTATCAGTTTCCAGTCCCTAGAAGCTGTAAATGTTACCTTATTTGGAAAAAGGGCCTTTGCAGATGGGATTAAGTTAAGAATCTTAAAGTAGGTTGATTATCCTGGATTATCTGGATGGGCCCTAAATACCATTACAAGTGCCCTTGTAGAGAGAAGCAGAGAGAAATTGAACACACACAGAGGAGTCTGCAACGTGAAGAGGGAACTAGAGATTGGAGTGACACAACCACAGCCAAGGAATGCCAGCAGCCACCAGAACCTGGAAAAGGCAAACAACAGATTCTCCCTCTTGAACCTCATGGGGGCGTGCAGCCTTGCTAACACCTTGCTTTTGGCCTCACAATACTGATTTTGGATTTCTGGTGGTTTTAAGCCATCCCAGTTTGTGGTGATTTATTCCAGCAGCTGCAGGAAATGCATACATCACCCAAGACCTGAATCAGATATTTTGGAGGTGGGCCATGTAATCTTGTTTAACCAGTATTCTGGTTTAACTAGTCCTCAGATTATTCTAATGCCCACTAACATATGCATACTAAAGCACTAGGCAGCAAAAGAAAGGAAGGCTCACCTGGCTGCCACAGAAAACAAAGGATGGAAGGGCTTGCAAACTCCAGGGTGGCAACGGCTTTGGGTCCAGCAGGATTTATATGCTCTACAGTGTTGTTGGGACTCAGTATTTCTGTCTCTCTTCATCCCTCGTCTCTGTCTTCCTCTGGGTTAACGTGCTCTTTGGGCACACTCACCAACAACTCCGAGCTTACAGCCTCAGTGGGGCATTGCCAGGGTAAAGAGATATCCTGTTTCCCCAAGCTTTAAGCAAAAGTCCTGGCACTGAGTGACAGCAGTGAGAGCTCTTCCTTATGTGGCAACTGTCCCAAGTGCTTTGCTGAAATGAACTCGTTTAATCTTTACCCATTATTAGCCGTATTACATGCATGAGGAAACTGAGGCACAGCGAGTTTTATAACTTGCCCAGGGTCACACAACCAGTAAGTGACAGAACCAGGATTTGAATCCTGAGACTCTGACTCCATGCTCCTCATCTCTAAGCTATGATGCTTCTGTTTGGCCTATTTGAGGACATTTGCCAATATCCCAAATCAATGCCTGAAATTAGCCAGACCTGGGTCACTGACCCACTCTCAAACCAGCAAGGATAGGGGGAATCTTTACCATGTGGATTGAGATTGCAGGTAGGATAGGGGGAAAGCAGGGGGGAATCAGGACAGGCAGCAAACGGATGCTGAACAGCAACAACAAAAGAAGGCAAAACCCACGGATGTCCACTGCATGGATGAGGCATGGGGTCTTGAAGTGGCATGCCTGATGCAGGAGCTTCCAGGGTCCAGGTCAGTGTGTCTTGTGGGCAGTGCCAAGGGGCATGTGGCAGAGAATACAGTGAGAAGAGGAGAGACGACGGAACCTCATGCTGTTTCCTTCCTCTCCCCGTCTTTCCTCAGTTCTGGGCCACCTGGCCTAGAGACAGCAAGACTCTGAGGGCACTTGAGGAGAGTATATTCACCACTCCAGGGCCCCCAGCAGATGCTCCTGTGCAGATATCAGAATCTGGCTTTTGCCCAGGCAGTACCCCAAGTCAGTTACAGTGTATTCTGGAAACATGGGCCATCCATCTTAAGGTGAAACCCTCAACAAAAGCACTCTAGGTACTTCCGTGTGCTGGACACTGTGTAGGCTCTGGAAATGTAAAGACCAGAAAGGGAAGAGGGTGTAGGAAAGCGAGCACAGGCTTGTAATCCTACAGATACGGATACGAATCCTGGCACCACAATTGCTCCCTGAACTCCTTGGGCCAAGTCAGTTTACCTCTTCCAACCTCCATTTCTGAATCTGGAAGGTAGAGATTGTTGTGCTTCCTCCAGATGGTTGTTGTTAGGATTACGCAATGTAGATAGAGTAACTGGTACAGCACCTTACACGTAACTGATACCCGATCATGGGAATTTCTTTTTTTTTTTTTTTTCTTTTTGCGGTATGCGAGCCTCTCCCTGTTGTGGCCTCTCCCGCCGCGGAGCACAGGCTCCTGACGCGCAGGCCCAGCGGCCATGGCTCACGGGCCCAGCCGCTCCGCGGCATGTGGGATCTTTCCGGACTGGGGCACGAACCTGTGCCCCCTGAATCGGCAGGCGGACTCTCAACCACTGCGCCACCAGGGAAGCCCCGTGGGAAGTTTTTGAAGTTTTAGTCGGCACTTTAGTACAAATAAGGAAATAACTGTATGATGCAGTTGGGTTAAGGTGATAAAAGATGTAGTTCAAGGCCCAGAAGTGGACACAGAAGGGATCCCCTGCATTCCTCTTGATCTCCTTAGGCATCAGCAGCAGAAGTAAGGGAGGGTAAGAGCAGCGGGACATCAGGGTGTGTGGGGTAGGCAGGGATGAGGCTCGGCCAAGGCAGGTGATGTGTTGCACTGGGACGCCTGGATGGGAGGGCTCAGGGCAGGAGAGCCTCTGGTGGGGGGAGTCCCATAAAGGAGGCCTTGTGCAATTTGACACTCAGGATGCTCCCTCCTCCCTCCTTGACCGCTTTTGCAAATAAGTGGCTCTGTGTGTGTGTGTGTGTGTGTGTGTGTGTGTGTGTGTGTGTGTGTTTGTGTGTTTGCATGGTAGGCAACCAAGAAGCATACTTCGCTTCCCAGGGAGATGCTGAGACAGGGGTGGGCTTCTGCAGCCCTTATTAGACAGTTGCAGCCCCAAGAAGCTTCCCCCACTTTCCCCCGCTTCACCAATTACTCACACAGACGTTCTTTTCCCAAAGGGCAAGAGGACTTCAACAGGCAACCCACTTACCCGCTTGAAACACAGAAGAAGGGAGATTTGGGCAAAGAGAATAGTGAAGGCTCTGGAGTCAAACTACCTGAGCTCAAATCCCATCTCCACCACTTACTAGCTGACCTTGGGCAAGGTATTTAAACTTTCTGAGCCTCAGTTTCCTGTCTGTAAATGGGGATGGTAATTGCTATTGTATCTTTGGATGTTTTTTGCAAATTGATGAGATAATACATGTAAACTCTTAGCCCCGTAGTCAGATAGAATCATGACTCACATGTACTGACCATTTACTTTGTATCAGGCCCTGTCTAAGCGCTTTACATACATTAGTTCTGATTCCTCCCAATGACTCAATGATGGAGTTACTGCTATTTACAGAGGAGGAAACTGAGGCACAAGAAGTTTAGATCATTTGCCCAACATGTTCCAGGCAATGAGTGGCAGAATCAGAATTTGAATTCAACCCATTAGGTGAGAGCTCGGTAAATGTTGGCTACCGTTGATGCAAGGGGTTCTCTGTGAGATTAAGGGGTAGGCGCATTGGACTTTTTGTCTTCATCTTCGTTGACCATTTAGTCCATTGAGTGTGTGTGGAAGTCCATTCCGTGCTCGTGGAAGATTAAATGGGGGTCCGGGGAGACTTTGGGGGCAATAGGGCATCTGTCTGGCGCTCACAGCTGGACTCATGGGATTTGGGCATTGGAATGTTCCCTGCACCACTGCACCCCTCCCTTCTTTTAGGAGAATGAAGCCCCTCCGAGAGGCATGAATATAAAGACCTCCACCCTCCCCACCAAATGGATCTGCTCTCTACTCACATCCATTCACAGCCTTGCTGCCTGTCATTCAGCCCGTGTGCCTAGCGACATATATATTTCCCCTCATTTTGGTTTCGTGATCTTAATAAAAGTGAAGTCTATTAGGATGAGTTTCTGCCCAGGCTCAGTAAATCTCTTCAAACACCGTTCAGCACCAGATTTCTGTTAGTCTTTGCCACTGGGGAGGCTGCAGCAGGCACTGACTGTCAGCTGGAACAGAGGCCCACGGCACAGCCTCTGCTAAATGAAACTCAAATGGAGACTTTGGAATGTAAATATTGAAGTGACCCAAGTTGGATAAAGGGGAACCAGTTAGCTAAGCTTCTCTCTTACATGCAGGAGATGCTAAATTATTAAAAGTTTAATAAATGTAATAATAAATATTTGATGTTGAATTATGGAAGGCTTTGCAGATACAGTGAAACTGAGAAACGACTTGGTATATCTGCATTAGAAGTTAAACACTTTTCCAGTGGGACTTCTGATGTTGAAATGGGACTGCAGATCTTTCAGTGAAAAAAGAGAGAGAGAAGGGAGAAAGACACATAAAAGTATGATTTTTTTTTTTTTTTTTTTTTTTTTTTTTGGCGGTACGCGGACCTCTCACTGTTGTGGCCTCTCCCGTTGCGGAGCACAGGCTCCGGACGCGCAGGCTCAGTGGCCATGGCTCACGGGCCCAGCCGCTCCGCAGCATATGGGATCTTCCCGGACCAGGGCACGAACCCGTATCCCCTGCATCGGCAGGCGGACTCTCAACCACTGCGCCACCAGAGAAGCCCAAAAGTATGATTTTTTTTTGGCGAGTACACTGGGCTGAGAGTTGGGATGCCTGAGTTTCAGTCCTGACTCCACACTGAAGACAGCAATAGAAGCAGCATTTTGGGCATGCCTGACTGGGCAGAGGCTTTTATATAGCATCTCATATGTGGTCCTTGCAGTCATCTAACAAGGCCAAGGCTATTTTTATACCCACCCCCCCATCTCACAGATGAAGAAGCTGATGTTCTAAGACCCTAAATAGCACAGCTGATAAGAGGATGAATTGGAATTTGAACACAAGGCTTCTGATCTCAAGACCTTTACTCCATCATCATGACACCATGTCTTCCTCCCACTTGTTGCGTGGATACCCTTTCTGCTCTATATTAGTCAGGATGTTTTTGGTTTCAGGAGAGAGAAACCCAGTTCAAATTAGCTTAATGGCAACTGCACCGGAAGGCTGCCACGGGAGGGTGAAAGATCAGCTTAGCCACAGAGATGAGGATGAATGCTTTTCTTCGTTGAGTTGCAGTTTGAAGAATCCTAGAGAAGGAATCTATTGGCCTGGCATGAGTTAGGAGCTGACCTCTCAATCAGTCACCTGTGATTAGGGGACAGGATCTCAGTGTCCAGACACAGCCATAGAAGGAAGTGGGGGGACCATGAGCTGAACATCTACTCTAACCCATGTCTTCAAGATCCTCCCTGGGCTTCTGTGTATCCATCTGCCTGAGAGGTTGGACTAAATCAGAGATGGCAGATAGCAGACATCTCATGTGCCAACTCAGATAAATGGGCAGGGGCTGCCTAGCATGTTAAGTTGGGAGGATTTCTGAGGCTACAGACTGACTCAGATGGGAAGATTGTTGTGATCAACTCATGGTGCCTGCCTTCAATCTGGGACGGGAGTGGTGACAGATGGGTCGGGTATCTGCCATCTCTGAACTTGGTGGTATTTAGAGGTCCTCCTGTTTTTGCATCTCATGACTTTATGGTCATGTTCCTCTGTAAAATGAAGAGAGATTTTCTGGTTGCTGAGATGCAGGAGAAACACAGCCATGTGGATGGAGATGTTGAGGATGAATTAGAAATGGGGCTGTCTTGCTCCGTCTATCTGTTTCTATCCATCTGTCTGTTATCTCAGGAGGTATATTTGGATCATCTCATCTTGCTGCCAGTTAGTTTCCTGAAATAGATTTCTGGCTTGAGACAGAGTTGAGGCCTCCATCTAGGTGCTTCCTAGATACAGGCTGGCACTATCACTGTCACTTGTAATGTATTAAAAACAGAACGCTCTAATTTAAGCTGTAAACAAACCACTCATAACATAGAGGCCTTGAACTGTATCTTAGAGTTTCAAAGACAGGTTTAAACAATTATAAACTCACAACCTGGATGGGACCTTCCGAGTCATTTTTTTCCCTTCCCCCTGCCATCACTCGGATGGTTCTAAACTGCTACAGTCCACCTCTGCCTGTAGGTATATCCTAGTCTCTGGGTGTATGGTCACGTTGCTTCCTTAGAAATCCCTGCTCTGGTCTCACCTAAGGAGGCCAGGCTTTAGATTCTGCAAGCAGCAACTCTGGGCAGTGATCATCAAGATAAGCTAAGTTGAGCAATCATTTTCCCTTCTAAGACCACTCATTGGGGGTAGGTAGGACCACCCGTTTCCTTTAGTGTATCTTACTCTGCCCGATAAATACCAATCCCCTCTGTACCCAACACACACACACACACACACACACACACACACACACACACACACACACACCATGCAGTCTGGTCAGAAAGATGCTTGGATATTTCAGTGAGTCATGAATTGATCTGGATATTAGGCTTAATTCCTTTTCTTCTCACCAACTAAGGAAACCAATATCAAAGAGTGTCCCAACAGGAAGCAGACGGTATGCTCAAGTGGGAAAGGTTTCAAAGGGGGCTCTGCACAAAGTTGGGGGAAGTCCTAGAAATGGGGTATTGAGTACACTGTGGGTGGTGTCAGTGGGTCCAGGTGAGGGTGAGGTTACCAGAACATGGAGAGGGAATTCCATGGAGACTCCTGCAGGAGCTGTGACGTTTGGTCAAGGGACAGAGACAGGAAAGAAGCCAGAGGAATAAATGTCCCAACCTTACTCACCCACCTCCTGCCAGACCTTCTGCTGGGGCCCCCCACTGGCTGACCCAAGGGAACCCAGGCAAGAGAGCCCATTGAGCTGGTCCATCAAAGTCAGCCTCCTGAGGCACAAAGCTGTGTACAGATGAGCCGAGGGTAGAGGGAGGAAGAGCAAATGGAAGAGATCCAGCAGAAACTCCAGGCCCTTCCATCTTACCTTCAAAATATCCCTCATATGCCCCCACCCCCGTCCATCTTCCCTGGCACTCCCAGGCTCAGACCCTCCTAAAGAGTCCCACTGCTTTCCGTCCTCTACCCCACACCCCCATGCACATGCCCAATCCAGCTCCTACACAGACTGGGCCACGCCTCTCTTCTGCTAGAACCATTCAGAACCCCATCACCTGCCCCACGTAGCCTCAGGATCAAAATCCAAACCATTTCACCTGGTACACATTCCCTCCTAGCCCTTCAGAATCTGGCCTTCATGCCCTCTGGGATCTCATTTCCCACCATGTCCTCATCTGCCATTTCTTCAAAATGCAAAATACACTTTAGTATCTCCTTGCCTTTGGCAGTGCTGTCCCTCTGCCTGAATTGTCCTAATACTCACACAGTCCCCTATATCCCTGGCAAACTACTCCTCGTCCATCACAGTCTTGCAGAAGTGTCACTTCCCCTGAGCAGCCTTTCCAGAACATTCCCTCCTTCCATCCACCAGAATCATAGCCTCCTCATTGCTATATTCATGCTGCTAGTATATCTCTTCCTTAATTACAGGACAGCACATTGCCCTTGCATTATGGTTAATTGTAGAAGGGTATTCCCCCCTCTGCCCTCAGCTGGTGATCTAAGTCTTCCTGGAGGTTAAGAATTGAATCTTAACCATCTCTGCATTCCTAGCTCTAGGCAAGTAAATGGCTCAGAGGAAGGATATGGAACATTTTGATGCCCCAATTTGATGTGGCTTTGTTGGCACAGTCATGAGAATATTTTGATATTACCAATAAATTGCTCAAAAAATAAATTTATACAGTCTCCGAGCATCACCCAATCCCCTTACGTGGAAATATTCTTTGTATCAAACAGCCTCATCAGAACTTCCTGCCTCACAGTGTTTACTGTATTGTATTATAAAAATCCGGGGCTTTCCTGGTGGCGCAGTGGTTAAGAGCCCACCTGCCGATGCAGGGGACACGGGTTCGTGCCCCGGTCCGGGAAGATCCCACATGCCGCGGAGTGGCTGGGCCCGTGAGCCATGGCCGCTGAGCCTGCGTGTCCGGAGCCTGTGCTCCGCAACGGGAGAGGCCACAACAGTGAGAGGCCTGTGTACCGCAAAAAAAAAAAAAAAAAATCCGTATTGTCTCAGAGTGGTTCCAAATAACACCTGTATTTTGGGAAGAGTAAATGTAACAAAATAAAAAAGGAGTGTTCCCTAATGTGAAAGGTTTGAGAAATCCGATGATAAAGGAAGTTGCTATGTTGATTTCCTTGGTGGAAGCTTTTCCAAGGACATTAATATATTAATGAATATCATGAATCCTTAGGAACTGAAGTCTGCACATTACTGTTTCCCCAAAACTATTTTACTAGACACAGGCTCAGGACCCACATTCCTTGACACCCCCTCCAAGTAATTCTGTGTTAGCCCAGTGAGGCTCAGAGGCTACACACATGAAACAAAACATCAGAGAAGGGGGGGTTTGCTTCACATTCTTTGGGAAGAGGGGGAAGCTGGCCTCTATCCTGTTGGCTTATTATTTAGTCCACCTGGCCGCTGAGCTCCACATTCTATCTCCCTGGCCCTGCAGAAGACACAGGGACCTCATGAGGGGTGCAGCGTTGGGATAGGATGGGCATGCTTGGATACTCTAGAGAGGGAACAAATCCTGGCTGAGTAGAACTCAAAGATCACCTAGAACTGGCAGAGGAAGAAAAGGAAGTAGCAAAGAGAAAAAGGTAGTGAGAGAGAGGAAGAACTTTGTGGCCGCCCAGCCTTTTGAAACTCTTAAGCCCAGCCCAGACTGGTTGTTAGCAGCACCCGCTCTAGTGCTCACATCCCATTTCAGCCACACACTGTCTGGGGGAGGGTGAGCAAGTTACTAGACCTTCCTCTGCTTCCACGTGCACATTTGCAAAAACAGATAACTGTACCTTCCCTGTAGGGTTGCTGTTGAGAATCAAGTGAATTAATGCATGATGTGTTTGGAACAAAAATAGTGACAATTACTGTTGTTATAATGTTCTAGTTATTTAGCCCAGACTTAATCCACAGTAGGAATTTCTTATTAGGCTCTTTTTAAACTCTTGCCTCTCAGAAGGGATTGGGATTCATGCCCTTTGTAAACTCCACTTTCCCTTCTTAGTGCTTTGCATTCAGTAAGTACTCAGTAAGTGCATGAGGATTGTTGTTGGAATGGGGCTCAATAATGCTTCAAAAAGAAATAAAAGATGCAGAGCAGCATTATTCAGAATAACTAAGATGTGGAAGCAACCCAAGTGTCCATGGGTTTTTATTTTACATTATTCATAATAAGAAAAATGTGGTATATACATACAGTGGACTAGTATTCAGCCTCAAACAGGAAGGGGATTCTGACATGGATCATCCATCCATCCATCCATCCATCCATCCAACATGGATGAACCTTGAGGACATTACAGTAAATAAAATAAGCCAGTCACCAAAAGACAAATGCTGTATAATTCTACTTGTATGAGGCACTTAGTCAAAGGTCATAGAGACAGAAAGTAGAATGACAGTTGCCAGGGGCTGGGGGGAGGAGAGATGGGGTGTTATTGTTTACTGGGTACAGAGTTTCAGTTTTGCAAGATGAACGGTTCTGGAGATGGGTGGTGGTGACGCTGGTACAACCACATGAATGTACTGACTGTCCCTGATCTGTACCCTTAAAAACGATTAAGACAGTACATTTTATGCTATATATATTTTACCACAAAAAAAGGGGGTGGAAAGTAAAGTGAAAAAAATAAAGAATAAGAAGTGGAAGGGAATGGTTTAGGGGGAAACATGAATGGCCAGCCTGGCCAGTCACCGCAAGTCATTCCAGACACCTCAAAGTCTATCTAGGTATAGAGTTCCTGGAACAGAGGGTATGGCTCTGTAGTGTCTCTCTCCCCACTCCTCCCTTCCAGGGCACCTTCCAGCCCTGCCGCTCTCCTCCTGTGTACAACAGGAATGACTTAAATGCACTAAAGAGCCTGACATGGACCTGGATTTGCACACAAGGTGCACAGGTGCTAGGGGATGGTTGAGTTAGCTGTGAGGGTGTCCATTCCAGCAGCGTGAACACAGCCTCTGGAAGGTATGACAGGAAATAGTCATGGAAGTCTATGGTTCCACATATCCCAGAGGAGCCTAGTCTTTGGGGAGAGAGTTTGGTTGCCCAGGAAAGCTGAGGTCCAAAGGAAAAGCCTCACTTCCCTCATCTGTAAAATGGGCTTCAAAAGGGATGATTTTGCCCCCCAGGGGACGTTTGGTATTCTCTGCGAACATTTTTGGTGGCCACAACAGGGAAGGTGCTATAGGCATCTAGTGGGTAGAGGCCAGTGACGTTGCTAAACATCCTACAATGCACAGAACAGCCCCGCTAATAAAGAATTATCCAACCCCAAATTTCAGTGGTGCCAAGGTTGAGAAACCCTACCTTAGATGGTTATATTGGCCCCACTGAACATATGAGAAAACTGAGGCTGAAGGGGTATGATTTCACATTCACATTCATTAATAACTTGCACTATACCCCAGCCCCTTCAAGAGACCCAGTTCTAAAGAGGCTGGTTTACAGTGCAAACCACTAAGCCAGAAATTAAAGCATGAAGAGAAAAGGTAGTATGCACAGACTTAGCCCGGGGAGACAGGAGGAAGATTTGGTCTCAGGAATAAGGCAGTGCCCTGGCTCCAAGAGTGAGCTTCATCCTCAAGCTTTTGGCACCCTTCTCAGTAGGGTTCAGTGAGTTCTGCAGAGCCCAGTTGGGCTGCATAGGTTCAACGGCCTGGCTCTGGGGCCAGGAGGAGCATCGTAGGCAGGTCTGACAGCAACCGGCACCTCCAAAGTGAGCAGGAGACACCCTGCCCTCCCTTGCTGTGACGGATTTTGCACATTAAAAAAAAGTTTACAATCCCAGCCAGGCAGGCATAAATCACAGCGCCTCTGTGCAGCAGCAGCAGACATGACTTATGGTCCCATCACCATGGCAACGGGAGCGCAGCCGGCACAGGCACAAAAGCACCGCTCCCGCCTGGCAGGCCTGTGAGGGGCCCTGATGGAGAAGCAAGCGTTCCGGAGAAAGGATGCCTTCTCCAGAGCTCACTGCCCATTTGTCTTCATTCTGGACTGGATAGGGCCCCTCGCTCTTTCTCTCTCCTCATCCCCAGCCAACAGGTCGTTTTCCTCCCTCTCTTCTGCTTGGGAAGTGGCTTTCTTCTTTTAATCTGTTCTCCCAAAGGTTTGCAGGAAAGACCCCAATCAGAGCTTGCGAAGACCTGGATGGGTCTGCCTGGTGGTCCTCCCCGAGCTGTGAGTTAGGATGATAGGTGCAGGTCTGTGCCCACACCTTGAAGATATTTCCTCCACGACGTTGGCAAACCAGCCTCTTAGACCTCCTTCCTGCCTCCCAACCCCTGCCCTCCGAGTCATCCTGTGTGTGCAACTGGAGTGGAGGCTTCGAGGTTGCAAACCTGATCTAGACCCCTCCATTGCACCCCTTGCCTGTTGCCAGGAAGATGAAGACGAAACTTCTAACTGGGACACACACAGCCCGTGGTGCTCTAGTCCTGCTTCTCTCTTACATCGCATCCCCATGCTCCCTGCTAGAGGCTTCAACCTTCGTGAGGACATTTTTGTTCCATGTGTAGTCTTGTTCCTCCTGCCCCTTCATCCGGCTGCCTTCCACTCAGCAACAGGGATTAGCATATGCCACCTCTTCCAGGAAGCCTTCTCGGATCCCACAAGCCCACTGTAGAAGTCCATGTGTGTCTGACACTCACCCTCACACAGTGCTGCTGTGTTTGGTGATCCCTAATCCACCATCCAGGTCACCATTTCCTATCTCTAGACACTATCACCTCCTCACTGCACTTCCTGCCTTCACTCTGGACACCCTCCAATCAATGCCACGCATGGCAGTCAAAAGAATATTTTTTTTCTAACACAAAAACCCAGGTATGTCATTCCTCTGACGAAACCCATTGCATGGTCTCTCCTCGCTCTTGTAAGAAGTTCAAACTCCTTGCGTGTCCCCTGTCTGCACCTCCAACCTTCTTCCTACCTTGCACTCTGCGCCCGGCCAGCTGGCCCTGGTTCATTTCTAGATATCCTCTGTGCTTGTTTGTCCCCGGCCTTATTTTGAATGTAGAACATCTGCACCCCCATACACACCAGTTTCCAATGAGTACGGCTCTTCCTCTTCATCTTTTAGGCCTCAGTGTAAATATCTCCAATTTCAGGAGGCCAGCTCTTACTTCCTTATATTGGGGTAGGTTGAGCAGCTCTCAAACCTGGCTACATGCATCTAACCTGGTGAGCTTTTAAAATTCATGGATAGAACTAGTGGGTGAATGTTTGAAGAGGGATAGAATATTCACATCATCTCAGAGTATCTCTCCACAAGAACCTCCTGGTGTGATGCACTGAGAAGGCCATAATAGCATCACTTGTGGGGCACTCCTGCCAAAAACCCATTACCCAGATGCAACCATGAAGAAACATGAGACACACCCAGACTGAGGGGCATTCTGTCAAATAGCTGACCTGTATTTTTACAAAAGACAAAGCCCAGTGAGGAGCTTTCTGGAGTAAAAGAGCCCAAAGAGACTGTGGCAACAGGCTACAGCACATAAACTGAGATATTATTTTCTTTATTTTTTTCAGCTTCATTGAGGTATAACTGACAAATAAAATTTTTATTATATTTAAAGTGTACAATGTGATGATTTGCTATGCCTATACATTGTGAGAAGATTCCCACCAAGCTGGGCTTTTCTTTTGTTGTAAAGAACATTCATAAGACGCTTGCAGGAATATGTTGATTAGATGATAGCACTATACTGATGTTAATCTCCTGATGTCAGTAATTGTATTAAAAAGTTATAAAAGGCAATATCTCTGTGTTTAGAAAATGCTCACTGAAGTATTTGAGGGTAAAGGGACATCACACCTTTAACTTATTATCAAACAGTTCAGAAAGAAGTGTATGTTTGTATACCATTTAAATACACACAGTTACACCGTGTGTGTGGTGTGTGTACAGACAGTGAGAAACAATGAGGGAGAGGAGGGAGAAAACAGAAAAAAATTGGGGCATCTGAGTCCTCCAGCTTTGTTCTTCTTTTGTAAGATTGTTTTGACTTTTCTGGGTTCCTTATATTTCCATATGAATAGGATGAGCTTATCAATTTCTGCCAAAAATAATTCAACCGGGATTTTATGGAGACTGCACTGAATCTGTAGATCAGTTTGGGGAGTATTTCCATCTTAACAACATGAAATATTTGAATCCATGAACATAGAATGTCTTTCCATTTATTTAGATCTGCTTTCATTTCTTTCAGCATTGTTTTAGTTTTCAGGGTGCAGGTCTTTCACTTCTTTTGTTACATTTATTTTATTCTTTCAGATGCTGTGGAAAATGGAATCATTTTCTGAATTTCATTTTCGAACTGTTCGTTGCTAGTGTGTAGAAATACAATTTATTTTTGGACTCAGACCTTGTATCCTGAAGTCTTACTGAACTCATTTATTAGTTCTAATTGTGTGTGTGTGTGTGTCTGTATGTATGTATGTATTCCTTAGGATTTTCTATATGCAAAATCATGTCATCTGCAAATAGAGATACTGTTTTTTATTTTCTAATTTGGATGTCTTTTTTTGTCTTTCCTGATTTCTCTGGCTAGAACCTCCAGTAAAATGTTAAATACAAGTGGCAAGAGTTCATACCTCTTACAACTGTTCTGTAAGTCTGATATTATATTAACTTAAAAAGTAAAAAACAAAAACAAAACAAAACAAAAAACTATAGTTCCTACCTTCAGGAATTCTTGTTGACTTGGTCTAAGGCAGTGGCATTTTTTTTTGACATCTTTATTGGAGTATAATTGCTTTACAATGGTGTGTTACTTTCTGCTTTATAACAAAGTGAATCATCTGTACATATACATATAATCCCCATATCTCCTCCCTCTGCGTCTCCCTCCCACCCTCCCTATCCCACCCCTCTAGGTGGTCACAAAGCACCGAGCTGATCTCCCTGTGCTATGTGGCTGCTTCCCACTAGCTATTTTACATTTGGTAGGGTATATATGTGGATGCCACTCTCTCACTTGGTCCCAGCTTACCCTTCCACCTCCCCGTGTCCTCAAGTCCATTCTCTACGCCTGTGTCTTTATTCCTGTACTGCCCCTAGGTTCTTCAGAACATTTTTTTTTTCTTTTAGATTCCATATATATGTGTTGGCATATGGTATTTGTTTTTCTCTTTCTGACTTACTTCACTCTGCATGACAGACTCTAGTTCCATCCACCTCACTGCAAATAACTCAATTTTGTTTCTTTTTACGGCTGAGTAATATCCCATTGTATATATGTGCCACATCTTTACCTATTCATCTGTCGATGGACACTGAGGTTGGTTCCATATTCTGGCTATTGTAAATAGAAATGCAAAGAACATTGTGGCACATGACTCTTTTTGAATTATAATTTTCTCAGGGTACATGCCCAGTAGTGGGATTGCTGGGTCATACGGTAGTTCTATTTTTAGCTTTTTAAGGAACCTCCATACTGTTCTTCATAGTGGCTGTATCAATTTACATTCCCACCAACAGTGCAAGAGGGTTCCCTTTTCTCCACACCCTCTCCAGCATTGATTGATTGTAGATTTTTTGATGATGGCCATTCTGACTGGTGTGAGGTGATACCTCATTGTAGTTTTGATTCGCATTTCTCTAATGATTAGTGACGTTGAGCATCCTTTCATGTGTTTGTTGGCAATCTGTATATCTTCTTTGGAGAAATGTCTATTTAGATCTTCTGCCCATTACTGGATTGAGTTGTTTGACTTTTTGATATTGAGCTGCATGAGCTGCTTCTATATTTTGGAGATGAATCCTTTGTCAGTTGCTTCATTGGCTAATATTTTCTCCCATTCTGAGGGTTGTCTTTTCGTCTTGTTTATGGTTTCCTTTGCTGTGCAAAGGCTTTTAAGTTTCATTAGGTCCCATTTGTTTATTTTTGTTTTTATTTCCATTTCTCTAGGAGGTGGGTCAAAAAGGATCTTGCTGTGATTTATGTCATAGAGTGTTCTGCCTATCATTGCCTCTAAGAGTTTTATAGTGTCTGGCCTTACATTTAGGTCGTAAATCCATTTTCAGTTTATTTTTGTGTCTGGTGTTAGGGAGTGTTCTTATTTCATTCTTTTACATGTAGCTGTCCAGTTTTCCCAGCACCACTTATTGAAGAGGCTGTCTTTTCTCCATTGTATATTCTTGTCTCCTTTATCAAAAATAAGGTGACCATATGTGCGTGGGTTTACCGCTGGGCTCTCTATCCTGTTCCACTGATCTATATTTCTGTTTTTGTGCCAGTACCATACGGTCTTGATTACTGTAGCTTTGAAATATAGTCTGAAGTCAGGGAGCCTGATTCCTCCAGTTCTGTTTTCCTTTCTCAAGATTGCTTTGGCTATTTGGGGTCATTTATGTTTCCATACAAATTGTGAAATTTTTTGTTCTAGTTCTGTAAAAAATGCCATTGGTAGTTTGATGGGGATTGCATTGAATCTGTAGATTGCTTTGAGTAGTATAGTCATTTTCACAATGTTGATTCTTCCACTCCAAGAACATGGTATATCTCTCCATCAGTTTGTATCATCTTTAATTTCTTTCATCAGTGTCTTACAGTTTTCTGCATACAGGTCTTGTGTCTCCGTAGGTAGGTTTTTTCCTAGGTATTTTATTCTTTTTGTTGCAGTGGTAAATGGGAGTGTTTCCTTAATTTCTCTTTCAGATTTTTCATCATTAGTGTATAGGAATGCAAGAAATTTCTGTGCATTAATTTTGTATCACTACATTACCAAATTCATTGATTGGCTCTAGTAGTTTTCTGGTAGCATCTTTAGGATTCTCTATGTATAGTATCATGTCATCTGCAAACAGTTACAGCTTTACTTCTTCCTTTTCAATTTGGATTCATTTTATTTCTTTTTCTTCTATGATTGCTGTGGCTAAAACTTTCAAAACTATGTTGAATAATAATGGTAAGAGTGGACAACCTTGTCTTGCTCCTGACCTTAGAGGAAATGGTTTCAGTTTTTCACCATTGAGATTGATGTTGGTTGGGTTTGTTACATATGACCTTTATTATGTTGAGGTAGGTTCTCTCTCCGCCTACTTTCTGGATGGTTTTTATCATAAATGGGTGTTGAATTTTGTTCAAAGCTTTTTCTGCATCTATTGAGATTACCATATGGTTCTTATCCTTCAATTTGTTAATATGCTGTATCATATTGATTGACTTGCGTATATTGAAGAATCCTTGCATTCCTGGGATAAACACCACTTGCTCATGGTGTATGATCCTTTTAATGTGCTGTTGGCTTCTGCTTGCTAGTATTTTGTTGAGGATTTTTGCATCTGTATTCATCAGTGATATTGGCCTGTAGTTTTCTTTCTTTGTGGCCTCTTTGTCTGGTTTTGGGATCAGGGTGATTGTGTCCTTGTAGAATGAGTTTGGGAGTGTTCCTCCCTCTGCTATATTTTGGAAGAGTTTGAGAAGGATAAGTGTTAGCTCTTCTCTAAATGTTTGCTAGAATTCGTCTGTGAAGCCATCTGGTCCTGGGCTTTCGTTTCTTGGAAGATTTTTAATCACAGTCTCAATTTCAGTGCTTCTGATTGGTCTGTTTATATTTTCTGTTTCTTACTGGTTCAGTCTCAGAAGGTTGTGCTTTTCTAAGAATTTTTCCATTTCTTCTTTGTAGTAATCTCTCATGATCCTTTGTGTTTCTGCAGTGTCAGTTTTTACTTCTCCTTTTTCATTCCTAATTCTATTGATTTGAGTCTTCTCCCTTTTTTTCTTGATGATTCTGCCTAATGGTTGATCAATTTTGTTTATCTTCTCAAAGAACCAGCTTTTAGTTTTATTGATCTTTGCTATCATTTCCTTCATTTCTTTTTCATTTATTTCTGATCTGATCTTTATGATTTCTTCTGCTAACTTTGGGGGTTTTTTGTTCTTCTTTCTCTAATTGCTTCAGGTGTAAGGTTAGGTTGTTTATTTGAGATGTTTCTTGTTTCTTAAGGTAGGATTGTATTGCTATAAACTTCCCTCTTAGAACTGCTTTTGCTGCATCCCATAGGTTTTGGGTCGTCATGTTTTCATTATCACTTGTTTCTAGGTATTTTTTGATTTCCTGTTTAATTTCTTCAGTGATCTATTGGTTATTAGGTAGTGTATTGTTTAGCCTCCATGTGTTTGTAGTTTTTACAGAGTTTTTCCTGTAATTGATATCTAGTCTCATAGCATTGTGGTTGGAAAAGATACTTGATACAATTTCAATTTTCTTAAATTTACCAGGGCTTGATTTGTGATCCAGGATGTCATCTATCCTGGACAGTGTTCCATGAGCACTTGAGAAGAAAGTGTATTCTGTTGTCTTGGGATGGAATGTCCTATAAATATCAATTAAGTCCATCTTGTTTAATGTATCATTCAAAGCTTGTGTTTCCTTATTTAGTTTCATTTTGGATGATTTTCCCATTGGTGAAAGTGGGGTGTTAAAGTTCCCTCTATGATTGTGTTACTGTCTATTTCCCCTTTTATGGCTGTTAGCATTTGCCTTATGTATTGAGGTGCTCCTGTGTTGGGTGCATAATTATTTACAATTGTTATATCTTCTTCTTGGATTGATCCCTTGATCATTATGTAGTGTCCTTCTTTGTCTGTTGTAATAGTCTTTGTTTCAAAGTCTATCTTGTCTGATATGAGAATTGCTACTCCAGCTTTCTTTTGATTTCCTTTTGCATGGAATATCTTTTTCCAGTCCCTCACTTTCAGTCTGGATTTGTCCCTAGGTCTGAAGTGGGTCTCTTGTAGACAGCACATATACGGCTCTTATTTTTGTATCCATTCGGCCAGTCTATCTTTGGTTGGAGCATTTAATCCATTTACATTTAAGGTAATTATCAATATGTATGTTCCTATTACCATTTTCTTAACTGTTTTGGGTTTGTTATTGTAGGTCTTTTCCTTTCTTGTATATCCTGCCTAGAGAAGTTCCTTTAGCATTTGTTGTAAAGCTGGTTTGGTAGTGCTAAATTCTCTTAGCTTTTGTTTGTCTGTAAAGGTTTTAATTTCTCCGTTGAATCTGAATGAGATCCTTGCTGGGTAGAGTAATCTTGGTTGTAGGGTATTCCCTTTCATCACTTTAAATATGTCCTGCCACTCCCTTCTGGCTTACAGAGTTTCTGCTGAATGATCAGCTGTTAACCTTACGTGGATTCCCTTGTCTGTTGTTTGTTGTTTTTTCCCTTGCTGCTTTTAATATGTTTTCTGTGCATTTAATTTTTGATAGTTTGATTAATATGTGTCTTGGCATGTTTCTCCTTGCATTTATCCTGTATGGGACTCTCTGCGCTTCCTGGACTTGACTATTTCCTTTCCCATATTAGGGAAGTTTCCAAGTATAATCTCTTCAGATATTTTCCCAGTCCCTTTCTTTTTCTCTTCCTCTTCTGGGACCCCTATAATTCGAATGTTGGTGTGTTTAATGTTGTCCCAGAGGTCTCTGAGTCTGTCCTCAATTCTTTTCATTCTTTTTTCTTTATTCTGCTCTGCGGTAGTTATTTCCACTGTTTTATCTTCCAGGTCACTTATCCGTTCTTCTGCCTCATTTATTCTGCTTTGATTCCTTCTATAGAATTTTTAATTTCATTTATTGTGTTGTTCATCATTGTTTGTTTCCTCTTTAGTTCTTCTAGGTCCTTGTTAAACGTTTGTTGTGTTTTCTCCATTCTAGTTCCAAGATTTTGGATCTTCTTTACTATCATTACTCTGAATTCTTTTTCATGTAGATCACCTATTTCCTCTTCATTTGTTTGGTCTGGTGGGTTTTTACCTTGCTCCTTCATCTGCTCTGCGTTTCTCTGTCTCCTCATTTTGTTTAACTTACTGTGTTTGAGGTCTCCTTTTCGCAGGCTGCAGGTTCTTAGTTCCTGTTGTTTTTAGTGTCTGCCCACAGTGGCTGAAGTTTGTTCAGTGGGTTGTGTAGGCTTCCTGGTGGATGGGACTGGTGCCTGTGTTCCGGTAGATGAGGCTGGATCTTGTCTTTCTGGTGGGCAGGACCACATTTGGTGCTGTGTTTTGGGGTGTCTGTGGCCTTATTATGATTTTAGGCAGCCCCTCTGCTAATGGGTGGGGTTGTGTTCCTGTCTTGCTAGTTGTATGGCATAGGGTGTCCAGCACTGTAGCATGCTGGTCGTTGAGTGGAGCTGGGTCTTGGTGTTGAGCTGGAGATCTCTGGGAGAGCTTTTGCCATTTGATATTATGTGGAGCCAGGAGGTCTCTGGTGGACCAGTGTCCTGAACTCAGCTCTCCCACCTCAGAGGTACAGGCCTGACACCCGACCAGAGCACCAAGACCCTGTCAGCCACATGGCTCAGAAGAAATGGAGAAAAAAAATAATAAATAAATAAATAAACTAAATAAAGTAAAATAAAGTTATTAAAATAAAAAATAAAAGAGTATTAAAAATAAAAAAAATTGAAAAGTAATAAAAAAAAGAAAGAAAGAAGAGAGTAAACCAAACCAAAAAACAAATCCACGAATGATAGCAAGTGCTAAAAAACTATACTAAAAACAAAAATCAAAAAAAAACACGGACAGACACAACCCTAGGACAGATGGTAAAAGCAAAGCTATACAGACGAAATCACACAAAGTCCATCGCCTCAATTTTGGGATGATTCGTTGTCTGTTCAGGTATTCCACAGATTCAAGGTACATCAAGTTGATTGTGGAGATTTAATCTGCTGCTCCTGAGGCTGCTGGGAGAGATTTCCCTTTCTCTTGTTTGTTTGCACAGCTCCTGGGGTTCAGCTTTGCATGTGGCCCCGCCTCTCCATGTAGGTCATCTGAGGGCGTCTGTTCTTCACTGAGACAGGACGGGGTTAAGGGAGCAACTGCTTTGGGGTCTCTGGCTCACTCAGACCGCGGGGGAGGGAGGGGCACGGAGTGTGGGGCGAGCCTGCGGTGGCAGAGGCCGGCGTGACGTTGCACCAGCCTGAGGCGCGCCGTGCATTCTCCCGGGGAAGTTGTCCCTGGATCCCGGGACCCTGGCAGTGGCGGGCTGCACAGGCTCCCAGGAGGGGAGGTGCGGATAGTGACCTGCGCTCGCACACAGGCTTCTTGGTGGCTGCAGCAGCAGCCTTAGCGACTCGTGCCCGTCTCCAGGGTCCACGCTGTTAGCCGCGGCTCACGCCCGTCTCTGGAGTTCGTTTAGGCGGTGCTCTGAACACCCTCTCCTTGTGCACCCCGAAACAATGGTCTTTTGCCTCTTCGGGAGCTCCAGACTTTTCCCCGGACTCCCTCCTGGCTAGACGTGATGCACTAACCCCCTTCAGGCTGTGTTCACGCCGCCAACCCCAGTCCTCTCCCTGCGCTCCAACCGAAGCCCGAGCCTCAGCTCCCCGCCCCCGCCCGCCCCCGCCCGCCCCCGCCCGCCCCGGCGGCCGAGCAGCCAAGCCTCTTGGGCTGGTGAGTGCTGGTCGGCACCGATCCTCTGTGCGGGAATCTCTCCGCTTTGCCCTCCGCACCCCTGTTGCTGTGCTCTCCTCCGCTACTCCGAAGCTTCCGCCCTCCACCACCCGCAGTCTCTGCCCGCGAAGGGGCTTCCTAGTGTGTGGAAACCTTTCCTCCTTCACGGCTCCCTCCCACTGGTGCAGGTCCCGTCCCTATTCTTTTGTCTCTGTTTTTTCTTTTTTCTTTTGCCTACCCAGGTACACGGGGACTTTCTTGCTGTTTGGCACGTCTGAGGTCTTCTCCCAGTGTTCAGTAGGTGTTCTGTAGGAGTTGTTCCACATTTTGGTCTGGTGTACATACATAGATGTATTTCTGATGTATTTGTGGGGAGGAAGGTGATCTCCACGTCTAACTCCTCCGCCATCTCGAAGGTCTCGGCCGTGGCATTTTTTAACAGCTCCCAGTTGGTTGGAATGTACTGCAAAGGTTGAGAAGTTCTGGATCAACCTCTCTGGGAAGAAGCCTTTGTCCTTCTCCCCCACAGCATGTGTCACAGTTCACTGTGGTTTCTTATTAAGGTTCCCAATTAAACTGCAAATCCTGCATGAACTGGGATGGTTTCTTTCTTGCTCACCATGATATCCACAACAATAGTGCCTGGTACAGAGAAGACTGGAAAAAAATAAATGTCAAATTCTGTAACTCTCTCTCCAACCCCATGGGTATGTAACACTGGCCCATTTTATAGAAGGAAAAATGAGGCTCAGAAAGGTGAAGCAACTTGCCTAGGACCACACCCGTTAGATCAGAGCAGAGGGGAGTTCCCATCTCTGCTCATACAGATCCACCTCTATCAGGGCCTCAATCATACATGTGGGAGGAAATGTGGCCCACCCAGGCTCACAGAGTAGGAAGTCGAGAGTGGATTAGCACAAGGGTCCTGGCTCTGAGCCCATTTCATGGCCGGTTCCACTTCACCGGAATTGCCGGAAGTACCCAACAGATGGTTGATGGTTCCTCTGCCATGAGTGAGCTTAATGACCTGGGACAAGTATCTTGTCCTCTCTGAGCTTCCGTTTCCCCATTCAAAACTGTGAACAATTAAACTCATCGGGTAGTTATAGGGCCCAAATGATGGAGGGTCTTAGCTGGGATCATGCTAAGAGCCCAGCACAGGGCCTGGCACTCAGAACATGCACAATACAGGACGCCAAACATGTTTGTTAAGGGAAAATAACAATAATGATATGACTGGCATTTATTCAGCATCCGTGGGTTCTGCATCTGTGCGTTCCACCAACCATGGTTTCTGCCAACCACGGATCAAAAACGTTTGAAAAAGAAAAAATTCCATAAAGTTTCAGAAAGCAAACTTGAATTGGCTGCATGCGGCAACTATCTGCATAATATTTACATTATATTTACAACTACTTACATAGCATTTACATTGTACCGGGTATTATAAGTAATCTAGAGATGATTTAAAATATGTGGAAGGATGTACATAGGTTATATGCAAATACTATACCATTTTATATAAGGGACTTGAGCATCCTCAGATTTTGGTGTCCGCGGGAGTCATGGAACTAATCGCCCATGGATACCAGGGATGGCCGTATCCCAGAAACAGCGGCTACCCCAGAGGACACTGAAAAGCCTCTCAACATTCTTGCTGGCCAACCAGCTGGACTCCATAACTCGAGTCCTAACCAGGGGCTTGAAAATTCAAACTGGAAATTGGAGAAGCAAAAATTATTGTCTTGGGCTTCCCTGGTGGCACAGTGGTTGGGAGTCCGCCTGCCGATGCAGGGGACACGGGTTCGTGCCCCGGTCCGGGAAGATCCCACATGCCGTGCAGCGGCTGGGACCGTGAGCCATGGCTGCTGAGCCTGCGCGTCCAGAGCCTGTGCTCTGCAGCGGGAGAGGCCACAGTGGTGAGAGGCCCGCGTACTGCAAAAAAAAAAAAAAAAAAAAAAAAAATTATTGTCTTATCCTGGGCTCCTCTGGGCCTCTCTGCCTTCCTCTGAGCAGGCATTGGGCCCTAGCAGCACCTGGTACCTGCGGTACTATCAGGAAATTGGCTTGGTTAGAGTGTCTTAATGGCCTGCGCTCGAGCCAATTCGATTCCTAGTAGAAAGGGCAAGGGTTTTTGGAGTCAAGCCGATTTGGATTCAATTCTGATTCTAACCCAGCCTGTCTGTGGTTTTGGGCACCTCACTTAACCTTGCTAGGCCTCAGTTTCCTCATCAATATATGTGATAATTATACCATCTTTACAGCTGTGAAAAGCCAATGAACCAATTCACCGATGCCAAATAATCAGCAGTTAATAAATGTTGTTATTTGCCTCATTGAATGGGAGAGTTAAAATCAAAGAGTGCCCTGCCAGTAACAGACACTTGTGGAGGACCTACTGGGTCCGAGATGGCAGAGATCTGAGAATTAAAGTCCTCCAACCCATCCTTTTAGAATAGAGAAGTGGAACACAGAGATGTCATGCAGCTGTCCCACCATCACACTGTGGGTATTGGAACAGGCCATTTGGGTTCTGTCAAGGGGCCCTCTGCATTTAATGAGCTGCATCTCTGTGGTCCAGGTCAGCACAGAGGTCCTTTTTTCCAGGGTCATCGGTGACAGAGCAGGAATCAGGGCCCTCTTTGGAGGTTGTAATCAAAAGCAGCCTTGAGCCATGAGGATGCAGCTCCAAAGGCTATTGCTTAGCGTGCTGAGGCAGAGGCTTGAGGCCAGTATCAGCGGCCCTGGGATCCTGACAGCAAGTGCGGATGATGAATGAGCAGCTTAAAGTGATGGAGCAAATTGATCATTGCATCACCGACCACAACTTATTCATTTCTGAAAAGAGCGCAATTCATTACCCTGCATGTCACACTGCCCATGTCATCGCCAGAGATAAAAGCCCAAAGCCTCACAGCCTGGGTTTCTCATCACATCTCACCTCGACTTAATGGGAGAACAAGGATGCTGAAATAGAGCACCATATGCTCGAGGCTGCTCTAGGGTCCTTCCTAGCTTGACCAGAACCTGGGAGCCATTACTTCTTCACCAGGAAATGAATAGGAACAAACCTCAAGGGCTTTTAAAGCAATCAACAATAGAAAATAAGTTGCCACTTTCAGGCCCGTCTTGCACTTTCTGCAGCGTGATGTTGAGAAGGATTCTGAGGCTGCATGTGAGCTCCGTAAGAATGAAAGTCAGAATCAATAAGTGATGTCTGCTGTGGGTCAAAAATAAGTAGTCAGACGTATACCATCTATAATTCTCCATTCACTGATGGTGATAGTTGGACTATTCCATACAGCTCTCAAGTCCTGTTGTCAAATGTGCAACAGCATTAAGAATAAAATAAAAGGTAGTTAAAAATAGGGCATGTCATTATAGACAATTAATGAAATGTTTATATCTTACTGTTACTTCAGTCAATGCAGTAGCTCTCAACTACAGTAGCCCTCCCACAAGTTTGTCCAAATAAATTTTGGGATAAATTACAAAAAATGTAACACTAAAAATAGACAAATTACTCATGTTACTCTGGTTTGTAATATTTGAAAGTGCAAGGTCTCAACCCAGAGTTTAGATACATTGCAAAATAATAATAATAATGATAGTCAAATGATTCAAGTTTGAAAATATTTTCTCTCTGGGAGGGATTTTTTTTTTTTAATACAGCATGTTCAAAGTGGTAAGTAAAATAGTAGCCCTCAGAAAAGAATTCTGGAATGCTTTTCTTTGAATAGAAGAGAAAAAAGTGGGATGGTGTATAACTTGCTGGTAACAGCTTGCACACTGACAGAATCTGCGGTACCTCCCTGAGCTTCTGCCACCAAATCAACAACTGGGCTTCACCTATACCTTCCCCGCTTTCACTGACTTCCAGGATATGGCCCTCTCCTGTCTGAGGCAAATTCTTCTGCCTGAGCTCTGGATCCCAAGCACTCTCGTGTATTGGGGCACCTTACACTATTGCTTATACCCTCCCCTTCCTGTATCTTTGCAATAGAAACCAGACTGTCTTCACAGTAGGTGACAAAAAACAACTCTAACCAGCCTCACTATAAATGGGAACCCAGTGGTTCTCATGATAGAGATGGGCTTACGCATGGAAGTATCTGGAAAAACAGAGCTCATGCTCCTCCCTCCCTCCCTCCCCCTCTCTCGCTCCTTCTCTCTCTCTTTCCCTCCCCCCACTTATCTCACCTCCTGCCTCTGTGTTGACCACATTATTTCCATATTCTCCATAAGGTATTAAGGTATGGGATGTAGGCACCAGGAGCTCTGGAGACATATTTTTACATCTTGAACATAAACGAAACAAACATCTCTTTCTCCGTTTGTCATATAAAATCGCAGGGAAGGATTTGTACTGGCCCAGACAAATGCATGTGCCCTTCACTGGGACAGTCATTACTAAAGGGGATAAAATCCTATAATTTGTCGAGTCTGGCATATGCTGTGGCCAGGATGGAAGCGTGCTTATATATCTGTCCCTTTTCTTCCCTCCCTCCCGCCACCCCATAGCCATGTGAAGTCAGAAAGAGGTAATTCTGGAAAATAAAGGAAAAAGAAAAGGAGAAAGAAAATTGGGTGATGTTATCAGAATAAGGGAGAAGGGTTGCCTACCAAATGAAAACAATTGCCATGACAGTCTTCCAGTATTGACTGTTTTTTACCCAGTATTTAAACATGTCCAACCATGTCTCATTAAAAATAAATAATGATAATTTTAAAAAGCAGTAATCATCCTCTCTTAATCATGTTCTTCCTTCTATCTATCCACTTATATCTCTCCATCACTGAACAGCCGCATTTATTGAAATTTTTTGTGTGTGTGTGTGTGGTACGCGGGCCTCTCACTGTTGCGGCCTCTCCCGCTGTGGAGCACAGGCTCTGGACGCGCAGGCCCAGCGGCCATGGCTCAAGGGCCCAGCCGCTCTGCGGCATGTGGGATCTTCCCAGACCGGGGCACGAACCCGTGTCCCCTGCATCCGCAGGTGGACTCTCAACCACTGCGCCACCAGGGAAGCCCTGTTGAAAAAAAAATTTTTTTTTTTTTTTTTTGGTCATTTCCTAGCCACTTCTCAGCTCACTGGTAAATAGCTTCCTTTAGCCCAGTGGTTCTTAACCAAGGGCACTTTTGCCCCCCTTCCCAACCCCCCAGGACATTTGGCAATGTCCAGGAACAATTTTGGTTGCCACAAATGGGAGGGTGCAACTGGCATCTAGTGGGTGGAGGCCAGGGCTACTGCTAAACATCCTATAATACACAGCACAGTCCCTGACAATGAGGAATTGAATAGCCTGAAATGCCGATAGTGCTGAGATTGAGAAATCTTGGACCCTCCTTCTAGAATTAGCTCCTTCGTTCCTGATTGCCTTGCCTGTTCTTTTATAGGCTTCCCTGAGAGACCATGCAAACTCCCAGCTGATGCTGAAATAACTGCCACCACCAAACAAGGAAGAAAGAAAAAGACCCTGCCAATTATTGAGCATTTACCATATGCCAGGCAGTGGGCTAAGTTTCGTGCAACTGCCATTTCTAATCCTCACAAAGGCATTATGAGATAGGTACTATTATTGTATGTAAAGTCTCACATCCTTCTCAGAGGGAAATCCAAGATCCAGACTTAAATCTGGCTGATTCCATAGTCTGTGCCTTTAAGCACTAAGCAATAAAGACTTTGGAACCCTCACTGTATCCACCAAGAAACTGTGAGGGTAGGCTTCCTCCTTCCTCCTCATAGACATTTACACATTCTGGAACTGGGCATGATATGACCCTGCACCCAGCTTCCCTGAGCCTCTAACACCTGCACTGGTTCTGGCACAGTTTCAGTTCATCTTTTCCTCTTCCTCCAGAGGACAAGATTTCAGCATTCTATGAAGCAGATGTGTGTGTGAGAGAGAGAGAGAGAGAGAGAGAGAGAGAGAGAGAGAGAGAGAGAGAGAGAGAATTAGTATTTCTCTAGTATATTTTCAAACAGTGATGACAAATATGTTATAGAAAACTCAAGTAGAGCATATATATATATATATATATATATATATATATATATATATATATCAGTTTATATCACTGAGAAGCAATACAAAATTCTAGACTGGGACTGACATATAAATGGATGCTATGTACTACATGGCCTTTTTGGATGGTCACCAAGCACAGGAGCATATTCAAACCTCAGGGAAGTCCAATGTTTGCCAGACTCAGTTGACCTTAGATCTCTTTTTTCACAGAGTTTTTATTAACAGCTTACTAGAGTATGTTTTGAGACATGCTAATCAAATATGGTTGTTATAGTACAAATAGAAACCGAATACTTCCCTCTCCCTCTCTGTCTCTCTCTGTCTCTCTCTCTGTCTCTCTGTCTCTCTCTCTCTCTCTCTCTCTCACACACACACACACACACACACACACACACACACATGTGCGCACATAAGTTAAACTCTGCCTACTGACGGTGAAGGGCCTGGGACCAGCAACCCCTGCTCACCCCCGCCCAACACGCAATAGCAGTGAGCATGCCTAGTGTCAAGATCTTGACTTCTATACACCAATTCCACTGAAAGGAATCCCAGCTCTTTGAAGAAATGGCAGATTTCAGGGCTAAGGCAAGGAAAAGAAAACATCTTGAAGTCAGAATAATGGGGACATGTTCAAGGACACAGGAGCCAGCTTGAAGAAGCTTCCACTGGCCAAATTTGGTGCAATTTGGGCCAAATAAAAAGTATATTATTTGGATCAAAATAAATAACTATAGTGAGGTATAATCCAGTCAATAACATCAGAAACCTCCATTCAATACTAATATACATTAACAAATGAATGCATTGAATGATGAGGAAAGGTATATTTACATGGTTTCAAAGTTCCTCTCCACAAAACACTTTATAATTACAGAGGGGAAAGAGTTACTTTACAGTAGAGAAAACTGGCAGACAACACCTTAATCCTCAGATGAATAAAGTGAGGATCACCCTAAATGGGACAAATCAAAATCCTGTGCTACCTGAGAGGATGCCCTGACAAAGAAACATGACTTCTGTCATATTATTTTCCAAAGATGCATTACCTGACTCTGATCATGAAGAAACAGGCAAACACAAATGGAAAGGGTTTGGTATTCAAAAGCTTCAAGGTTACGAAAGATAAGAAGAAAAACTGAGGGCACATTCTAGATTGAAGAAGACTTAAAGACATGACAAATAATGGCAACACAAGATTCTGACTTAGATCATTTTGGGACATTTGGCAAGACTTGAATAGGACTTGAGGAGTCTATGGTAGTAATGCATCAGTGTTAATTTCCTGATTTTTATGATTACACTGTTATGTATGTTTTTGTTTGTAGAAAATACCACTACAGTGTTCAAAGTAATGGACAATCTGGTCGCAATCTGGTCAGCCCCTTACTCTCCAGTGGTTTCTAGGAAAAGATTCTTTGGTCCGACCAGGAACATAAAAACACTGCCTGAATCAAAATTCCGTTCTCTAAGAATGAGTCTGTTTCTCTGCTGGCTAGATTTGAACCAAAGACATCTCTTTTTGGATATCTTCAAGAGTAACAAAAAAGCTGCAGCCCATCTCTAATTTTTTTTAACATCTTTATTGGAGTATAATTGCTTTACAATGTTATGTTAGTTTCTGCTGTACAACAAAGTGAATCAGCTATACATATACATATATCCCCATATCCCCTCCCTCTTGAGCCTCCCTCCCTCCCTATCCCGCCTCTCTAGGTGGACACAAAGCACCGAGCTGATCTCCCTGTGCTATGCAGCTGCTTCCCACTAGCTATCTATTTTACATTTGGTAGTGTACGTATGTCCATGCCACTCTCTCACTTCGTCTCAGCTTACCCTTCCCCCTCCCCGTGTCCTCACGTCCATTCTCTACATCTGTGTCTTTATTCCTGTCCTGCCCCTAGGTTCATCAGAACCTTTTTTTTCTTTTAGATTCCATATATATGCGTTAGCATACAATATTTGTTCTTTCTGACTTCCTTCACTCTGTATGACACACTCTAGGTCCATCCACCTCACTACAAATAACTCAATTTCGTTTCTTTTTATGGCTGAGTAATATTCCATTGTATATATGTGCCACATCTTCTTTATCCATTCATCTGTCGATGGACATTTAGGTTGCTTCCATATCCTGGCTATTGTAACTAGTGCTGAAATGAACATTGTGGTACATGTCTCTTTTTTTTTTTTTTAGATGTTGGGGGTAGGAGTTTATTAATTAATTAATTTATTTTTGCTGTGTTGGGTCTTCGTTTCTGTACGAGGGCTTTCTCTAGTTGCGGCGAGCGAGGGCCACTCCTCATCGCGGTGCACGGGCCTCTCACTGTCACGGCCTCTCTTGTTGCGGAGCACAAGCTCCAGACGTGCAGGCTCAGTAGTTGTGGCTCACTGGCCTAGTTGCTCCGCGGCATGTGGGATCCTCCCAGACCAGGGCTCAAACCCATGTCCCCTGCATTAGCAGGCAGATTCTCAACCACTGCGCCACCAGGGAAGCCCCACATGTCTCTTTTTGAATTATGGTTTTCTCAGGGTATATGCCCAGTAGTGGGATTGCTGGGTCGTATGGTAGTTCTATTTTTAGTTTTTTAAGGAACCTCCATACTGTTCTCCATAGTGGCAGCCCATCTCTTTAAGAAGAGAGCCTAGAGATCTGGGATACACAGAGAGAGAGAAAGTAATTGAGATGGAAAATCAAAGTTGTTCACACATTAATTTCTCAGTGAGATCTGTTATGTGGTCCCTTTGGGAAGTATCTTCCCAGAAGAAATAACAACCTTGTCAACCTAACTCAGACGTCTCCATGAGACTAACACATTCATTATCCCATTTGTTCCTCAAACAGCCCACAGAGGCAGAATGAACACAGATCAGTCCCATTTCACACAATAAGAAACTAAGTCCCCCAGAAGTTAAGTGACTTACCAACACCACGCAGCTGGCAGGTAATGGTTCAGTGACTCAAATCCAGAACGATCTGATTCCAAAATTCCTTTAGAGTTCACCCACTGCCTTCCTAGATCACATCAGAGATAACGTCTCCATCAAAGAAACAGCAACAGTTAGTCTATAACTACTAAAGAGATATCATTCCTCTCCATGACGCATATTCTTCATTGGCTTAAGACATGCTGGAGAACTTTGTCCTGCTTTCTCCCATCTTGAAATGTAAAGGCAATCCTATTTTGGACAAAATGCATACTTGTGGCCGGTCACTCAGGCCAGTCGAGACTGGGGTCCCAATTTTAGGTACAGAGGTGGGTGTGAGGTGGCAAAAAGTCTTGGCAGATAAAGATGGCACATGAATCCTCTGGTCTGCGGAGGTCCTGGACCACTTACTACTGTCATGTACCCTCTTCCTGCCCTATAGCCTTTCCACCTCAAGACCTTGAGGTGAGATCCTTGTCCCTTTCTCAAAGGCTCAATTCCCTGATCTTACTCTAGTAGACTGTTTTGATTCCCACCCCCACCCCCCAGGTTGCCTTCCTCTCCTTCCCTGCTTCTGTTTTATTGGCTTCATCCTTCATTCCAGTACTAACAAATATCGTTATTAGATTTCAGGAAAGTTGCGCGCCTGAGGAGTTTATTAATTTTTTCCCTTCAGCTACTAAAAAACCAATAATCATTATCAGAGAATGTAAAAGACAGTGAAAGGAGGAGAGAGGGGTTTAGGTTGGGGGTGAGGGAAATAAACAGACCCTGTCTAGTTCTAAGATGCTTTTAATGTCCAGAATCTCCCAGGGGACATCTTCCCATTTTTCTCACACTAGGTTCCGACTGAATTGGCAAGCAGCCTCAGGGATGGTGAAAACTCTGGATAGAAGAGAGAGATCACTGCGGGCTGCAGTGTTCATAAAAGGCTTCATGCAGGAAGAGGGGGCAGGGGGTAAGCTGAAGGGAGACAAAGACTCATGGTCGTAGCAAATGCAGGAAGGAACTGTGTGTCTTGCTCAGGACCGTGATTCAGGAACTAAGAATAATACTGAACAAATTATCAACCTTGGTAGGTTTGTGTTCAATAGAAGGGAAGTGGAACGGAGGAAGGAAGGAAGGTGAGAAGGTGGGAGGGAGCGAGGGAGGGAGAAAGGGAACAAAGGGCCGTGAATGCAGGCGAGAGTGGTAAAAGGCAATGGATGTATGAGTAAAAGATTGCTTCTAACCATCCCTTTGGTTGTGTCTTTACTTTGAATGCCCTGCTCTTCCCCCCGCCCCCACCATCACCTTCAGGAAAAAGACTGTTTTTCTTTCAGAAACACTGGCTGCGAACTTGACATTCAGTCCTCCTTTCTTTACTCCTAACCCGGGTATTTGATAGAAATATCTACCCTGTGATTCAGGGAAAAGTAAGCCCCATCCCCTTCTAAGAGCTAATCATGATCATCTAAACCAATATGATGGATTCGCCTTGCCAGTTTGATCAAGGTTGGCATGTGAACCTCAGTCCTGGCCAGCGAGATGTAGTGGGTGTGGAGAGGTGGTCTGACATATGTGCCCTTGCTCTTCAGATGCAGACACCGTAAGTGACGGTTACTTTCTGATCTTGGACTTGACCATGTCTGGCCAGGAAGCCTGAACATGTTCAGCCTTCTGGAGGCCATGAGGTGAGTCCTCATGAGCAATAAGCCAGCACTAAGCTTACTAGAGTGGAGAGATAGACACCTGGGTCCTGATGACACAGTTGAGCTGCTGAATGGAGCAACTCTGAAACTCTCCCTATCTCTGAACTTTGTGATATAAGCAACACTTCATGTCCTTATGGATTAAGCCACTTTCAGTCATGCTTTTCTAGTTCTTTGAGGCAGAGGCACCAAAAAGAAGACAGCACCTCCACCTGATGTAATTAAATCCCTTACAACATCTCAAACCTCATCTCTGACCAACATTACCCCTTTCTCTCTACATTCTGGCCACATCAAGTTGTTTATGGTTCCCCAAACACATCCCACTCTATACATTCACATCTTTGCACCTGTTTTTCATTTGGTCTCCTCTCCCATGTGTCTGTAGGGCAGATTATATTTCCTCTCCCAAAACTAACTGAATTGTCCCCTCCTCTGATCTGTGAGCCTATAGCATAAAGGTCAAGAGCATGGACCCAGAAGACTGGATGCCTGGATTTGAATTCCACCTCTGCCACCTATGACTTTTGTGACCTTGACCGTTTTGCTTAATCCTTTTTTGCTTTAGTTCCTTCCTTTCTAAAATGGAAATAATAATAGTACCTCCCCTATAGAGTAGTTATGAAAAATGGTATGAGCTCATATATGTAAAAACACTGAGAACAGGGTCCAGCACATAGTAAGCACTGCACAGATTCACTGTTATGGTCCTATCTGTCTGTTTTATATCGGTCTTCACAATGAACAGGTGAGTCTGTGAATTCTGTGAGGGCAGAAATTTGTTTTCTTCATTTCTTTATCCTTAACACCCGTCATAGAGCTGTGCATTGCTAAAGAGAGTGCTTAAAACAAAACAAAACAAACAGAATCTTGTGGGATGGGATGGCATGGGATGAAATATGATGGAAAGGCATGGAATGCACTGGATGAAATGGAACATACACGGCCATGTGCAAGGCCAGTGCATTTAAAGCAAAGGGCGCCATACAGAGCTAAGCCTTTCTGCTGTAGTGTTTGTGTTTGGAATGTCAGGCCAGAGGAATGGATTTTATCTTGAACAAATTAAGGAACCACTGATGATCTTGATCTACAGAACCGCACAGTCACAAGTGTATCCAGAAGATGAATTTGCCTTTTTAAAGAGCTTTTCTGAGATATAAATTACATACCATAATACTCACCCATTATAAGTGTACATTTCAGCAACTTTTGGTAAATTTACAGAATTGTATAACCATCACCAGAATCCAGTCTTAGCACATTTGAATCAGGCTTCTCTAGCAGTGCGGGTTGAACTGTAAACCCTCACGTAAACAGGCCGCTTAGGGGCCCAGTTGTATAGGTTTGCCCAGAACTGAAGGTGGTGGCGGCAGGAATGAGCATCTCTTTGCTCCTAGCCTTGGCCCTGGAAAGCGTGGACCCTAACCCCCACGTCCCAGGAGGCCTGTCCCCTTCAGTCTTTCCCCTCCCTCCTTAGGCTCAACATTTATGCACGATTTATTATGTACCTTTTCCGCTTGCGCTGCCCTCTAAGCTGTGAGCTCCTTGATGTTTAGGATCATGGCTGATTTAGCATTTTCTCCCCAGTTCGTACCTACTGGCAGCCAGACCTGGCACACAGTAGGTAGAGATTTGACAGTTAAGAAACTCAAGAACGTCATTAGTTATAGTTCTGACTCTCAACTCCCCTATGGAAATGGGCTGACCTTCCTGTAGTGCGTATCCATCCAGGTGAGGGTATGGGACAATGCAGAGGAGAGTTAACGAATATAGAGACTTTGAATGATTACTGCCTCTTAGGCAATTACAGGTCAAGTGCACCAGCCACCTCTGGTCTCCTGCAGTTGTTGCCTCTGAGCTAAGCCACCTGGCTGTTCCCTGAGTCCTCGTTTGTGTTGGGCTGAACTTGACCTCTCATTGCTTCTCTCTGCGAGGCACCTGGAAATGTTCTCTAAACGTCACACCCCTTGTCTCTGTCTAGCTTCTTCGGTGCAGAAAGGGGCCCTGCTCAAGGGGAGCCCTCACAAGCTGTCCCTGATGAACAGAGTGTGTGTGTGCACACGTGCCTCTGGGCAGTAAATCAGCGTCTCAGCTTGTGCAAGAAAGGCAGGGCATTTATTGCAGGCACACATTCCTAAAATAAGCAGTTTGAAGCTGAAAGCAGTGCAGGGCCAGTATCCTGGACCCCAAGGGCTCTCTGGGTCTAGCATCCAAGGGGTCCAGGGCAAAGGAATTCATGAAAGCTGTCAGGGGAATGAGAAGCCACTGACTCCAAAGGGAGGTTGGAGGTCAAAAATCAGAGAAGAGGGGCAAATCCTACAGGAGGCTCTGTCTTGGGAGATTAGAGAGATGAGTTCAGATGGAGTTCAAGTTGAACGGAGAGGATGGTTAGCTGTGACCGGAAAAGGGCCAAGGCGTAGACTGAACTTACCAGCACTGAGGGCTGAGGGCCTGAGTGGTAGTCATTGTACTCCAAGTTGGCACACTCCACTCAGGATCAGGAAGGGACCTCAGAGCAGCGGGACTGCATTGGGTCATTTGCGTGTGTGTATGCGCGTGTGTGTGCAGGTGGTGCGCGTCTGCAGGTGGTGTGTTCTCTCCCTAAATTTCTGTAGACTCTTAGAGCCTGATGGGACTTTTGACTTATCTAGTTAGATTTCTTTAATGAAGAATCAGAAAGGTGCTGCAGTGTGCACGGAACCTACAGCCTTTTAGTAGCAAAGCCAGGATTGGAATCTAAGTATTAAGTCTACTGGGCTAGTGTTCTTTCTACTCCTCTGTCTGTGTTGGGTGGCTGAATATCTTGCTTTGTTCTGGCGGCACAGTCCAGTAGTCCCAACTTGGGGGCTTAACTCAGATGCCATTTGATATGCGTGGAGGTTATTCTAATGAAAAGGTAATTGGCTTTCAAATAAAGTCTGTCGTCTGTTAACAGTATTGTTTCAATGTTAATTTCTTAGTTTTGATAAATGTACATGATTTTATGTCTCAACTTAACTGGGCCATGGGGTGCCCAGATATTTGTTCAAACCTTATTCTGGGTGTTTCTATGAGTGTGTTTTTGGATGAGATTAACATTCACGTCGGTAGACTAAGTAAAGCTGATTGCTCTCCTGAATGTGGGTGGTTCTCATTCAATCTGTTGAAGGCCTGAATAGAGCAAAAGTCTCCCCAAGTAAGAGAATTCTCCTACCTGATAGCCTTTGTTTCTTCTTTTTTTCTTTAATTTCATATTTTATTTTATATTGGAGTATAGTTGATTTACAATGTTGTGTTAGTTTTAGGTGTACAGCAAAGTGATTCAGTTATGCATACGCATATATCCTGCCTGATGGCCTTTGAACTGGGAATCAGCTCTTCCTGGTTCAAAGACAACCTCCAGCCTTGCAATTCAAACTGGGCCATTGGCTATGCAGATTTAGGACTTGCCAGCCTCTGTAATCACATGAGCCAATTCTTTATAATAAATCTATATATACATATATGTATGTGTATGAGATTATCTTATATAAGATGTTAACATTAGGGGGAGCTGGGTGAAGGGTATACAGGAATTCTCTGTACTGTCTTTGCAACCCTTCTCTAAATTATTCCAGAATAAAAAGCTTCAGAAAAAAAAAAAAAGACTAGAATCTCAGTATCCTATATTATCATAATTCCCCAATAAAGGGACTGCAAAGTCCTAAAAGGGCAAAGGGATAAATACAGTGCTAAACAATGTACCATAACCAAGGCTTCCAGATCCCACACTAGTGGCCTCAGTTTTCTTCCATGTGCTATCATTTTCCATCCGAATCATTAAGAAGAATAAATGCTGTTTTTCTTATTTTATCCCTTCACCCTGGCACCATGAAGCTATGAGATTTATGAGAGCAGAGATGGTGTTTTATTTGTCTCTCTCTCCAGCCCTCCACACGTAGGAGGCTTTCCTGATTTTTTTTTTAATTTAGTCAATTTGAAAAAAATTACAAAAGAATAACAAGAGTAATTTCATTTCTGTCTGTATGACTAAAATATATTTGGCTAATTTATTTTTATTTCTATTTTTTATTGAGAGTCAAGTGTGTGATGAGCCTTTTGCTAGATATAAGGGATAGAGAAGTTACAAAGAAGAAAAACATACAATCCCTGTCCTCAAGGAGTTGACAGTCCTGCGGAAGGCCAGAAAGTAAGAAAATAATAATAATAAAACAATTATTTTTATCGAGCATTTACTATGTGCTAGCTACTATACAGGATTGTCTATATAGTATCTCCTGTCATCCTTAAATAAGACATTGATGCTGGTACTAAAATCAAGACTCTATGAGGTTAAGTCCCTGGCCCAAAGATGTTTTGCCAATTAAGTGGCAGAACTGGGATTGGAACTCGTGACTAACCTCCAGCAAAGGAGAAGCTTTTTACTTATGTGCTATCCAGTCTTTCTGAGTTAGAACTACTTTTTCACACATCTCTCTTTTTTTAATAGAGTGGGTAACCTGAGACGATGGGTTCCAATCATGTTTATCTTTGTTCTTCAAATCTTAACACTGCTGGGCAAACAGCAATTAAAAAAAAAAAAGTAAATGCTTGTTGAGTTGAATTAAGGAAATAAAACTTCGAGAAACAATGAGGGGCAGAGAGAATCCCTTCCTGGTAATGTTCTTCTTTTTCTTTTTTAATAGCAAGAAAGATCGCAGAGATATGATCAGTTCTTCTCTGGAATTATCCCCCTGTGTACTTATAGTAATTAATTGCTATCAGTCTGAAGAACAATATTGTGATAAAATATTGAGACCCAGATAATGTGCTGTGGTTTGGACCAATGTGATGTCCCCAAATGGGGCCAAGAGCTGGCTATGGTCTCCAGAGCCCTTTCATGTATCAGCTGAGGCGGGGAGCAATGGATAAAGGCCTGAAAGCGAACTTAATGTAAGCACTTCTTGGGGACATGGGGAATTGGTAAGGACCCCCAGGGCCTGTAAAATGCCATCATCCAGCCATAGGGCAGTGCCATTGATCTACCATGAGAAAGAAATGTCAGTGTTTCTTGTCAGCAAATGGAGTCACGTGTCTGGGGTTGAAGGGGCACGATTTCAGAGGTTGTATTTGTCAAGTGACAAAGAATATGCCCCACGACCTAGAAACCTGTATTCTGTACCTGTTTGCGTTAATATGTGACTTAGGAGGTTATCATCCAGCCTCTCAGGGTCTCAGATTTCCTATCTGTAAATGGAGGATTGTGATAGCATCCTTGTCTGCCTCGGAAAGAGTCCTTTGTGAGACTGAAATGAGGTAATATGCCTACAAATGATGGCAAATGTACAAAGTGCTGTTCAGGTGTTTTACAGCAGAATGGAGTATGAATTAAGGGAATATGGCAAGAGAGCACAGGTGTTAAGGAGAGCCAGTCTGTATATCTATCACTGCATTGCATGACTGAACAAAGGGAAGTTACCTAAATTAAGTAACCTGAGTTATGCAAATCTCCCTGCACTTCAGTTTCCTCATCTGTAAAAATGGCATAAATGCTTGTCTCATAGATTACTAAGAAAATTAGAAACGATTTGTGCCCAAAATTGGCTTGGTACAGGCTCAAACAGCCAAAATATATTTTGTGAGTTTTGTTTTGGTGTATCTGCCGCCCCCATTAGACCGTGAGCTTTCTGAGGGCAGAAAAGATATATTTCTCTTTGCAGCTGAGCCTGTCATGTACTTGACAGTTCAGTAAAAAATAACAAATCTTTATAAAACGAATGAAAGATAGTACCAGGATCAACTAGGAATCAGAGAACCACACTTGTTCATTTGTCTTTAAATTTCAATTCCATTTGCACCTTTACCTTGTCTTAAACCTTAAATATGTTTCTTTCTACCCAGCCTCCGAAAACAAGGGTAGTTGTTAATCCTTGGCAATGCTTGTTTTTGTATTTATTCAACCAATAAATATTTATGAAGGGCTCACCCATTGTGTCACTGACTTAACAGGGTGGAAAACTCTACCCAGTCCCTGGCCTTGTTGGAGAGATAATAGATAGTTCTCATAAATGAGAGATGAGAGGATGGACAGATTTGAATCATCCAGGCTGGCTTCCCAGAGAAAAGTGGAGTCCCCAGCTGACATCCAAAGGAAAAGCTGGGGACAGGAGAAAGCAAAGGGAAAACATTACCTAGACATCCTGGGAAAGGCAAGGTGTTCTGGATTACTGCATGAAGGTTGATGTCAGAGGGTGAGGAAGGATGGGAAAGAAGGAAGTGAGGAGAGAGTGGTTGGTCCAGGGACCAACCATGAAGAACCTCATAGATTATATTCAGGGGTCCTGTCTTTTTTCCTGAGAGCACTTGGGAGCCATGGAAGGATTTTGAGGAAGAGAGAGCATTACTGGATTTCCATTCTAGAACCATTATTCTGGCTCAGCGTGGAAGATGGACAGAGAGGGAAACAAGGTCACTGTCGTAGAATCATCTGAGCCCAACATTCTCCTGCGAAATACTAGGCCTGTAAAATCAAACCAAATTAGATATCAGACACACATGATCCAAACAATGATGGACTATTCACACCTTCTCTTATGTTCTGGTCCCTAGTGTCTTAGACCTGTGTCCTCACATGCAATGCTTTGTCCAGCCCCTAAGGAGTCAGGCAGTGCTCGACCACCCACCTTTGCTGATCAGCCTTCTTTCCAAAGACATAAACAAGGTGCCAGGCCTTGGACAGAGCTGTGCTCAATGAGAGCAAGGTGGAGACGTGTGTGGGTTCATTTGTTATCCGAGATTCACCCTTCAAATCAGACAGGGTGAAAAGATGGATATCAAAGTGCTCAAGGGCTGTCAGAAAATCCAACCTTTACAGCTTTCTCTTTCCAGGAAATTTCTGGAAGAGAGAAATGCCTTCTGGAGACTGTCAGATATGTGCCTGGTGATGTGCTGGGTGCATTCCCAGTTTCAACAGTTTTGTAAAGTGCCTAGGAGCATGGGCTTTGGGGCCAGAGAGACTTGAATCAGTTGTAAGCACTGGCACTCGCTAACTCAGTGACTTTGGGCAAGTCCCTTAACGCATCCCATAAGGGTTGTGGTGAGAATAAAATGAGGCCGTGCGTGAAAGTGCTTGGTGCCTGTTCAGCACAGGAGAAGTGTGGTTGTGCTAGTGAGTGCAGTTGTGATGGTGGTGGCAGCAGTGATGGTGGTGGCCCACAGCTCAGTGATTAGGAGCGTCAACCCCAAAGCCAGAAAATCCCCAAGTCTGCCACTCACTAAGATGTGGTCTTGGGCAAGTTACTCAATGTCTCTTTCTTGGTTTCTCATCTGTAAAATGGGGATAATAATAGTACTTACCTCAAAGGGTTGATATGAAGGTTAACTTTAATGAGTCACAATTGTTAAGTGTGAAGATAGCTTCTGGAACATGATAAGTATAAATAAACGTTAAATAAATATATAAGCTAATTAATGCTCAAAACAATAAGGTGGGACATGTATATCCCCACATAGAGGAAGAATTGCTTCCTTATCTTGCACATGATGACAGTGAAATGACAGGTAATGTTAGTGCCCATGTCACCAGCCAGTAAAGGGTGGAAATGGAATTTGAATCCTGTTTTCCCTGAGGACAAGGTGGTACTTTAGATTGTGGGACGAGAAGCTTTATTCTTTTCCTGGCTCGTCCCCAAATCTAGCTGTGACCCAAGGAGGAACATGCTTCTGGAATGATGGATATCTCTTTAAAAGCTCACATTTACTGAGTGTCTTCTATTTGCTGGGCCCACACGTTACATTATTTAATTCTTACAACAATCCTATGAGCTAGGCAGTATTTATTTCTATATTAAAGATGAAGACAGGGACTTCCCTGGTGGTGCAGTGGTTAAGAATCCACCTGCCAGTGCAGCATACACAGGTTCGAACCCTGGTCCAGGAAGGTCCCACATGCCATGGAGCAAGTAAGCCCGTGCACCACAACTACTGATCCTGCTCTCTAGAGCCCACGAGCCACAACTACTGAAGCCCGTGAGCCTACAGCCTGTGCTCCAAAACAAAGAGAAGCCACCAAAATGAGAGACCCACGAACCACAATGAAGAGTAACTCCCGCTCACCACAACTAAGAAAGCCCGAGCGCAGCAATGAAGACCCAACGCAGCCAAAAATAAATAAATAAATCTATTTAAAAAAAAAAAAAAAAAGATGAAGACAATGAGGCTCAGAGAGCTTAAGTTACTTGCCCAGGATCACATAGCTATTGTAAAACAGCAGGGTCAGGACTCAAATTCAGGTATGCAAAACTCTAAAACCCATTCTCTGAGGCCCTGGCCTCTCACAGCCCTAATTCCCCAGCGTAGTGAACAGTGGGATACCCTTCTTGGAATTCAGTCCAGGTCGTGTTTTATTTAAAGTGTGAGATCTAGCAGTATATGTTCGACCAGCAGGGGCCTAAAGACTGCTAAGGGAATTACCATTAACTGACACCTTTTGTAATTACTCTTAACAACCTAGCAGGGTGCGTATTATCCCCCAAACTTCTTTATAAATGAGAAAAATAAAAGCTCAGAGAATTTAAGTAACTTCTTCAAGTTTGCACAGCTAGAACAGGAAAAGAGCTGGAAGGTTCATGCATAACAGCCTGACTCTAGAAAACCAAACCTATTTCTCCAACAGTCACCATATAGTGGGGTGCATATAAATGTCAACAGAAAATAATGGACCGACCATCATCTGTCTGCATAATGCCTCAGCCTAGAGAGCTAAATGAATTCAAAAGCCATTTTTTTTTTACAAGGCCATCACTTAGGTGCTTACCAGCCTAACACCATTGCGCTCTGAGGTTTACTTGGGGGTATTGCCTTCCTCATAAGGTTGTCTTAATGGCACACTCAGCTCTGTTAATTGCAAAGTGTTTTGTGTGTATTAGCTGCATCTGGCACTGCTTTTGATGGGTACTCCAGGGCCCTTTATGGGGCTTGGAAGAAAACTTGCAGAACACTGGCATCTCTGCAGCTGTTGAGAAAAGAAACCAGGCTTCTTTGGTCCAAGGCATCGAGGCACCTCTTTGGAGCAATAGTTTCTCATTTGTGGAAGTGGGGCTGATCTTCGGCAGGTATGTAACAGTACACAGTGACTGCTGTAAAAATATTGAAATGCATTAGGACCAGTTCTTGAATATCTGCTTCCTGAGCCCCAAGTGCCCCTGATGACTTCAGCCCCTCTGCTGGGACTCCCCAGCTGTCTCCTTGATCCAGAAAACAAAGGACTAACACTTGACAAAACAGAAGGCTCCGGGATCCTGCCATGTTCAGATTGGTTGATTGGCAATGCTTTCTGTGTACCCTCTGTTCCATTCTTTGACTGTTACTCCTGCCTGAAGACATTATTTAACTAGAAGACGGAGCAGTCCAGAACAGGCAGACCATCTCAGTATTATTTTTTTTCTTTTCTAACATCTTGCACAGATTCATGTGGATTCCAGCATAATTGGTATGTTCCACCTATTATGTTTAAATGGTGATATTTTAGTCAATGGTGACTTTTCCTTGGCTTTTTAAAAAATAAAATTCAGGAATGATCTTTGCCAATAAGTCGTAGCTTCCAAAGGGTTGCCATCTCCTGTTAGCTAGGTTCTGTTTTCATCAGGCTTTCCTCCTCCCTTGTGAAATGAATGCTGGTTTAATTGTTGAAGTGCTCTTGTCAGACTTGTCTTGGCCTGCCTGTCTCATAAACAGGGAACAGAATCGCTGGCTTCTCTGCGGGAAGGGACTGCCTCGTGCTCACCTTCACTCTGGCTCCTCTCCTGTCTGCTTGAAATGGGCCTGAGGGTAGGCAAGGAAGCACAAATAAGACCACTGGGAGGTCTCAGAGACAGCTAGTCTTACCCATTCCTGAAGCGCTGAGCTGCAAGGACTGCAGAGCAGGTAATGAGAAGAAAGTAGGAGGGAAGCTCAGAGTAAATGTGGGCAGTTTGTTTTAAAGGAGCTGGAATTCGCTCCTATCTCTCTGAAGGCCCATGAAAAATCTCTCCCCACCCCTTTATTAGCACATGTAACTCTTAGTCTGCAATAACAGAGGCCCAAGATAAAACCTGCTTCCACATGGGACGGAGGTGTAAATTTCTCTTGGGTAAAAAGTTCAGAGGGAGGAATACAGGGCCGAATGGTAGCTCTTTGCTCCAGGGGTGCTTAGAGATACAGGCTTCCTCCAGCTTTCTGTTCCTCCACCCCTGAGATCTAGCTCTTATCCCATGAGCTCCAAGATGGTAGTGCAGCCGTTGCATCCACACTGCGAGCAATCGGATGGAGACAGTGTAAAGAAAGCAAATTGTACAATGGATTGCTTCCCAAGGAGGAGCTGCTGTAAGCTACATCCACATATATCGTGGTAGCCACGAAAGAACCCAGTGGTCACACCCAGCCTCAAGGAAGGTTGGGAAATGTGATATTTATTCTGGGAAGCCAGAAACCAAACTAAAATGTCTATGACTATAGAAGAAAGGAAGAGCAGCCATGGAGGTCCACCTTCAGTCTGTTTGTCCTTACCTTGAATCAGACACCCGGCTGTGTGTCTGTCTCCACCGTTAGAACTCTAAGAAGGCGGTGACCGAATGTACTTGGTTGTTGTACACCCACCAACCGGATTTCATCTATAAGGTTCTCACCAGGAATCTTTAAAAAGCACCTGCATCCAGGGGGACTTCCCTGGTGACGCAGTGGATAAGACTCCACGCCCCCACTGCAGGGGGCCCGGGTTCGATCCCTGGTCAGGGAACTAGATCCCACATGCATGCCACAACTGAGTTTGCATGCCACAACTAAGGAGCCCACCTGCCACAACTAAGGAATCCTCCTGCCGTAGCTAAGACCCGGCACAACCAAATAAATAAATACATATTTAACATTTAAAAAAAGCACCTGCATCCAGTGGTGTCATTCTACTGCTTAAATCCTACAAAAGGCTTCCCATTGACCCTGGTGCCAAATCCAAGCTTATTACCATGGCCTCTCTAAACTCAAATGCACTATATCCACCTCCCACCCCTCATTATCATGATTCAGCCAAACCAGCATTATTTCTGTTCCTGCAACTTGCAAGCTATGTTCCTTCTCAGGCCCTTTGTGTGTGCTGTTACCTCTGCCTACGATGCTCTCCCCTGACCACTGTTCATTTAGCTGAATTCTCTTTGCTGAGATCTTGGCTCAAATCTACCTCTTGATATTTCCCTAACTTTGCCCAACCTGACATATGCCTGGCCCACTATCACTTCCGTGCCATAAGAGATGCGGTCTTCATATCCCTTATCATTATCTGAAATCGTTGTATGGATGGATGGATGGATTTACTTATCTTCTCTTTGCCTCCCAAGTTAGGATATAAGCTCCTGGTAGGTAGAGATCTTGCCTGTTTTGTCATCCATAGTATCCTAGACGCGTAAAACAGTGTCTGGTACCTAACAAGCTGTCAGTAAGCATTTGTGGCCTCAGCCGTTCCATTAGCGAAGTGGCAAGAGATTATCTTTAGAAGTTAAATTCCATTCTTTCTCTTTTTGTTAACTATATCACCCCACACAGCTGCAAAGTAAAATCTAGAAATCAGCCTACATGAATTCACAAACTTCTTGCCCGCTGCCTCTCCCAGGTTAGGAATTTGCCTTCATGCTTTCTCCCATGTGATGGGAGGGGAGCCTCCATTTTAGGGATCAACCCCCCAGCACCTGTTGCCAGGATGTTGTAGCCTTGAGAGGCCAGCCTCCTCATCCTCATCGTCAACCCATATCTACATCATCATCAAATGAATAGGATCAGAGGTATAGGCAGATGGACCTACGAGTAAAGGTTAAACATCAGGGGCTTCCCTGGTGGCGCAGTGGTTGAGAGTCTGCCTGCCGATGCAGGGGACACGGGTTCGTGCCCCGGTCCGGGAAGATCCCACATGCTGCGGAACGGCTGGGCCCGTGAGCCATGGCCGCTGGGCCTGCGCGTCCGGAGCCTGTGCTCCGCAACGGGAGAGGCCACAACAGTGAGAGGCCCACGTACCGCAAAAAAAAAAAAAAAAAAAAAAGATTAAACATCAGTTGGAGTGATGCAGCTTAGGAAAGAGAGGCTCAGGGAGATAGAAACTAGCATGTGTTGACCAGATCCCTTGCCAGATGCCACAGCAAGTCGATGCCCTGTTTCTGAGAGGGTGAAACAAAAGCTCAGAGGGGAGTCAGGAAGCCTGGCTGGTATGTTTGAGGAACAGAGTAACTGGGAGAGGAGCAGGAGATGAGGTCCAAGAGGTCACAGCAGGAGAGGGTGAAAGAGTGCAGACCCAGTAGTAACTAGATGGGACAGTAACCAAGCAAGCCATGGACAAGGGAAGCAGAAATGGGGATGAAGAAGAAAAAGAATTCCTGAAGCATTAGTGAAGGAGAACCAGAGCCTTAGGAAGTGGGACAACGGAGGGGAGGGAGGAGTGGACAGTTGTGAAATAGACGGAAAGGTCAAGGGCAATTTCCCCAAAATGCCTGCCCTGGGAGTTAGCACAGGGAACTTGTCTTTATCATGCATACAAAGTACTTAGTAAATATTTTATTGAATCAAATCCAATTTCTTTCCCTTCTTTGTCCTTCTACTGAGCTTCTGCTTTGTTCCAGACTAAATATACAGTTTTGTGATGCCCAATCTTGGATGGCATCCCCTCTTTGTCACCCCCAGTTTTGCTGAATGAAACCTGACGTCTTTCAGCGCTGAGGCTAGATCATGCTGAGCCCAGATCACAGTCTTGAGATGTGTACCTTCTCCTGACTGCTCAACAGCTACTTCCTCATCCCCAGCAGCTCCCCCGCAAAACTCCAAACACACAGACGGCCTTGCCAGGCAAGCAGCGATAATTACTGAACACCAACCAAGCCAGCCATCCCAGTGGTGCCCCCCTGGTGCCATGAAGCCATTCTGGCTGTCCTCACCTCTGTTTTACTGTCTCCCCCTTTGTACACTCATCACAAGTTTCCATTAGCTCTAGCAGCAGGAAGTCACCACCCTTTCATGTACGGCCAGTGAAATGGACACCCTGGCCCTCCAGCAAGCATCCTTCCCAGTACATCCCATTGGCCTCCATTAATATTCGGGGACTGACAGCTGAGATTGACTGCCTCATTAGCAGGCGTCGTGTGGAACTCTGACAATAATTAACAACTCAACAGTCTCATTTGCTGGCCTATCAGAGAAGTATTCAATCAAAAATGTAATTTGCCCGATGCCTCCATTTAGCATGGGAAGACTATTCCCTCAAAGTTTTAAATAGTCTAATTAAGAGGGAAGAAATAGAAGGGGGAAAATTATTAACAGTATAGGTTTAATGTGAAATTGCTGGAGCGAATTAATAATGCAATAACCATTTTTAGCAGCTGTCTATCAGTTTGTGGGCCAGAGTAATTCAATTAGTCAGCAAAGGGCTGCTTGGATTAGACGGTGGGGAACAAGTGCCATTTTGTCTCTCAAAGGCTCTGTGGACTTTATTTGCCCAGGTTTGGGAGAGATTCGTACAAAACACTCCAAGTCGCTGCACAGAGCCAATGTCTAGGGAGCATTGTGCCTCCTGGTTGGAGCAAATGGATTTGTTTCCCATGGTCCCTTGAAAATAGTCCCAGTGCCTCTGTTTGGGGTTAAATTCTTGCAGAGGCAACTCCACAGTGTCAACACCCTTAATTCAAAGCAAACCATCTGCCAAAGTCAAGAGTTCTAGCTGGACTCAACAGGATTCTGGCTATGTCCCCTTCCAGCCGCCTAATGCCATAGCCACACCGGCCGGTAGCCTTTTCTTTTCTCTGTTGTGTGTTGTGCTCCCACTTCTCCCTGACTGTGATCATGAAGACTTTTCTCTTGAGGATGCTTTCCTAGTGTCTGTTCACTAAATCCTACCAGTCCTTTCAGGGCCAGCTCACATCTCATCTACACAAAGCCTTCTTTCTCCCAAACAAGGCTTCTAGATTCCAGGTCCTTTCCAACTCTGCCCCTTGCTCTTTACCTGTTAACACGGATAATATGGTGGATCCAACTGGAAGGTAACGAGGTTCCGGTGAGAAATGCCTGAATTGCAGGCAGTAGGTCTAGCAGAAAGAATACAGCCTTTGGACCCAGACATACTTGAATTCTAATTTTGGTTCTTCCACTTCATGGCTGTGTATTCTTAGGTACTTTCCTCCACCTTTCTGTGCCTTAATTTCCTCATTTGTAAAATAGTGCTAAGCATAGAGATAGGATTTGCTGGCTTCTTGTAAGGATGATGGAGGACGTATGAAAAGCCCATAGTACATAGTAGGTGCTTTAAAATGGCCACCATTGTTATTAATGCACTTACCTCAGTGTCAGGCTTATAGTAAATATTGTTGTTGGTTTTTTTTAACCTTTCCTAACTCATTCCTTGGAACCTCCACAAGTCTTTGTGTGTTTCTGAGAGTAGTCTAGTAGTCAGTTCTTTTGATATAGTTTTTTGTTGTTGTTCTCTTTTCTCTTTTTCCCTCATCTCCCTGTTCCTTTGTAAAGTCATCAAGGGTGTGATTTATGTCGTATAGAGTTTGTACCAAGCCCCGCCCAGCTCTTGGCCTTACACATGGGAAGCTGGAGTAGCTTCTGCAGAAACTGGATATATGTATAAGGTTAGAAGAGGAAGAGCTGTTGCCATGAAGGTTTGTGAGTAAAAGTGAGTTCAGGGGTATGTGACTACCCATTAGTATTCAAATCAGTATGTGCAATTTTCCTTGAATAGCTAAAAAAATTAATCAGTGTTTCTACATGAAGATAGTTAGACTGCTAGACTTTGGTGTCAGTCACAGCTGAGTTTGCATTTCACTTATTTCTCTTAGGCTTGTGAAGTCCCTTCTCTGAGCCCCAGTTGTTTTACCTGAAAAATAGGTAGTAATCGACCTATTTAATGGACCGTTGCAAGGATCCAGTGAAGTTTTGCATGTAAAACATCTGCCGCATAGTAGGTACTCAGCAAATGCTAGCTGTTTTAGCATTATCCGGAAGAGAGAGGCAGTTGGGAGACCTAGGAAGGTGATAGGGAGGGAAGCTGAGACTGGCTGTAGAATGTCATGGGAAATGCTGAACTATAGCCAATTGAAAGCAAGGAAGAGACATAGCGGGTTGTTGCACAAGCATGAAAGGGTACGTGGAGAGAATTATGGCCAAAGCTAAACTGGTGTGGTTTCCCAGGGAAGGAAAACACACCACAGGGGGTTGTCAGCAGTGAGAGTCCTTTGTATGTAGCAATAGGGCAGTACAGTGGTATTTTCAATCACTCATTCAGTCCAAGAACACTCCCTAAGCATCTCCCACAGGTGTGATCGTGGAATAGGGGCTAAAGATGCTTCAGAAAAGACCCCCACCTTGAAATGCTTCTATCAGAGTGGGAGATAGCACTTGGGTAAACAAGGGAGTTGAACCAGCTGGAGCCCGGGCACCGTTCCTTGGGAGCCCGCAGGCATCAAAGGGAGGACGGTCTGGGACAGATTTCTGTTATAACTATATATTCAATGTGGCCAAGACAATTCTAATAGATGGAGCTGATCAGTCCAAATCAGTACGCTCTATGAATACTCATGAGCATGCTGGTAGGCAAGTGAGTTACCGAAGCTTGCTGAAGAAGGAACCCGAACACTGGCAAAAGCCAGGAAAACAAAACCCACCAGTGTCCCATTGGTAACAATAAACATAAAGGTAATAAACAGCCCCATGACTGTGGGCTTAACACAGCTCTACATCTATCACTGTAGGACCATATGAGAGCTACACATGCTAAGGGCTGCGCATGCATTGTGTCCTTTAACTGTAGAAATCAGTCTTTGGGGAAGTAAGAAACATTGTTCCCTAAGGAGAGGTTCTGATGAAGGAAGCAGGGGAGACCTGGCCCAACAAAGGCAGAGGAGCTGATGGAAGGGGACAGAGACACCCTGCCACCTACACTTCCCAGCTAAATGCTCAAGGTTTTCTGAACTATCCACAAACAATAAAAACGAGTCTTTGGTATTCATGTGCAGCCCACTCAAGGATGGACTGTTCAGGCTGACCTCTTTGCTGTAGCACAATTAATTAGTTTACCCCAAACTTGTAAACCACATTTCATTGTTCTCAGACTGCCTGCTCCGACTGTTTCCTCTTTCCTTCCTGATCTCTTATAAATCCAGGTTTTATTTCTAAATAATGGTCTTGTGGCTGTCTCCCTGTTATATAGTAAACTGCATGTGAATACATATCTCTGGGTTATTCTGTGATCCAGAGCTTGGGCTTTGGAGTCAGCTATGCCTGGGTTCACATCTCAGCTCTGTTACTCTGTGGGTGACTTAACTTGCATGAATGACTTGACTTCTCCAAGACTTGGTTTTCTCATCTATAAAATGGAAATTAAAAGAAAATGTGCCAGCTCATCGGTTCTGTGAAAGATTTAAATGAAGCAATCAATAATCAAATGCCTTATTTAACTTATTATTATCAACATAGTCAGGCATATTGTTACAAGAGTTGATCAAACATTTCTTATAACGCTGATGAAAAATAATAGCAATGCAAAATCACTGCACTTGTTTTTTGAAATGGGACCTAGTAACATGAAGACAGGGAACAAAAAGAAGAAGAGGTGAGTAGAGGTTCCTGTAAAAGCAGATGAAGCTTCCAAGGCTGTAGGTGGTACCAAAGGGAAACATGCACCAAAAATAAATCTCTGTGTTGGAGGGCGGGGGATGGGTGGTAACAGTTCAGGCACCTGCATAAATTGTTGGGATCAATATGTATTTTGAGGCAATTTTTGAAAATGATCCTAAGAGCTCTGATGAGAGAGAGATTATTTACAGCAGGAATCCTAGGAACATCACCGCTGGTTTCATGGACATTGTAGTATTTGAACTGGGCCTTGGCGATTGGACAGGGGATGGCATTCCAGCCAGTGGCACCGTCCGAGAAAGGGCTGAGATGGAGTGCACAGGAGACCACTTTGGATGGAGAATGACAAAAAATGGAGGAAGTAAGGTTGGAAGGAAGCAATGAGGCTTAATCATAAAGGACCTTATTTCTAGGCTAGGGTGTTCCAACTTTATGGACAATAAGGGGACATTGGACCCTTTTGAATATGAATGTTCATGCCTGAGTGTGTGGGCACAAGGTGTGTGTGTGTGTATCCTTGTGTATAGAGGGAGAAAAGAGGGTGGTATAGGGAAGGAGAGATACATATGATCCAAGCTGGGAAGCAGAAACCATGGTCTTCCCTAATCATTAATCATGACCTATAATATGTGCAAAAAGAAAAAAAAATAGAAGCAGCAGGGCCAGGTTTGGGTCTGTTTGAGAAACTGAAAGAAGTGCTGTGGGACTGTAGATAATTCCACTTGAGAAGGCAGTTCCTGGAGTCAGCCCTGAGCTCCCTTTTATGTATCTGTGTGTCAGGGACCTGTATAAACACGTGTGTGTGTGCATGTACACGGGCATTTCCTTTTCAGCAGAGGAAAAGCAGCCCCACTCTGATACTAGAAGCCCCATATGATGAGATCTGGTAGGAGGACGCACATCTTTTCTTCGTTAAGAAGCTACTTGAAAGACAACTGTCATGATAGGTGGCCATTCCTTCTAATAGTGGGAGATCCCTTGCCCCTCTCCACAGGGTTCTTAAGAAGCAGCCGCCAAGCGCTTCCCTGGTGGCGCAGTGGTTGAGAGTCCGCCTGCTGATGCAGGGGACACAGGTTCGTGCCCCGGTCCGGGAAGATCCCACATGCTGCGGAGTGGCTGGGCCCGTGAGCCATGGCTGCTGAGCCTGTGCGTCCGGAGCCTGTGCTCCGCAATGGGAGAGGCCACAACAGTGAGAGGCCCGCGTACCACCAAAAAAAAAAAAAAGAAGAAGCAGCCGCTCAATGTAAAATACTGGACAGAATGCCTAAGCACATAGTAGACACTCAGTGTATAATCACTATTACCATGATGGTGGTGGTGGTGATGATTCAGTAGGGGCTGTAGCTCTGAGCAGAGTACTTAAAAACAAGTGTCTGATATTTTGGTAATTGAGATTGAGGGAATGAGTCCTTATTTCTTTTTATATTTGGAAGCAGAATATTCTTCTAGCATTGAACTGAGGGTCAAGAGACTTGGATTTTAATAAAATGTCCACTCTCTGGACTTCATTCTTCCCATCTGTGAAATGAGAGATTAGATTCTAAGGACTCTCTCAGGCCTCCTAAGTACCTTCAGTGCCTTATCCTGAGTCATACACTAGGCAGGGCTGAAGATTCTGGTCCCTTTACCTCAGAGCCTTGTGGATGAGGGTTCAGGGGAAGCAAGTCTCAGCACCGCAAGCAAGTGCATTCTCCTAGTGAGACCTGTTCAACAATGGAGCACACTCCTCTGTGAGGTAGTGAGCTCCCCGTCACTGGAGCAGAGCCAGGCGGTCACTCTGCAGGGAAGATCCAGGGAGGTTCCCTCACAAGGGTCAGAAGTTGGATTGAATCACCTCTGCTAAGGTTCCTCCCACGTCTGAGTTTTAAGGATTCTAACTTGAATTCTTAGTTCCCACCTTCTGACTCCTTCTGAGATGGCCCATCCCCAGTGCAGACCAGCCAGGCATCAAAGACCCTGATGCAATCACCATCCCCAGGAACAAAAGCTGTGGATGTCTCTGCCAAACCTGATCAGTGAATGTTGGGTCTAATCACTAAACAGGAACTGTTTCCTACAGCTCCTTCCTGCTCACTCTCCTCTTCTGAAAAAATGCAGATGGTCCCACTCTTCCCTCCTTGGAAGTCTGCTTTGCAAAGATAACTCATCTCCATCTCTAAAGACAAAAGAGCAAACGAAGCCATGTAAGTGCTGACTTGGACCCTCGAGGAGTGACTATCTCATTGTGGAAGTACGATCAGCTCAGACCTGGGGGCAGAGAAACAAAAGGCAAAGCCCTTGCCCTTGCCCTTGAAGAGCAACTTGGCTGGCTGGGGTGATGACCTCCAGATGAGAAAAGCAATGAGAGGGAGACACAGCGCAGGAGGGAGCTTCCTGGCTGCTGACCTCCAGCTGGGTGAAACCACAGAGGGCTCCACGTCTCCATCCACAAAACGGACGTTGATTAGAATCTTGGTGTTAAGCTCTTGAAGAGGATGAGCTTGAGATTTAGACAGGCTGTGTTTGAGTCTGAACTTCAATGTCCTCATCTATAAAGTGGCACTGCTGGTCCTTACCTCTGAGGTTTTGTTATGAGGCGTAAGTGAGGAATACAGGCAAAGACCTCAACCCGTCTCTGGCAGATGATAAATACTCAGTGAGCCTAAGCCCCATCCTGCACTGCCTCTGCCAGTCTTCATGTCCTATGCGTCTGTTGTTTTAGGTCACCATAAAAATCTTAAGACGCATTTTCAGAGGAAAAAAGCAGAAATGTTCACTCATCAAACTTACATCCCACTCCAAAAGTACCCACTGCTTAGCAATTTGAAGTGCAGATTCTAGAACGGTTGACATGCGTTTATATAGGGAAATTTTAACTATATATTTTTCCTGAAACTTGCTTTTTTCTACTTAATACAATGGTTTAAAGATGACTCCATGTCAGTTCACCCAAATCTACAATATTCCTTTTCATAGCTGATTAATATTCCATAGTACAGATGTATCATGAGCTAACCGTCTACCAGTAATAGGCCTTTAAGTTATTGTTGTTGTTTTTACTAGTATAAACAATGCTACAATGAACAGCCTCATGTGTGAATTTTAAGGACTATATTTGTAAGTTGGAATTATATGATAAAAGAAAAGATATTTTAAATTTCGATAGGCAACGCCAAATTGCTCCCTGACACTATGATTCCAACGCTTAAACTAGTCATTACTGAACATAAATTGATTAAAAACCCATTATGAATCAGGCATTCTTGCAATACACAAAATAAACCATATACAGAGACTTCCTTCAGAAGCTTATAACTTGCTATGGGCACACACTTTGCAAACAATAACAATACCAGGTATCAAGTACTCAGACACTGCTCAGGGTACTCATAAGGGGCCTTCTGGGGAAGGTGGCTTTAGACTTGGGAAAGGATAGGAGGGCTGTGGACTATGTCACTCCTAGGGGAGTCCTACCTTCCAAAGAAGTGATCAAGGAGGACTTCCAGAAGGAGGTGGCCCTGGGGCAGTCACATGAAAGAGGAAGGAGCCTTAAATAGGGAGGTAGAGGGGGATAGGCATGGTTGATGGGCACAGGGTCTGAAACAAAGCAGGCTTTGAGGCCAGACAGACCTGAATCCTGGGTCTACTTCCTATCAGCTGCATGACCTTAGACAAGTAACTTAATCTCCCGGAACTCCAATTTATGCTTTGTAGAATGGAGGTCGTAATCCTAGTAGCCTCAGAGAGTCATCATTCAGTGTATCGCCAAATACTTAATGAACACATACAAGGGGCCTTGGTGTTGTCCTAAAAAATGGGGGTACAACAGCAAACATGTCACATAACCCACCGCTGTCCACATGGAGCTGACATTCTAGTTGAGGGTGAAATGAGGCCATGCATGCTCAAGAGCTTAACTTAGTGCACAGGACATAGTGAAGCATTTTCATTTAAGCTGCTAAGGTAAGCAAACGTCATCAGCATGAACAGGGCTTGCAAGAGACCAGTAGGATGTTGACCCAGGATTTCGTAAGGGATCCTGAAGGTTGATTGTTCCTGTTCTTCCCTTTCTTTTTACCTTTCAGTCTTCCTCATTTGCGTTCTCCTCTTTAAATTATTCCCAGTTAATCTTCCTCTTATAGGAGGAGCTGGAGAACAACTCTTTGGTTTTTATGCCACCAGATTGTTTAGAGCTTTCATTTAGAGCAGAGTCAGCTGGTCTGGCTCCTCTGAATATGATGTGTCGACTTGGGTGGGGGGCTGGGGTTGGGGGAGAGGGGCTACTTCTGGGACAGAGCCACATGCTCAGGAGGAAGGTCCTCCTTCATCTACTGAAACTGCTGCTGTCCTTGCGAGGAGGAGACTATTGGAGCTCAAAGCCTTTTTTAGAGAAGAATCTGATCCAACCCCCCACCTTCACTGTACAGTGTTGGGAGAAATAGGAGGCAGTATTTGAAACAAGGCTTATCAATTTTAAGAACTGAATTGCAAAGATCAAGGCGGTGTGTGCTTGACAGCAGAGAACTGGGGACTGCCCACCCTAATTCCTAACGTATCAACATGGCATTTTTTTCATGATTTGCTTTTTAATTTTATTGAAGTATAGTTGATTTACAATGTTGTGTTAATTTCTGATGTACGGCAAAGTGATTCAGTTATATATATATATTTCTTTTTTTTTCATATTCTTTTCCATTATGGTTTATCACAGGATGTTGAATATAGTTCCCTGTATACAGTGGGACCTTGTTGTTTATCCATTCTATATACAATAGTTTACATCTGCTAATCCCAAACTCCCAATCCTTCCCTCCCCACCTCCCCTCCCCCTTGGCAACCACAAGTCTGTTCTCTGTATCTGTGAGTCTGTTTCTGTTTTGTAGATATATTCATTGGTGTTGTATTTTAGATTCCACATATAAGTGACATCATATGGTATTTGTCTTTCTCTGTCTGACTTACTTTGCCTAGCGTGATAAATCTCTGGGTCCATCCATGTTGCTGCATATGGCATTATTTCATTCTTTTTTATGGCTGAGTAATATTCCATTTTGTGTGTGTGTGTGTGTGTGTGTGTGTGTGTGTGCGTGTGTATACCACATCTTCTTTATCCATTTATCTGTTGATGGACATTTAGGTTGTTTCCATGTCTTGGCTATTGTGAATAATGCTGCCGTGAACATAGACGTGCACGTATCTTTTTGAATTATACTTTTGTCTAGACATATACCCAGGAGAAGAGGAGTGGGATTGCTGGATCATATGGCAGTTCTAGTTTTAGTTTTTTGAGGCTCCTCCATACTGTTTTCCATAGTGGCTGCACCAGTTTACATTCCCACCAATAGTGTAGGTGGGTTCCCTTTTCTCCACACCCTCTCCAGCATTTATTATTTGTAGACGTTTTAATGATGGCCATTCTGACTAGTGTGAGGTGATATACCTCGTTGGGGTTTTGATTTGCATTTCTCTAATAATTAGCAATGTTGAGCATCTTTTCATGGGCCTGTTGGCCATCTGTATGTCCTCTTTGGAGAAATATCTATCTAGATCTTCTGCCCATTTTTTGATTGGGTTGTTTGTTTTTCTGTTATTGAGTTGTATGAGCTGTTTGTATATTTTGGAAATTAAGCCCGTCTTAGTAGCATAATTTGCAGATATTTTTCCCCAGTCTGTTGGTTGTCTTTTCATTTTGTTTATGGTTTCCTTTACTCTGCAAAAGCTTATAAGTTTGATTAGGTCCCATTTGTTTATTTTTGCTTTTATTTCTATTGCCTTGGGAGACTGACCTAAGAAAACATTGGTATGATTTATGTCAAAGAATGTTTTGCCTATATTCTCTTCTAGGATTTTTGTAATATCATGTCTTATATTTATATCTTTAAGCCATTTTGAGGTTTGTGTGTGTGTGTTTGTGTGTGTGTGTGTGTGTATGTATGGTACAAGTGTGTATTCTAACTTCATTGACTTGTGTGTAGCTATTCAACATTCTCAACACTACTTGCTGAAGAGACTGTCTTTTCTCCATTGTATATTCTTGCCTCCTTTGTTGAAGATTAATTGACTGTAGGTGTGTGGGTTTATTTCTGGGCTCTCTGTTCTGTTGCATTTATCCATGTGTCTGTTTTTGTGCCAGTACCATGCTGTTTTGATTACAGTAGCTTTGTAGTATTGTCTGACATCTGGGAGGGTTATGCCTCCTGCTTTGTACTTTTTCCTCAAGATTGCTTTGGCAATTCTGGATCTTTTAAGGTTCTGTACAAATTTATGGATTATTTGTTCTAGGTTCTGTGACAAATGTCATGGGTAATTTGATAGGGATTGCATTAAATCTGTAGATTGCTTTGGGTAGTATGGCCACTTTAACAGTATTAATTCTTCCAATCCAAGAGCATGGGACATCTTTTTCATGATCTTTTAAAAAAAAAACTTTATTGAAGTATAATTGATTTACAATGTTGTGTTAATTTAATGTGGCATTTTTTAAAAACAATGGACAGAATCTAAGCAACTCTAAGAACTGCTCTGTGGTTAGCAGGGAAGGAGGGGCCTTGTAGCTCTTTGAAAGCAAATATGAGGCCTCCTGACCTTAACAGAGATGGACCTTTATTCATAGGTCAGCACACCTCAGAGGACTAAGAGACATTTGAAAGAGGTTGCAGTATCTGCCCAATAGAATTTTTAGGACTGTTAAAGCATTCACGGTGTGAATTCCAGGGGGAATTGAGATAGTGTCTTTTTGACCTGTAACAGGAAGTTCTGTTGATCATGGAGGCTGTGTTCCTCTTAAACATTTGGGGAAACAGAAGCCCAGAGATGGTACAGAACTTACCCAGGTCATACAGCCAATTAGGAATAAAATTAATTCCAAAGTTCAGGACTCCCAAACAGTGACCTCCTGTTTCCAACCTCTGTCCCTACCTCATCAGACTCATCCTGTTCTCTGATCCCAACCTGCACTGAACAGTTAAACTGTGAACTGATCACAACAATGATACTGCTATAGTTTTTAGTCTTTTCTGTCCTGCCGGGCTCAATGAACACTATCTTAAAACACCCCGTGTGGGGAGCACAATTCTTGGCCCCGCTTTAGAGATGAGAAAACTGAGGCTCAGGGAAATTAACAAACTTGCCCAAAATGACATAGTAAATAAATGACAGCCGTTTTTAATTTGTGTTTTTTTTTATTTATAAAAGACATTCCCAAGTTGTAAAAAAAATGGAAAATAGAGAAAATTTAAATAAGTATTTTTAAGTCCCCATGCAAATGTAAATATTGGTTGATACTTCTCGAGTTTTGCTTTTTTTTAACGATACATAGTGTTTTTATTTTTATAAGACTTGTAATGATATGCCTGTATGATTTTTCACCCTACTTCCTGTTATAACCTAAGTGTGTTCCGTGTTATCACACAGTCTTTGTAAACATAATTTCTAATGGCTACATTATAGTCCACATAATGGATATATCAGAGGAATGCTAGGAAAAGCATTGGTGGAAGGGGGAAGAAAACATAGAGGGAGTCAAGAAGAAGGTGGGAAATTGACATTTGGAGGCAGAATGTAAATAAGAAAAGAACAAGGGAGGCTCTCATGGGAGAGAGAGGTCATGGGATTTGGCCATTACTTGATTCACAGGTTTTGTAGAAAGGCTTACAGGAGAGAGTGGAGGAGACTCTACAGGGGAATAAAGACCAGCTTGCATTTCTAGCCTGGATTATTGCAAGAACCTCCCAAGCCATCTGTCAGCCTCTAGCCTGGTGACATGTGACAAGAAGCTCCATTGAATATGAGGTTGCCCTCTCTACCCACCACTCCCAGTCACCACCTGCAGGAAGCCCTCCTGCCCCTAGATCAATAAGCATCTCCTCCCTCTGCTTTGGTAGCTCTAGATGCCTTGCCCATCCAGGCAGGTATAAGGTGTTCTCTAAAGGCAGGCATCATATCTACTGTGTTCACGCCAGAGTCACAGGGCCCAATGTAGTACTAGACACATAGTTGATGCTCAGATAATTTTACCAAATTAATTGGTGAACCAGTTAACTGATTTATTACCTTGGGCTACCACAGCCTTCCCTTCTACCTTCCTTTCTCCTTTGCATGGCTGATCAGTCATTAATATGCATAGGAATCATCTGAGGATCATGTTAAAATGCAGATTCTGATTCAGAAAGGTTTGGGATGGAGCCGGAAATTCTGTATTTCTAACTAGCCACAAAGAGAAAGCTATGCCTCTTTAAAGCACAAGTTAGGAAATTCTGTTGTCTCCAGACCCAGGCATTTTAGCATCCTGTACCTTAATGCATCCGTGCATTCATTCAGAAATGCTCACTGAGCATCTACTATCTTCCGAGCCCTGTGATTGGAATTGAGGACTCAATAGTGATCCAAGTAAATGTGCTTTCTGCCCTCTTAGAGCTTATGGTCTAGTGGAAGAGGCTGGCATAAACCCAGTAACTCACCAATTAATCAACACTTGGAAACTGAGCTATGTGCCAGAGAGTAAACTAGTGCAATGCTCTGAGAGTTCATTGGGATGGGAGGGGGCTGACCTCAACATGGGTTCAGGGCAGCTTCCTGAGAAAGTCACAATAGATCTGAGATCTAAATGGTGAGCAGGGTTAAAGAGGGAAAGCGGTGAGGGAAAAGCATTTCAGACAGAGGGAACAGCATGTGCAAAGACTCTGTGGGTGGCAGGAACATGGTCATCACTGGGGTCTTTGCAATACACAGGAGTCCAAAATTGACATCCTTGTCCCTTAAGCGAAAAATGACCAGGGAAATATCTTCCAAGAGAAATTAGCACTTTTGTTGCCCAAATGGCTGGAACAATGGCATTTCCCAAGGTAGTGAGAAATCTTGGATCAATGAGAAAGGTGAGAGTGGAGGTGAGACAGATGAGGGCCAAATCTGTGTTTTCTTAGCATCAGAGGTCATGTGGTACAGCCAAAAAGGCTACAGGGTTTTTTTGTTTGTTTGTTTTTTTGCGGTACGCGGGCCTCTCACTGTTGTGGCCTCTCCCGTTGCGGAGCACAGGCTACGGACGCGCAGGCTCAGTGGCCATGGTTCACGGGCCCAGCCACTCCGCGGCATGTGGGATCTTCCCGGACTGGGGCACGAACCTGTATCCCCTGCATCGGCAGGCGGACTCTCAACCACTGTGCCACCAGGGAAGCCCGCTACAGGTTTTTGATGTCAGAAAAACAAAAGACCTGGATTCAAACCTTGCTTCTATCACTTACCACATGTCTTGGGCAAGTCATTTAATAAACCTTTCTAAATTTAATTTCCTCATCTATGAAATGGGCATAGTAATGCAGTACCTACCTTGCAGGGCTGTGATTGGATATTTTTGAGCTGATTTGTATACTCAGTCAACTTCCCCTCCTCCCTCCCAACTTCCAAGCTCAGGTGCCCTAAAGTGATGTCCAGAGAGCTTCACCAGCTCTTTTCATTGGTGGTGGCCCATCGATAGTGGGGGGAGGTAACAGTATGAAACTCCAGTGTGTAGAAATAAGGTGACCCTCTGAAGAGTATGGTGAAAACTCATCTTCTAAAGCTTGAGTCGACATGCTGGTCTAGTGGTCAAAAGTCTTTTCCCCAAGGAAGAGGTTGGTCACAGCTACAGGGAATCCTTGGCCTTCTAGCAAGTCTAAGGCTGCGGCAGACTTTTGAAGGTATCAGCCCAGATGTTCCCCTTGTGACAATGGCATTGACGTGTCTGCAGAGAGAATGCTTTCCGGGGCAGGAGAGGGCAGTTTGGAAGTTTGGCAGCATGGAGCCTCCGTGAGAAAAAAGTTTGCAAAGAACATCCCAGACTTTGGGGGAAGAGATTGTGGATCTGCTCCCTAATTCCAGGCTCCACCTTTGTGAATTTGAGCACAGAAACACCTAAGGTAGCATCCAGAGCCTTTATGCAGGGCCAATGTGAAGCTGAAGCCCCGCTGTGTCACAGGCTGGTTCTATGACATTGGACTGGTGATTTCTTTTTACAGAACCATAGTGTACTCCTCTATAGAATAGGGATCCCAGGATCTCCCTTGAAGGTCAGTGGAAAGGATTAAATTAGCCAGTGGACATTAAAGATTTCCACAGTGTTCTTTGCTTTAGGAGGTGCCATCTTGTCATGGCAATGGGACTGGCGAGAATAGGGCAGCTGCCAAAGGCGGGCATGACTCTTGGCCCTGCCACTCAGCACTGGGTGACACAAGTACATCCTCTTACCTCTGAGCTCCAGATGTGAAGGGGTGACAACCTCTGCATGATGGGCTTCTGATGACGGTGATCAAGATCAAGACACATAATAAAGAATTTTATAGTGCCTGGCACATAGTAGTCCCTCTGTAACAGGGAGCCTTATTATCTTCTTCTTCTTCTTCTTCTTATTATTATTATTATTAATATTATTATTAATAAAACAATAGGGACTGGGATAACCTTAGTTTAAACTTGACCTTCATGGCCAGAAGAGAATAAATACTCAGGAATTAGTTGTGTCCTGCTGAAGTTCGGAGCTACTGTCCTTCAAGCTACTAAAGACTTTATTTGGATCATCAAAGAATATACTCCCCTTTACAGATGAAGAACTGAGGCCCAAGAAAGATATGTCTTGCCCATGTTCACATAGTTAGTAACAGCCTGAACTGAGCCTGAATCCCAGGCCAGGGCTCTTTGTACCAACCTTAGGGATTGTCGTTCAACACCTCTTGGCATTGAGAACCTCATCACCACGGCCCATGTTCTCCTCCAGCCACATTCCCCACTCCTTCCCTAGAAAGATCTCCACCCCAGCCAGGCTGCTCTTCTAACTAGTAATTGAAAACACCCCCTATTTTCCAGACTCTGCACCTTTGCCCCTGCTGTTCTTCTCCAGAATGCCCACCCCACCTAAGGAAATATTTCCACCCATCTCCTTTTCTTGTCTTCGGGGCCCCGGAGGTAGAGGTGCACCCACAGAGGTATGCCATGAGGGAATGTGGATATTACCAAAGCACGAACCCCCCATAATTTCCCCAAGGAATGGATGTGAAGACACTTGTTCCACGTGGCTCCACTCACCTTCTTGCACATGCCAGAGAGTTACGAGCAGTATAGATTATTTTAATGACAGCATTACTTCCAACTGCATCTCTCCCATCTGTTCTTCCCCAATTACGAATGCAGAAACGCAGCATGTGTCTCCATTCTGGCAGTAGAGAATGAAATATAAGTGCTGTAAAGGGGAGTATATTCGTTGAACAATACAGTTGGCACCTGTGAAGCTTGCCTTGTGTTTCAGACTCCCTTGCGTCTTTGAGAGGGAGCCAGAGCCTCCTTAAGAAAATGCCACAGCATGCTCGAATCATGTCCCTTCCCCCAAATTTAGGGCAACTGAGAAATGACAAAGCCAGTGGGGTTTTGTCCAAGAAAGAGACTGGGGTTCTCATGGAAATGGCCCAAACCAAAGTGAGAAGAAAAAGGAATAAATGGGGAGTCTGTTTGTCACATCAAATGCACGAGGCAGGGGCTGAGGCTGGGAAAGATTAGGTAAAGCAGGTTCTATGGGTACAGGCAGAATTTGAAGACCCAGAAGCATGCCAGGCAAAGTAACCAAGAGTGTTATCATTCCCATTTTTGTACACGAGAAAACGAAGGCACAGAAAGGTAAGGTTACCTGTATGAGCTCACACAGTAAGGACATGGCAACTCTAAGTTCAAACTCAGCTCTAATAAGAAGTCTATTCATCACCATCACACAGGTCCTAATAAGGTGATCCCACCTGCCAAGCCGCAGCCACAGTTGAAGTGATGTCCCTATTTTTTGCATACCCATAGCTACTTAGCAAAACCCAAACTGGCATCTCTCACCCCTGCCACAGCAATAGACAGGATTCGCTGCAGAAAGGAGAGTAAAGAGAGGGCAGCCAAGTCCTACATTTCAGAAAACGTATCATTCTCCGGGCAAAATACACTTCAGGGAGGGAAGAAATCCCTAAATGTTTTATTAGAGGAATTCAACAACTACAAATATTAACAGCAAGGCTATGAATTATTTAAAATTCAACTACCTAAACCAGCCTATAAATCAAACATGAAAGGTTCTTGTCAAAAAGAAAGAGGCCTGGTTTGCTCTTGGTTCTGAGCTCTTAAGAAAGAAGCCTGACCTCGTGTTTATTGAGCACCTACTGTGTGCCGAGTGTTGTGCTTTTCTCGGTTTCCATTTGGAGTCTCACGTGAAGCCTGGGTCAGGGAGAGATTATGTATGGGCTGCGGTTTACAGATGCAGGAAACCAGAGGTTTGAGGTGGAAAGTGATTTCTCTACAGACACATGGTTAGTTAATAGGGGAGCTGATGCTGAACCAGCTTTTGCCCGGATTCAAAGCCATCCCTTTGCACTGTACCAGGCTGCCTCTTGGCTGGAGGACACAGGTCGGTGTAAAGGCAGAAAGCAGAGGCCTTAGACCTATCATGTTGAAGACAGGATAACTACCTCCAGCTCCCAGCGGCCGGAACATCACAGACAAGCAGAGCTCCTGGAGTCAGAATGCCTGGGAATTAGTCACATCTTTGTTTTTGTTGCTGCTGCTGCTGCTACTACTGCTGTTATTGTTGTTTCTAGGGAAGTTTTTATTTTGAACTCATTTTAGATTTACAGAAAGATTGCAAAGATAATACCAAGAGTGTTCATTGGCACCTCAACTATTTTCCTCTGATGTTAATATCTTACCATGACACAGTCGTCAGAACTAAGAAACCAACACCGGTACCTTACTCTTCAGGAAGCCCGAGACTTCATTTGAATTTCACCAGTTTTTCCAGTAATACCCTCTTTCTGTTCCAGAATCCAATCCAAGATATAACATTGCATTGAGTTATCATGTCTCCTCAATCTCCTCTGCTCTGAGACGGTTTTTCCGTCTTTACTTGTGTTTTGTTTTGTTTTGTTTTGTTTTTTGACCTTGACAGTCATGAAGAATACTGGTCAGGCATTTTGTAGAATGTTCCTCGATTTGGGTCACACCATTTCTACCAGCTGTGTGACAGTGGATACATGACTCACACTTTCTAGAATTCTCTTATCTTGCTGAGAGTATTGAATGAGATGAGGCCTGGAAAGCCCCCACTCAGGGCCAGTGTGCTCAGCCATCACAACCATTATTTATGGGACTGATCTTAATGCTTTTGTGAGTGAAGGTGCCGCAGAGTAATTCTACCTGGTAAAGTCTAGGGCATCAAGTTGCTTCACTCTATAATCACAGAGTCCCAGAACTAGAAGGCCTGGTAGGATCATGTGGTCTGACCTGCCATTGCAGCTTGAATGCCTATTACAGGGCAGATTGCTCTGGTGATGAGGCGTGCACTAACTTATAAGGCACCCATCCCATCCTTGAGCTGCCGGGACTGGTCTTCTTTCTCTATCCCACTTCCAGTCCATTACAGGGCTTACAGGAACCCTAGTCCACTCACTCTGTTACTCTGCAGAGTGACTACTTCATTCCTTCCCTTTTCCTGCAAAACTCTAACACAGCCTCCTGCCATTACGCTGTTAGTGGAGGCCCTTGCTTTTTTTTTTTTTTTTTTTGTGGTACGCGGGCCTCTCACTGTTGTGGCCTCTCCCGTTGCAGAGCACAGGCTCCGGATGCGCAGGCTCAGCGGCCATGGCTCACGGGCCTAGCCGCTCTGTGGCATGTGGGATCTTCCCGGACCGGGGCACGAACCCATGTCCCCTGCATCAGCAGGCGGACTCTCAACCACTGCGCCACCAGGGAAGCCCGAGGCCCTTGCTTTTTATGGCACTGAGAGAACACAAGTAATGAGAAGATTCAAGTCTATCAGTTCACTGGTATCTATACCCTAAACTGTCTTGCCTTCTTTTCTTTTCTTTCTTTATTTTTTTTTGCAGATTCAAAATATTTTATTATTAAAATGTAAACATATATAAATTACCAAATACCAAATATTTTATTATTGAACATTAAAGGAAAGAAACTGGCGTTTATTCTTCAAAACTGTCACTGGCATGAAAGACAAACACAAACTGAGATTCCAGATAAAAAGAGACTAAAGAAACATGAGAACTACATGTAATATGTGGTCCTGGAACAGGTCCTGTGAAACCGTGCACCTCAGATTGGGACTCGAATCCCTGTGCCGGTACTCGAACCCAGCCTAAACCCAGATTGGGACTTGAACCCATGCAGCCGGGACTTGAATCCTACCAAAACCCACAGTCTTCCAACTGAGATCACACGCCTGTTTTCAGGACTTAATGAAGCTCAGGTTCTTGATGTCTCATTGCAGAAAGAATTCAGTGGTAGGTAAGAATTGGATTTATTTAGAGAGAAACACACTCCCCAGACAGAGTGTGGGCCATCTCAGAAGATGAGAAAGGCACCAGGGTATGGGGTTGTCAGTTTTTATAGGGGTGGGTAATTTCATAGGCTAATGAGTGGGAGGAGTATTCCAGCTATTTTAGGAAGGGGCGGGGATTTCCAGGGATTGGGCCACCACCCACTTTTTGATCCTTATGGTCAGCCTTGGACCTGTCATGGCGCCTGTGGGTATGTCATTTAGCTTGCTGATGTCAGCTTATACTGAGGCTCAAGGTCTAGTGGAAGTTGACTTGTCTGCCATCTTGGACCCATTTGGTTCTAATCAGTTTATGTCATGTCCTTGGGCTGTGTCATTCTTTCAAAGGTTGTGCCCTGCCCCCATCTCTCCTGTTTCACCTGTACTGGATGGAAAATGGAAAAGACAATTATAAAGGACATAATTGGGTCAGTTGAAAAGCATTAGAGTATGGAAGGTAGATTTGATAAAAGTATCATATCCATGTGCAATTTCCTGAAGTTGACAACTATCCTGAGGATATTCTTGTTTTTAGGAAATACACAGTGAAACATTAAGGGTAAAGAGACATGATGTCTGAAAACTTTTGTGATAGCTCAGGAAAATAGATAACAATATGTGTGTGTGGGAGAGAGAGAAGGAGAGAGAGAGAGAGGAAGAAAACAAATGTGTCAAAATGTTACAAATTGGTGGATCTGGATAAAGGATGTATTTGCCTTCTTTTTTGATGGGTGTTCTCCCTGCTCCAGTCTAAGTGCAAGCCCTCAACTCGAGCAGAGGTGGGTTTATCAGAAGCAAAGGGAGCCTAAGCTTCAGAGACCTTTATTTGCCTGGTGCCTGTCAGTGCTAGAGGTTTCTAGGGCTTGTAGATATTTGAGGTGGAGATTGTGACCATGTATACATACTGTTGTATGTAAGCATTTCAAGTAAATTATCTAAAGCATGTGTTTCTCAAGGTGGTGGAGGGCAATGTCTCAGACATCGTGAGTTGTCAGAATTGGGGGATGGCTGCTACTGGCATCTAGTGGGTACACACCAGAGATTCTGCTGAACATCCTACAATGCACAGGACAGCCCCCTCCAACAAAGAATTATCTGGCCAAAAATGTCAATCTTGTGCAGACTGAGAAATCCCGGCCTAAAGAAATCTCAGAAGAAAGATACGTGCATCTTTAAAGTGTTGTTGATTTGCTATGATTTCTCTTCTCGTACTAAGTAAATATTCATTTCCATAACTGATTTTGAATTCATGATTTTGAATTCTTTTTCTCAAAAGAAGCCTCTTTGGATTGCATCAGCTCAGGTCCCACAGACTTTGGACTGTCCCTGAACTCAGGCACTGGGCTCCCTTTCCACCATTGTAGGCTTTGTTTTTGCAGTTTCTCCCCTCTCCTGGATCATGTCCATCAATATAAATGTGTTTTCAGATCTCTCATTTTACAAAACAAAACAAAACCCTTTCCTTAATCCCTCCATAGGAATTGGGCTCCACTCCAATTCTCTGCCCTCTTTTTATAGCACAACCCCTCTAAAGAGTTACCTGTATTCACCACCTCCAGTGTCTCACCTTCCTTCTCTCTTGAATCCGCTTCCACCGGTCTCTCACCCCACCCCTTCCCTCCCAGCAGCACACTCAAATCCCATTGTCAATGTCCCCAGTGACCTTCGTCTTGCCAAATTTCAATGACCAATTCTCAGTCTCTATTTCCTGGACCCTTTTGTGTAACATAGCTAGTCACTCCTTCCTGCCAGAAACAACTTCTTTATTCTAAGACAACACTCTCTCCTGATTCTTATAGGCAGCTCTGACTCACTGGCCTCTGCTGGATCCTCCCTGCTTCCCGACCTCTAAATGTTACAGGTCACCCCAGCACACTCCTCAACTTCTCCCTCCCACACTGATTTCATTCAGCGCCCTGGTTTTAAATGCCACATAGCTCAGCCCCAACCTCATAAATGCCTCCATTTGAATGGTTAATGGGCATCTCAAACGTTGAATGTCTGGAACCGAACTCATTATGCCCTCCACCTGCTCCTCCCACAGTCTGTCCCATCCTGGAAAAGGCACCGATGCCCACGTGCCCTATTACTCAGGCGCAAACACTTGGAGTTAATCCTTGACGAGTTCTGCCTCTCATGTCCACATCCAAACTGTCAGCAGATCCTGTTTTGAGAATATACCTTGAAAGTCCATCTACTTTAAAATATATCCACCTTGAAAATATATCCATTATTCAAAAATGTTTCAACACCTTCAAAGGACCTCCGAGTTCAAGCTAGTATCATCCCTCACCTGGGAGACGGCAGAGCCTCAAGACTGGTCTCTGCTCCCCGCCTTGCTCATCCCCACCAAGTCCATTTTCCACATAACAGCTGGAAGTATCATTTAAAATAAAAATCATATCATACCACCCCCTGCTCCAAGGCCACCCCCGCTGACATTAACCATCTAAGCATATTTAGAATGAATCCAGCATCCTTTCCACTATCAACTCTTTCTGAGCTGGCCTCTGCCGACTTCTGCTATTTCCTACCACGCCCTCACTCCCTCCCTCCATCCCTGGCCTGCTTGTTCTCCTTCTAGCACTCCAAGCTTTTGGCCTCACTATTCCCTATGTGTAGAGTACACATCTCCCAGATGTTTGTGTCTGGTTCCATTACTTCACCCAGGTCTCTTGAATCCACTTTGTACGTGCATATGTTATTAATGTATAAAGCATGTATGATATTATACATGATATGCTTATGTTGTTTTCAGTTCTATATACCCAGCTGCTAAAACAAGAAACAGTGGCTCCTTTGAACAAGCAGAACAGAGTGTGCCAAGTGTGTGCTAGTTACACGGTGCCTTTTCCCCATGTCCTGTTGATCCTAGCTTCCCTCTGGGGCCACAAAAAACAGGGCTCTCCGTCTGCTCTGCAGGAACCTTTAGAGAAGTGAAACCACCAAAACTAAAAGAGAAAGCTTCCTTATCCAGGCTGAGGATGGCAATGGTGATGATGACGATGATGTTTTAATGGGGAGGAGGAGTATGTAGGTGATAGCCTCTATTTATCAAGTCATTTATTTTATTTTATTTTTTTAATGTTTTTATTGGAGTATAATTGCTTTACAATGGTGTGTTACTTTCTGCTTTATAACTAAGTGAACCAGTTATGCATATACATATGTCCCCATATCTCTTCCCTCTTGCATCTCCCTCCCTCCCACCTTCCCTATCCCACCCCTCTAGGTGGTGACGAAGCACCGAGCTGATCTCCCTGTGCTATGCGGCTGCTTCCCACTAGCTATCTATTTTACATTTGGTAGCGTATATATGTCCATGCCACTCTCTCACTTTGTCCCAGCTTACCCTTCCCCCTCCCTGTATCCTCAAGTCCATTTTCTAGTAGGTCTGCATCTTTATTCCCGTCTTGCCCCTAGGTTCTTCTTGACCTTTTTTTTTTTTTTAGATTCCATATATATGTGTTAGCATACGGTATTTATTTTTCTCTTTCTGACTCACTTCACTCTGTATGACAGACTCTAGGTCCATCTACCTCACTAAAAATAACTCAATTTTCCTTTTTATGGCTGAGTAATATTCCATTGTATATATGTGCCACATCTTCTTTATCCATTCATCTGTCGATGGACACTTAGGTTGCTTCCATGTCCTGGCTATTGTAAATACAGCTGCATGAACATTGTGGTGCATGACTCATTTTGAATTATGGTTTTCTCAGGGTATACGCCCAGTAGTGGGATTGCTGGGTCATATGGCAGTTCTATTTTTAGTTTTTTAAGGAACCTCCATACTGTTCTCCATAGTGGCTGTATCAATTTACATTCCCACCAGCAATGTATGAGGGTTCCCTTTCTCCACATCCTCTCCAGCATTTATTGTTTGTAGATTTTTTGATGATGGCCATTCTGACTGGTGTGAGATGACATTGCATTGTAGTTTTGATTTGCATTTCTCTAGTGATTAATGATGTTGAGCATTCTTTCATGTGTTTGTTGGCAATCTGTATATCTTCTTTGGAGAAATGTCTATTTAGGTCTTCTGCCCATTTTTGGATTGGGTTGTTTGTTTTTCTGATATTGAGCTGCATGAGCTGCTTGTAAATTTTGGAGATTAATCCTTTGTCAGTTGCTTCATTTGCAAATATTTTCTCCCAGTCTGAGAGTTGTCTTTTCGTCTTGTTTATGGTTTCCTTTGCTGTGCAAAAGCTTTTAAGTTTCATTAGGTCCCATTTATTTATTTTTGTTTTTATTTCCATTTCTCTAAAAATCCTCAACACAATACTAGCAAACAGAATCCAACAGCACATTAAAAGGATCATACACCATGATCAAGTGGGGTTTATCCCAGGAATGCAAGGATTCTTCAATAAACGCAAATCAATCAATGTGATACACCATATTAACAAATTGAAGGAGAAAAACCATATGATCATCTCAACAGATGCAGAGAAAGCTTTCGGCAAAATTCAACATCCATTTATGATAAAAACCCTCCAGAAAGTAGGCATAGAGGGAACTTACCTCAACATAATAAAGGCCATATATGACAAACCCACAGCCAACATCATCCGAAATGGTGAAAAACTGAAATCATTTCCACTAAGATCAGGAACAAGACAAGGTTGCCCACTTTTCACCACTATTATTCAGCATAGTTTTGGAAGTTTTAGCCACAGCAATCAGAGAAGAAAAGGAAATAAAAGGAATCCAAATCGGAAAAGAAGAAGTAAAGCTGTCACTGTTTGCAGGTGACATGATACTATACACAGAGAATCCTAAAGGTGCTACCAGAAAACTACTAGAGCTGATCAATGAATTTGGTAAAGTAGCAGGATACAAAATTAATGCACAGAAATCTCTGGCATTCCTATACACTAATGATGAAAAATCTGAAAGTGAAATTAAGAAAACACTCCCATTTACTATTGCAACAAAAAGTAATTTATTTTTATGTCGGGCTCTGTGCTAAGAATTTACAAACCGTTATTCCATTTAATATTTGTAATAGCTCTGTGGGGGTGGTCTTTATCCCCATTTTCCAGACGAGGAAAGAGGAAAAAGGCCGGCTTGGAGAACCGCAACTTTCCTGAGCTTACAAAGCCAACAAGTGTAGGGGTGGGTACCCCCGCCCTAATCCACTTAACTCTAAAGTCTCTTTTTGTCTTATCCTAGTGCCTTTCATCTTTCTTTACCTTTTTGAAGTTGTTAACTCCAAATTTATTAACCTAGGGAATTCCCCGGTGGTCCAGTGGTTTGGACTCCAGGCTTCCACTGCAGGGGGCACAGGTCCGATACCTGGTCGGGGAACTAAGACCCGACATGCTGTGAGGCGAGGCCAAAATAAACAAAGAAAGGCAAATGTATTAACCCACATGATCTATAGAAACACTGGGACTAAGGTCCATCCAGCCCCATAACCAGTGTCCGTTCCCTGATCCCGCACGCCTCAGCCTGCACACCTTCATGCTGCAGTTTTGAAGTTCCACAGCCAGAGGTCCCTGCCTCTCAAAAAAGGGGGATGGGGGTGGGGGCTGTTGCCATCATCACGTGGCTAAGTACTCAGTTCCGGTGTCCTCGAGGCTGATCTAGTCTGTCGTTGGGTGTGGTCGCTTCCAAACAGTGCCTCCTCCAGCCTTGGGTATCTGAGCAAGACAAGACTTCTGAGGGGTTTGATGGGGAAACTGAAGCCAGCGAGGGGGAGGCTTGCCCCAACCTTCTCAGTCAGAACCAGTCCTCTGGTTCCAGGGATGAAGCTCCTCCTGCAGCCCAGCATTTTTCTGTAGTGCCTACCTCTTCACCTCGGTATCACCCTCCTTCCCTCCCCTCCCATTCCTCACCACCTCCACCGCATTTTGTTTTCTAGTTCAAATGGTAATGATCTTGCTCCTACATAGCTCCTTTCTGCCAAATAGATCCCTGCGCACAGCACAGGTGCTGGTAAAGGATATTGCCCACCATCCGTCTTTCTTAATCACACTCTGCTCCTGAAATGCAGCCATTTCTAGGGTGAAATACGGCCCCTATTTAGCCGTGTGTAACACCAGTGGGAAAGCCCATGAAAGCAGGCCTGCTTTTCTAGACGAAGCACACTCCAAAACAGAGATTGGAAGATTTTCTTGCGTCTGGGCTTTGGGCGTGCTGTCACTACTTGGAGCCTGCCCAGAGACCTTGGTGTGGGGCTGCAGCTCACTCTCTGGTGCCCTTAGGGACCCAGACTAAAGGCTGAGGTATCTTTTGGGCCCCAAAGAAAGCCTGGAACTTAGGTAACTCCAACCTCCAGGCTCTAAGCGGCAGTGAGAACAATACATTACCCAGCTCTGTGACCACAGGGCCCAGGAAGAGGGCACTGGTCCTCCAAATTACTGAATTTATCACCTACTCTTGTGAAACAGTCAGCGAATGCATACCCCGGGTTCCAATGCACATTTCTCCACTTCACGGCCGAGTGATCGTGAACAAGCCTCTTAACCTCTCTGAGTTCTCAATTTTCTCATTTATATAAAGGGAATCATAGTCCAGCTGAAAGGGTTGTTCTGAGTGTTAGATGAGAAAATGCAAACAATGCTCTTAAAGAATGGAAACGATATTTAATAGTTGTTTAGTAATTGTTAGCACTTGTTACTATAAGTCAGTAAGAAGATTAATGAAGAAACGCTAACAGAGAAATGAAATAAAAAAATACCAAGCAGAGAAATTTTTAGGTTTATAGATATTTTTATATTTACTGATATGATAAGAAGGCTCTCACTTGAAGGTATTTTTAGCTTCTTACCGATCCTTTTTTCTCTCCAGTTTCTGTCTTTCCTGAGAATTCTCACCTATATTTTTTCCTTACTTTTTTTTTTTAACATCTTTATTGGAGTATAATTGCTTTAAAATGGTATGTTAGTTTCTGCTTTATAACAAAGTGAATCAGTTATACATATACATATATCCCCATATCTCTTCCCTCTTGCGTCTCCCTCCCTCCCACCCTCCCTATCCCACCCCTCTAGGTGGTCACAAAACACCGAGCTGATCCCCCTGTGCTATGCGGCTGCTTCCCACTAGCTATCTATTTTACATTTGGTAGTGTATATGTGTCCATGCCACTCTCTCACTTTGTCCAGCTTGCCCTGCCCCCTCCCCAAGTCCATTCTCTAGTAGGTCTGTGTTTTTATTCCCATCTTGCCCCTAGGTTCTTCAAGACCATATTTTTTGTTTGTTTTTTAGATTCCATATATATGTGTTAGCATACGGTATTTGTTTTTCTCTTTCTGACTTACTTCACTCTGTATGACAGACTCTAGGTTCATCCGTATCACTATAAATGACCCAATTTTGTTCCTTTTTATGGCTGAGTAATATTCCATTGTATATATGTGCCACATCTTCTTTATCCATTCATCTGTCGATGGACACTTAGGTTGCTTACGTGTCCTGGCTATTATAAATAGAGCTGCAATGAACATTGTGGTACGTGACTCTTTTTGAATTATGATTTTCTCAGGGTATATGGCCAGTAGTGGGATTGCTGGGTCGTATGGTAGTTCTATTTTTAGTTTTTTAAGGAACCTCCATACTGTTCTCCATAGTGGCTGTATCAGTTTACATTCCCTCCAACAGTGCAAGAGGGTTCCCTTTTCTCCACACCCTCTCCAGCATTTATTGTTTGTAGATTTTTTGCTGATGGCCATTATGACTGGTGTGAGATGATATCTCATTGTAGTTTTGATTTGCATTTCTCTAATAATTAATGATGTTGAGCATTCTTTCATGTATTTGTTGGCAATCTGTATATCTTCTTTGGAGAAACGTCTATTTAGGTCTTCTGCCCATTTTTGGATTGGGTTGTTTGTTTTTCTGATATTGAGCTGCATGAGCTGCTTGTAAATTTTGGAGATTAATCCTTTGTCAGTTGCTTCATTTGCAAATATTTTCACCCGTTCTGAGAGTTGTGGTGCAGGGGTGGGGGCATGGGGGAGGGATGGGCATGCAAGCAAATCATTCTTCCTATAAGTGAAGAGGTTGTACTAGAGCAACAGTATTAAGGATGGGGCTGCCCAGACGCCTGATATTGTAAGGTGGGGAGGCAACTGGGGTCCTCTGCTCATCAGAGGGAAAAGAGAGGGAAGAGTCTGGAGGCATCCATGTCCTGCCCTCACCTGCTTCAATCCAAGAGAGCAGCTCTGCTTTCTTCAGTTTTCTATACCCAGATCCCAGTAAAAGTGTAGCTTGAATAGAATGTTTTGCTGCTAGTTTTTTTTTTTTTTTTTTTTAACATTGAACAAAAAGCTTCCTCTTGTCCCTTTATGGGCTGACATCCCAGGATTTGCTCCCAGATGTGTCTGCTTTACACATCATTCACTTTGATCCTTATCATGTGTGTTATTGAGTTAGCTCACGTGGGCCTGGCTGGCTGTCTCCCTGTGTCGCCTGTGAGCTCTGTGGGGGCAGGGTCCCTGCAGCCTCCCCTGGTTATCCCCAGCCTCCGAGCAGAACCAGCCATACAGGAGGTGTCCCCTGGACTTTGGCCGACATCTGAGGGTTGGCTGGTCAGTGGAGAGCATAGATCTGCTTTTTCTGTGTGCCTGTGATGGGCGGGAGTGAAAAGCTGAAAAGGATGAAAGAAAGCTCTAGAGAGACAGGTTTAAGTTCAAGGGCAGATAGTATTTCCTGCATGTCTCCTCACGAGGACCTGTGATTCCTATACCCTTAAAGCAAAAAAGACTGGGCACACACTCAGTCCCACGTTCCCTTGCCCATGCCTCTGGATGCTCTGGGCATTGTGAATGTTGAGGTACCACCTCCTCTTCCAAGGAAGCTGAATTTGAGCCTCACCTTCCAGGTTGTTATGAAGGCACAGGTCTCCCCTGCTGTCCAAAAGTAGAGCATTCCTATGAAACCTTTCATAAGCTGAAATGGTGTAAAGTGAAGAAGCGATCACCTTAGGACACATGTTGCTAACGGATGCAGAGAATAAATCACAGATGCTCACAGACACAGTTCAAAGCTCTGGCGGCTTGATGCTGCGATGCTGAGCGTAGTTCCCAGGTAAGGAGCTTGGTGGTGCCTGTCTCACTGCTCAGGGTGCGAGCTGCTTCTAGAAGGCTCCCTGCAAAACAAACACTGAATGCTGTTTTTGCTTTTTGCCTTTTGCAAAAATGAAAATCCTCTTCGGATTTCTTTCGATTACTGAAAAGAGGTACGAATGTGGGTCTTTCGTAAAAGCGAACTGGCGTAAAGCGAACTTATGAAAAGCGGGGGACACCTGTATCCTTGTCAGTTGAGTGGGATAAAACACATTTATTGAGTGTCTTACTTTAATGTATAACTTTCTAATGCTTCGTCTCATTATGCCCGGATTTTCAGCTGTCCTCTTGAGCGTGGGGGTGAGCAGGTCTGCTTAGGAAGACAAGGCGAGCACCTGAGTGGGAGGCCTGCCCTTGCACACCTGCACTCACACAGAGCTCCCTTCCACGCAAGAGGAGGCAGGGGCCCCCGGGAGAGGAGAAAGACTGTGTGCTGGGGTTCGTGAGGGGCCGTCCAGCATTCAGGGCGCGGCGCTTGCCTGGTGGATTCGCGGAGGCTTCGTCTCCTTTTATATGCTGTGCACGTCTTGGTAAAGTGCTAAATGTTTTGTGCCGGCACAAACGCCCCTTTTGTGTCACTCCAGCTCCTGCTGGTGGCTCTTCGCAGCCCACAATAAGTTGTACATTTATTTCCGCTAGGACCTTTCAAAAAGGAACACGCGCTCTGCTGTACAAGAAAAATCTGTCTCTCCCACCTACCCACACCCCCTCCCCCAGAAGTGAAGCCCAAAGATTAGCTTCCTGGGTGGTCTTTTTAGTCTCCTGAAATAACCCGGACTCCGAGGAAGGAGGTGGTGTTAGGTGGCTTCCAAGATGGGGAAGGTTTCCGAAGGCTGGGCTTGCTCCCCATTCTTTGCAGAAAGAGGGCATAGAGGGGCCTTTAGAGTGCTGCGGGAGAGTTATCTTGGAGGACAGTGCTGGAGACATTTGACTTGGGCCTCGTAGTCTCACTGCAAGCACAGAGCTCTGACATTACCTCCAAATTGAGTTCTGGAGCATTTAGTCCCAGAAAAGCACTGAAGGACTGAAAGATGTTCATCACACGGCCTGGATCTCGAGTTTATTTTTATAATCCTGTTTGTTATGTGAATTTTTGAAGAGATGGAAGAGGCCCAGACCTTTCTGCTGTAGAGAACAGATATAGATCCTACTCTGCAGGCAGATTGATAACAGACACTCCTTAGCACTTAAACTATGCCAGACCCTGTTCTGAGTGCTTTACACATATTAATTGGTAAAATCTCTGCAATTCCAATGCCTGGGGTAGGTGATGCCATTATTCCCATTTTACAGATGAGAAAACTGAGGCCCAGAGAGCTTAAGTAAGTTGTTGGAGGTCCTACAGCTAGTAAGTGACATAGCCAAGATAGAGGAGCAGGCAGTCTGGCCCCCAGGATGAGGTCTCAACCACAGCATGGTCTGGCCTCTTGGAGATGAGCAGCCTCACCCCCTAACCAGTGTTTCAGTAGAGTTATGCTGTCCCACCTATCACCTCTTGGTTATATCCCAGACTCTCAGGGTCCTAAGAAGAAACCATCATACGGCCACGTAAGAGTACCTGCTCCTACAACACAGGAGCCTCATACAGCCTTAACCCTTGGTGCTCCTGTGTCCTAGAGAGACACAGATTTCCCCCAGTTATTCACATCATTGTTATGCCAGGCCCTGTGGTAGGCACTGGAGCTTCAGCAAAGGCACAAGAATCCCTGTGCCGGTCCTCACCTCGTGCAGACAAAGGAGAGGGATGGAAGGCACTCACCTTCTGGTGTGATGCTGGCCAGGATGGTAGAGGGATGGGTGCCCTGGGGCACGCAGCAGAAATCCCACCCATGGGAGGCTGATGGGGGCTTCTAGATGCAATTAATAATTAATTACTGAGACTCAAACAGTTAGCAGGCATTAGTGAAGCCAAAAGCAGAGGGAGGGAGGGTGGCGAACAGTGTCCCTGGCAGAGACCCGGAGGCAGGTGAGAGCCTGTGCCTTCTTGACTGCCAGCCATGCCCGTCCCCGGTGAGCCCATCCACAGGGGCACCTGCCTGGTCATGCAAGCAAAGAGGCTTTCGAGACTTATTTCCTCTGGGCTCCAGACCTCTGCATGGAAGGAAAAGAATATCAAACTAGTCTTGTGACTGTCACATACCACACCCTGATCTGAACTCTCTAACTGTGTCATCTCATTTAATCCTTCTCACAAGGAACCTGAGGCCCAGAGAGGGAATTTATCTCCTGTCCAGGAAGAGGAAGAGGTGGGCTTGGCATGGAGGTCGGGATATTCCCAAGCCTGGGCCTCTCACACCAGTGCCCTGACATCCGACCTGCCTTTGAGGAGTGATTTGAACGCTACCAGGAAATCCCTGACTGTAGAATTCCAGTTTAGTCCAGTTTAGTGGTCTGGCTGAGGCAACACCATTCCCCTGATCATTTATTTTGTTCATTAACCTATATACAACTGGGCAAGGTTCAGTGCGAGTGATTCAGCCATTCTATGCAAGTCAGCTGGAGGGGTTCACCTAGGGCGAGAGAAGCTCCACTTGCAAGATGGCATTCAGGTTGGTGCTCGCTGCCAGCTGGGAGCTCAGATGGGGCTGCAGGTTGAGGGACCCAGTAACTTTTCCACTGGGCCTTTCCACGGACTGCTTGGGCTCCCACACAGTATGGCGGTCGAGTTCCAAGAGAGCAAGGTGCATGGGATGGCATTTTACGACCTAACCCTGGAAGTCACAGAGCATCACTTCTACTGTACTTTATTGGTTGACGCAGTCATACACATCAAGCCAGTTTCAAGGAAAAGAGACAGAGACCCTAGCATTCAATGAAAAGAGTGCCAAGGTCACCTTGGAAGAAGTGCGTGTGGGATGGGAGATAGTGTTGTGGCTATCTTTGGAAAATACAATCTATCACAAATATTTACTGTTTACTAGGCACCACTCTAGATGCTAAGTATACTCCAGAAAATAAAACAAAGACCCCTGCCATCATGGACCTTATATTCAAGCAGAGAGGGGGGTGGGGAGACAGACAATAACATGACAAATAAATAAAGCATATAGTAAGTTAGAGGTGATAAGTGCTATTAAAAAAACAGCAGGATAAGGGGGTCTGGAGTGTGGGGTGAGAGTAGCAATTTTTTTTATATAGCAAATTCTTATTAGTTACCTATTTTATACATATTAGTGTATATATGTCAATCCCAATCTCCCAATTCATCCCACCACCATCACCCCCCCACCCCCCTTGGTGTCCATACATTTGTTCTCTACATCTGTGTCTCTATTTCTGCCTTGCAAACTGGTTCATCTGTACCATTTTTCTAAATTCCATTTATATGTGTTAATACATGAGATTTGTTTTTCTCTTTCTCATTTACATCACTCTGTATGACAGACTCTAGGTTCATCCACATCACTATAAATGACCCAATTTCGTTCCTTTTTATGGCTGAGTAATATTCCATTGTATATATGTACCACATGTTCTTTATCCATTCGTCTGTTGATGGACATTTAGGTTGCTTCCATGATGTGGCTATTGTAAATAGTGCTGCAGTGAACACTGGGGTGCATGTGTCTTTTTGAATTATAGTTTTCTCCGGGTATATGCCCAGTAGTGGGATTGCTGGGTCATATGGTAAGAGAGTAGCAATTTTAAATAACATAATCAGAGAGGTTTTCCCAGGAATATGTCATTTGAACAATAAAGTGAAATAAGATGAGAGAATGAGTGTGTATATATCTGGGGAAAGAACATTCCGAGAAGAAGGCACTACCAGTGCAAAGGCCCCGAGGCACGGAATGCCCGGGGTATTTGAAGAATGATGAGATCAGTGTTCCTGCGGTAGGAAGTGAGAAGACCAGTAAGAGGGGATGTCAAAGGAGCAGTAGGTGGCCAGGTCATGGAAGAACTTTAGCTTTTACTCTGAAAGAAATGGAAAGCTACTGGAGGATCCTGAAAGAAAGAGAAACATGATCTAACCAAATTTTCAAAAGGAACACTGTGGCTGCTTTGTTGAGAACAGACTGTAGGGGAGGGAGGTCGGAGGTGAGGAGGACAGGTAGAAGGCTACTGCAGTAATCCAGGTGAGAGGTGATGGTGGCCTGGGCCCGGGTGGTGGCAGTGGAGGTCGGGAAAAGGGTTTAGATTCAGGAAGCATTTTGAAGTTCATATCTCCTTAAAGAGAGAAAGGGCTCTTCCCCTGCCACCGCGGAGTTGTGCGGAGGCGGAGGCTGGGGTGCACTCAAGATCCGGCTCCACCCTGTAACCCACTGCCCTGGCCTAGGAAGGCATTGCTGCCGGAGGTGTAATGGACATTAATACTGCGCTGCAAGAGGTGCGGAAGACCTCCCTCATCCACGATGGCCTAGCACGTGCGATTCGTGAAGCTGCCAAAGCCTTAGACAAGCGCCAAGCCCATCTCTGTGTGCTTGCATCCAACTGCGATGAGCTTGTATATGTCAAGTTGGTGGAGGCCCTTTGTGCTGAGCACCAAATCAACCTGATTCAGACTGATGACCACAAGAAACTAGGGGAATGGGTAGGCCTCTATAAAAGTGACAGAGCGGGCAAACCCCATCAAGTGGTTGGTTGCAGTTGCGTGGTGGTTAAGGACTATGGCAAAGAGGCTCAGGCCAAGGGTGTCACTGAGGGGCACTTCCAATGCAAGAAATGATTTAAAAAACTGGGCTCTTGTTCCTCAAAAAAAAAAAAAAAGAGAAAGGTAGGTGTCAAGCATGATTCCGTAACTCCCCCTTATCTGTCCTGTGACATTGGCTAGTCTTTGCAGAGGGAAGAAGGTGGGCTTCTTGTCTTGGCTCACCCTGAGCCCTCTTTCTTGAGAAATGATTCTTATTCTTTTTTTTTTTTTTTTTTGTGGTACGCGGGCCTCTCACTGTTGTGGCCTCTCTCGTTGCGGAGCATAGGCTCCAGACGCACAGGCTCAGCGGCCATGGCCCACGGGCCCAGCTGCTTCGCGGCATGTGGGATCTTCCCGGACCGGGGCACGGACCCATGTCCCCTACATTGTCAGGTGGACACTCAACCACTGCGCCACCAGGGAAGCCCTCTTATTGTTTCAGATAATTTCATTGGACTCTCTTTTGTTCCCCACAACTTGTACTTTAAGCAGTTGGGTGCAGTGTCCTACCCACTTCCTGGGGAATGGTAGCCCTATACAATGCTCTGGGCCTGTGGTTTCTGTGGTGTATCAATGGGGAAAAGGCCGCCTTCATTTTTTTCCCCTTCTGAATATTTACAACGTGCACTTCCTCTGAAAAGCCCTGAAGTAAAGACCTTGTTTAACTTAGTTCAGCACATCATTTCTCAAATATATTTGACTCCAGGAACTTTTTCCATTAGCATACTTCCTCGGAACAATTTGGGAAAGGCTGATCTTATTTCAGTGACCTTCCTCCAAGGAGGAGATCATCAAAGCAGCCAGGTTTCAGTTATCTGCATGATTTGGAGCTGCCTGTCCCAAACCAATTTGCCAGGCTGCTCTGGCCTTTCTGGCCTCCTGCCTGCCGTCTCCTCACCTTTGAGGTCCTGCAGAGGCTGCCCTTTGCTGGGACAATGCTGCCCCATCCACATCGCTGTCTGCACTGAGATGTCCTGTGCAGGAAGGCTTAAGAGTCAGCACACCAGGGTTGTCCCTGACTCCCCCATGTGTTCTTACAGTCATGTATGGGCACTTATTCTATGATGCTGAGCTGTTGGAAGATGCAGAGATGAATCCAAGCTGGGTCTTGCTCTCAAGGTGATTCAGGTACATCAATAGCAGTCATGTAAGGGGAGCTAAAGTAAGAATTGCTGTCGGAATAATGCAGCTTTAAGCACAAACACACACACACACAATATCAGTAACCAGAAGACGGTTTGGGATTCAGAACTTGCAAATTATAGCCACTACATTTGACCTTGGACACATTTTTTCACACTTCTATCATGGTTTTCAAGAAATCCACACAAAAAACCTTCATTTGGGGCTTCCCTGGTGGCACAGTGGTTGAGAGTCCGCCTGCCGATGCAGGGGACACGGATTCGTGCCCCGGTCCGGGAGGATCCCACATGCCGCGGAGCGGCTGGGCCCGTGAGCCATGGCTGCTGAGCCTGCGCGTCCAGAGCCTGTGCCCCACAACGGGAGAGGCCACAACAGTGAGAGGCCCGCGTACCGCAAAAAAAAAAAAAAAAAATCTTCATTTGATGTAGTAAATTGTTTTACTGACTGGCAAGCCAGGAGCTAACCTAAGGCAAAGAAACCCTAAAGAATAGAACCAGACTGCTGGTTCCCTCACAGTGTGTAATAAATGTATCGTTCCCTCCCACTTGCTTCCTGTGGAGCCTCAGAACCTAAAGGAGGTGTGGGTGGAGGGGAGAAGAGGAAGGAGAGACGGGGTAGAGGGAGGAGGGAGCAGGCAAGGAACACTTAGGCTGGTGGTGAGAGCCTTTTCCTACTGGAGACTCACCCTTGGGACTTTGTGATGGAAACTATTCTGGAAACTGCTGGAGGCTCCTACCCTCCCCAGCTGGGGGTAGCCTTGAGGGAGTTGCACTGGTGGCCAGATGTCCCATCCTCTTCCTCAGTCATCTTGTAGGATTAGCTAGTATGAGTGGTGAGTCTCCTGCCTTAAAGAATGGATCATTTCACAGGGCTCTATTTTTTTTCTCTGATTGTGTTTAAACTTTCTGTTTCTGAGGATTAAGCCCAGGGAATACAGCCCAGGAAAATCTCTGAAAATGAGTTCTCTCTCTATAAATCAATAACAAGAAAACCGTAGACCCTCAGAAGCCAAGAACATGATAAGGGAGAGAGGTGTCAAAAAGCAGAGCCCCTAGAACATGGTGACCCCCACCCCTCCCTGTTAACATCCTTCCACACTCACTGAGCCTTGGTTTCTTCATCCATAAAATGGGGATATGAATGCTTAGTTCTCAGGGTTGCCATGAGGATTAGATGAAAACCCAGCATGGTCCCTGGTAATTAATGTTGCTCTGTAAATGGTAGCTGTCATCAGCATCACGGTCATTGTTGTGGAGGGAGGAGGTATCCATGAAGACTACATGGAGAAAATGACATCAAGAAAAATAGGATGTAGGCATGTGAACATTGTGGGAAAAGATGGAATTCCAGGCGGAGGACTAGCCTAGTAGAAGCACAAGGTCCTGAAAGCGTAAGGCACTCTTACAGAAGATGCTCCCCTGTGCTGACAGCTTCGCCTGTGTGGACTTAACCCCAGCAGTTCTAACTCAAGGTCATTGAATGACACTTCGACTTTGATCCCACTGCTGGTGTTGTCCTTATGAAGTGGCCCCTCTTTAATACTCATTGATACCCACAAAGCAAGGCAAAGGACGTGTTCCAGTTCAGCTGAAACCTTGCTCAGTTAAAACCCTGACACTATGACAATTAGAAAGACTTTTAAAAACTAATTAATTCTGAATCCATTAAATCAGTTTCCTGACTCCATGGAGACTAGGAAGGAACTTCACCTTTTAATTCATTAAAGGAGTGATTTTTTTTTTAAGTGTAAGAAACAGCAAGAAAATGCATGTCCTATTTTCCAGGGCACAGGGAACAAATAATATGTGAATGCAAATTATGCCCCAGACAGGAGACACTATTGACTACTTTTTGGCGCTCAGCTTTGCAAAGTCCATTTTGCATCTGGGGAGTCAGAGACTCTCAGCAGAGAAGTTATCTGCTAGGATTACTAGGTCTGATTCCATTTTCCAAACTTTTTCCACATTATCATGTTGTCTTCTGTGATAACGAGACTGTGTACTAGACATTTCTCATTTTTAGAGTTGACTTAAAAATATGTGATTCGATTCTGCTTTTGTCAATTAGAACAATATCACTAAAGCTAAAACCACCCTGACTGTCCCCCCCCACATTCACCATTGCTAGTCCCATCCTTTCTTTATTTCTGAGTTTCTCTCCTCAAAATTAGCCCCTCGTGTAAATGTGGTTTTAATCTTTCCAACATAACTTTAAATGAGTTTGTGGTCGCTTTTCAGTCCTTTAAAAATACTTTTCCATATATGTCACCTACCCAAAGGAAAGCTCTAATGTGTGCATGTTTTCTTAAATGGTGTCATACTATATATAACATTCTGCATCTTGCTTTTCCCCTCAGAAATATTTTTTGAGCTCTACCCATGTTGACACATATAGAGTCAGTCCATTCCTTTTAACTGCAGGAGAACATTCCAGCACATGAATATACCATTTGTATTCCACAGTGCCCTGATTGAAGGTTATTTAGGTTGTTTCCAGTGCTTTGCTGTTACAAACAGTGCCTCGGTGATCACCTTGTACACATATATCTATATGTGTATGTTTGCGCCCTTGAAAAGCTCACACTTAAAAGCTAACAAGTGGAATGCTCGTTATAGATCATTTTTATCTGTGTGAGAAGCAGTTTCCTGAAGGGCCTCTGATCCTGGGATCTGGGTTGACCATCTGGTTTACAGAGTTACCAACACTCAGTCCTGGAGGGAATGCAAAGATTCAAACCTCTCCTTTTGAAGTTAGATTCCGATGCCCAGAGAGACGAAGGGACTTGACCGTGGTCACAGTACCCAGAGCTCCTTCTTGCATGCCCTCAGCAAGCTTTACTGTTTACCTATGTCCTTCCCATCTCCTCTTGGCTCTTGGCAGCAGTCACCTGCATCTTCAGGTATGCGCTACACCTGACTCTCTCTGCCTTCGGGCTTTAGAAGAAACTTGGGAGGGGGGCAGTGGTAGGAGTAATACCCTCAAAAAATTGCACAACCCTCAACAAACGACAGACAGGAAGCTGGTGGAAAAATACCCCAGGTTCCTTGCCCCTTTGGTGGAAAGATTCTAGGTGCATCCTATCCAGCCTCTGAGAGACTCTGGCAAGACTGCCCCCGTTTCGCACATGGTGACCCACTTATTAACACACTCTTGTTGGCTTTCCTCCCTCCCTTATCTCTCTCACTTCCCAGCCCCTCACCTGCGTCCTGGGATCACCTCCCAAATCAACTACCTGTACCCAAATCCTTGTCTCAAGGTCTGCTCTTCACGGAACTCAAAGACTGCATCTGTATGCCAGGGTCTGTGCCAGGCAGAAGGGGATACAAGAAATGAATAATATATGATTCGCTGCTCTTAACGGGTCACAAGCCAGTGACCCAGGTCTTCTGACTCTCAGTGCAGTGCTCTTGGTGCTGCATCTATCTGTGCATTTTAATTCAATGAGATTCTTTAAAAAAAAAAAAGGCAATCAGTCTGCCCAGCAATCAGTCTGACTAAATGAAGTTTTATTGTAATAAGTTAATTCCACTGCTTTTTTTTTTAATAGTAAAGACCTGACTAAAATATTAATCCTTAAACACAGACCTTCACTGGATACCAAGCAGTTGCCCCGACACGCTGTCGCCATCTCCATTTTTCTGATATATATGTTTCTCCTCCCTCTGTTCTTAGTAAATGTTGATGTTCAGTTCACCCTGATCAGTGTTTAGCTCTTCTGGTCAATTTATCTTATGTATTGACCTGAGCAGAAAACCAATGTAGTCTTCATTTGCCGTCCTGTTTAATTCGGGAGACTTGGATTCTGTGGAAACTGTGCCCACACTACTAGAACCTTGATAGGGTACCACCTACTCCAGAGAGCCTTCCAGGGTCCAGCCTTAATTGACGTCCTCTCCTACCCCCTCCCTGCTTCCACTCCCACCCCTTTAAAAACAGAAACAGTCAAGACCAGATTTGCGCGCTTCGTAAGTACAAATGGATGTAAAGTTTGCTTTCAGAACGGGCTGGGTCTCCGAGATCTCTGCCCAAAGGCTCCCTTCTCGCAGGGCCGCTTTCATAAATGCACAGGGAGGCAAAATGCCTTTGCCATAAATAAATAACGTGACCAAGAACACTTCTGAAAAGCTGGTTACTTTCACATTCTAACAACTGCTGGGGAGCCTCAGGTCCAAAACTGCTGCAGGAGCTTTCCTTTCAAACAGACCTCGAATCCTAACCCCAGCTCCTCCCTGATTAACTGAGATTTGGGGCAGATTACCTGCCCCCCTCTGAACTTCTGTTTGCTCACCTGTAAAAGGAGACATGGAGGAGATTGTTGTCAAAATAACAGAAAATACCCCTGACACTCACAGTGGGGCACTGGGTTCCTACTGTTATGTGCTTGCTGCCATTGGGCTTTTTTTTTTTCCTTTTTTAATTGAAATGGAGTCATTGTATTTTTAAAAAGAACTTATATTTCTTTTGGTCACCTTCAAATATCAGTGATCATTCAACACATGTTCCTACTTAGCATTTTCTTTTGAAAACCAAGAGTAAAGCTCAATTTAGCCCCAAGTCCTGGGCAGAAAGCGGCCCCACGTGTTTTCTTTCTAGAAACTGGAAGGTAAATGTCTGTCTTGGCATTGGGATCCCCCTTTAGCCTGTGTCTGAGCAGAGCCTGCATGGAAGAGGCTTTTGGTCAGTATCTGACTGAAGTAAGGAAGTAGGGATGGCCGGTTGTTGCTGCCCTGGAGTGAAAAGTATGAATTTCTGGAAAACAATGGACAGTTGCAATATTTGGGACACATTATACTTTAAAAAAAAAAGGCTGTTTATTTGAAATTCAAATTTACCTGATGTCCTGAATTTTTATTTGCTAAATCTGGCACCCCTAATATGAGGTGGTCATCCAATGACATGAGCTGGTGACATTTGAGCCAAGAGGCTGTCTGGGGAAAGAGCATTTGTGCTTGGATCAAAGATGGCACAATAACAATTGTAGCTGTCTCTAGGCAGCGGGATTAACGGATTTGTTTTTCTTTTTACTTTTCAGTGTTTTCTAAACACCTTAAAACAGCAATGTATGACTTTTCTAATTAAAAAAAAATTGATTGAAAGTCAGTGAGCTGGATAGGGTATAGCCTGGCCTGACCAGGATTGACATTTAGCTTTATCCATCTTCTCTCCTTTGCCTCCTGCAGACCAGGCCCCCAGTCACCCCGCCCAGTTTAACCAGCCCCCTCCCCTTTGCCTCTTTAACAAACCATCTACCCTCAGACCACCTAACCCACCGTAAATGTCTGTATATGAGGGCAGCACCTACTCCACAAATTCACCTGACAGAGGAGGCTGTCACCTTGGGTATGGCTTTCTCACACATGAAGGGTATTTTTGCAACTAATTTCTTTTCAACAACAACTGCTTGGGGGATGATACATTAGACTAGATCAGGAATTATAGGTGAAGAGTTGGAATAAAGTAGTTTTGTTCAAAAAGGGTAGGGAAGAGCAGTAATTCTAAATGTATTATTATGTGTAATAGGAGATTTTAAACAGGTAGGGGTGTTACTAAAGTAATACATGAAATACTCTAAGTAGATATATGACTGGGTCATTTACATTTCTAAGTCAAGTTTATATTTTCAGGCAAATCAAATAATACTTAAAATCTTCTCAGGAAGGTGGTGGTGGATTTCCTTATATTCAGTGATACGTGGGGAAGGGCTTGCTAGACACTGAATACCGCAGACTTTTCTATCTTAGCTGTTACAATAAATAACAGCTAAGGGACTTCCAGTGGTTAAGACTAGGCGCTTCCACTACAGGAGGCACGGCTTTGATCACTGGTCTGGGAACTAAGATCCCACAGGCCACATGGTGCAAAAAAAAGTTAACAGCTAACATGTCTTGAATACTTACATTGTGACCAGTTCTAAATGCTTTGTCTGTGTTAACGCATTTTATGCTTAGAGCAACCGCATGTCCAGGGTGGTATTGTTACTTCTGTTTCACAGTTAAGATCTTAGGCAGTCTGGTTCCAGAGCCTGCACTTTAAAAATATATGTATATATATGTACATGTATATATATATAATGTGTATATATACATATATTTATTTATTTATGGAAAATATCAAACATATACAAAAGTAGCTGGAGTAACCTCACCTCATAGCTCAGAGCCCAGCTGTCAATCAAGTGGTACCATATTGCTCATCCCAGCCGGCATTCAAATTCTAGATCCTCCACTTTCTTGCTGTGGAGCACTGTGCCTGTCCCCAGGCCTCACTGTGCCTCAGTTTCCTCATCTATAAAAGGGAGGGTAAGGAACACAGGTGCTGTTTCATGGGTTTGGGGTAAGATAGTACATTTTGCCCTTCTCCCTGTTTGACACATAGGAGACATAGCATTATGGGATTAATATTCATTTCCCGACTCTAACAGAAGCTGCCAAAAGACCAGGCTGACTGAATACCACTGACCACTGAACAGTAGGTATTCAGTAAATGTCTGTCAGGGAAAGTGAAATGTCTTGTCTCAGCCCCAAAGCTCCACCGCATATGGCTCCTTGTCTTTAAGCAGAGAAATTTTCCTTCCCAAGTTAATAGTTAGAACTACTCAGAACCTTTTCAAAAATAAACAGTCTTTAAGAGAAATTGTATACTAATGCAAATATCAAGGTACCTCTGGCTACTGTTAGCAAAAGAAACTGAACAGTGAATACAAATACATTAGATGCAGCAACACCAGCCGTGTGGATTCTAGGAACTTTGCTTTGATGACTGGAGCCTGCAGAATTGTTTCTAGAGAGACCGGAATTGCTTTGTGTATGTGAAGGCTAGCAGAGAGCTGAGTTCTTCCTAGGCTAACCTCAAGGCCACTGGCACCAAATGGAATTTTAGGCCAGGCAGAGAGGTAAAATCACTAATAAGATTAATGAGAAATTGTCTTTCTTTGAGCAGCTGCCTCAGGCAGAACTGGGTTGATCTCATACCTCTGCCACTACCAGCCGGGAAAAGGTCACTTCGCTTCTTGGAGACACGATTTGCTTGCCTGTAAAATGGAGATAGCAGTCATGGGGCTGACTCATTATGAGACTTAATGAGATAATATTACAAGTGTGTCTTCCCTCTTTAAACATGCTCTTGTCTTCTTTAGCAACAGCTCCATTCACAATGTATCCACATTTTTCACGCAAGAAAACTGAAGCTCAGAGAGGTTAAGTACCCTACTCAGAGTCACACAGCTTTTACAGGGGACTTAATTTCAAGGTCTGCATGCCAACCAATGATCTTGTAACTAAATGCTTGGGTATCATTTATTTAAAGGTGGGGGGCGGGGTGGGAGGGGAAGCAATAAATGAAATCTTCTTCAGTTCTCTGCACAGAATAGAGATGCCTGAGCCCGAGGAATTGGGCCCTCTTGATTATATAATAAGAAATGGGAAGATTTCCTTTAACTACCATGTTGAGCTATTGCTAGCAATTTGAAATGTTTATGTGCGTCCCAGGCACCCAATCATCTGGGTGGCAGGTGCAGTTAGAAACATGGCATAAGAAGGGAGTTTATTTATAAAGGGCCTGATGAATCCCTAAAATGAACTTGTCAGTCAGCCCAAGAAATGTAACTGTGAAGGAACAGGAAATTAATGATTGTCCCCCTTGGCATAGACAGGCACTCTGCTATCAGGGCTATGATTTGCTGGCTGTCAGCACATTTCTCTCTCCCCCAGCCTAGTTGCTAGTTATTTCTGTCAATAGAAACTCAGTTCAGTACCTCAGAAATGTTGATCAATAATCTCAGCACTTGCTAGTTGAAATGAGCTTTAGCATTGCCTGGAAAAGAAGGAAAGAAGTGTATTCCGTTCTCTCCCTCCTCTCCCTTCCTCCCTCTCTTCCTCTCTCCCTTTCTCTCTTCTGTAGATGTTTTTTACACCAGCCGCATCAGAGCCTGTGTTAATCTCTGAGGTTCTACAAGTATTGGGTAGGCCAAAATGTTCGCTTGGGTTTTTCTGTAAGATGTTATGGAAAAACCCAAATGGACTTTTTGGCCAACCCAATAGACGAGAAGAATGAACACTGTGAGTAAACATCATACTCATGTGCCCCTCAAGGTTCCTCAGGAGGGATGCATCTGGGATCCAGGAGGGTAGACAGGCAGGGGACAGCAGTTCAGCCCAAGTGGCACGGTGGAGAGAGAGCTCTTGGATTCCAGGGGGCGAAGAGTAAGCTGGGCTCCGGGGACTGTGAATAGGAGTCCACCAGACAGTCAAATGAGAGGACGGTTATATCCGCATATTCAGAGATACGGTGGTGAGAAATGGCACGCCGCTGCTCCCTCGGGCTTAATTCTGCCTCCTCTTGTTTTTTTTTTTTCTTTTGCTGCTCCCTTGTCCTCAAGAATGAGCCTCTGGTGAATTGTAACACTGTCACTTTGGGAGCAAGAGACATAAAAATACGAATGCTGTGCTATTCATAGTATAATATAATGCAATGTAATGCAATGTAATATATATTAGTTCATATCAAGTGATGGTAATTTATGAAGTATCTACACTGTGCCAATAGAACCATCAGAAGGTCCCCAAGGGCAAGAAGTAGTGGCTGTCTCCATCTACACTGCTGTATCTAGCAGCCTACACATAATAGGCATGCAGTGAATACGTTGCTTTTAGAATGAGTGTCACATCATTTGCCTGTGCTACCTCTGATCTCATGATACACCAAGATGAATAAGATGAATAGTATACACTACACACAGAGTAGTCAGAGTTATGCTTTTAAACTGTAAATCGGCTCATCATGCTCCTTGTACAAAATCCTCCAGCACCTTTGCTTCGTACCCATAGTTCAACCCAAAACCCCTGCTGTCACCTCCAAGATCCACTGGCCCCTGCTGCTTCTTTCAGGGCCAACCCCACCCCTGCCTCTGGGCCTTTGCACCTGCTGTTTCCTCCCATTGTGACATGCTTTCCCCAGCCCTGTTCTCTCCAGCACTTCCTCCCTGCTTCTGTTCCAAGGTCATCTCCTCAAGCCTTGGAGGTCCTTGGTCTCCCCACACCAGGAATCTCGATCTCGGCCTTTGCCTTCTTTTCTGTTCTTCGCTCAGCACTCTGACTTTATTTTATTTTATTATTTTATTTTTTTATTTTTTGCTGTACACGGGCCTCTCACTGTTGTGGCCTCTCCCGTTGTGGAGCACAGGCTCCGGACGCGCAGGCTCAGCGGCCATGGCTCACGGGCCCAGCCGCTCCGCGGCATGTGGGATCTTCCCAGACCGGGGCACGAACCCGCGTCCCCTGCATCGGCAGGCGGACTCTCAACCACTGCGCCACCAGGGAAGCCCCAGCACTCTGACTTTATACTATGAATTTATGTGTTTGTTTATGCCAGTCTCCCCTGAAACATGGCTGGCTCTCGATAATCCCTTATTGAATTTGTCATGTAAATTTCTTTTTACATATTTCCGAATTTAATCTACTCAGCAACCCTATGAAATAGGCATTGCTGTCCCCACGTTCAGAGAAGGAATTTAGAACGTAATTAACAATAACACTAACAGCAGTAATTCCTTGAGCACTTGCTCTGTACCAGATGCCGTGCTAGTCACTCTGCATTCATTACCCCACGGATTATCTCCGTGACCCCACAAGACTTCCCTGAGCTCTTAGTAAACCAGCACACCACCCCTCAGCCCACCGCCAACACTCCCTCGCCTCGTTTTGTCACTGTCACTGTCCAACACTTCAGCCATTTAACTCTTTAATCCTTTTTAATTTGTTTGAAGTTTCTCTTCCCAGTAGAATATAAATACCCTGAGGGAAGGGTCTCTTTTTTTATACACCACAGTCTTTACTATATGTAGAATGATGCCCAACATTTGATATTTCTAAAAGAGCAAAGTCTTTCCTCCACCAAAAAAGAAAACACGATTTGCAGAAGAAGTCAGTTCCTCCACGTGCTTGTACACCGGCTGCACTTGAGTGCTTCACGGACCCTGGGACTCGCCCGTAAGCATGGTGTCTCCACCTCCTTCCTCCCCCGCACTCTGTCTTTTCTATCCACCCAGCCCAGCAGGCCAAATAGTGGCCTTGTCTAGAACAAGACAGGCAACGTGGGCCTGTGGGCGGTAATTGCATCTTCCCCTGTGCTGTACGTCTCTCTGTCAGCGAGTCTGTGGCTCTTTGCTGCCTGATGTAGGTCCACCCAGATCCTTAAGAAGTAGAGACAAAAGGATAAACCCAGAAGGGAGGAGCCCACGGCTCCCCCGTACTCCCTGAGCAGTACCACCGAGAGCCTCCCCATCCTTTTGACATAAAGAACCAATTTTCCTGCATATGTCTAAATTGGTAGTACATGCTAGTTAGTAGACATTCAATAGATATTTACTGAATGAATGAATGAATTGGTAGTACATGCTAGTTAGACATTCAATAGATATTTGCTGAATGAATGAATGTATTGGTAGTACGTGCTAGTTAGTAGACATTCAATAGATATTTGCTGAATGAATGAATGAACATGCTGCCAAATGAATGAGCAAATGGTCCTGAGGCTCGGGAAAAGCAAAGTGCCTGTCCAGGATCTTTCACCTGAGCAGCAGAGCAGAGGACTTGAACCTACTCTCCTGGGTTCCAGGCTCAGTGGCTTCCTCTGTACTTCACGGCCTCCTAGGTCCCCAAGCTCAGGCCCCGGATCCATAAGAAACAGGGCCTCTAGATAAAGCCTGCCTGACTGGGTGTGAGACTGAATTTAGAAGCAACTCTATTACCATTGGTCTCAAGGTGCATTCTCTGCTTTTCCTCCTTCCCTCCTCCTCCATGCTCTTCCAGATGGCGGCAGGGCTGTGACTGAGGCCTCCCTTCCCCTGTCTTCTGCCCTCTGCTGGTCTCTCTCCTATGGCACAAGACAGACATCCCTCCTGGTCACGACTGCCTGAAACTCAGTGTCCTCTCTCAATACCCTTCTCCAAAACCCCCGAATCTTCATCTGGATCTTCTGTTGCCAAAACTCAGGACACACTGAACCAGACTTAGAAGCTCTGAACTGAAGTGTTCCTTAATTATTTGTAGACACATCTCTATTTATGTCATTCCCCTGTTCAGAAACTTAGAATGGCCGGCCATTGCTTATGACAACAGTCAGCTAACCCAAGTAGACCTGCCACAGCGGGGCACCTTGAAGAACTTCCAAAGGTGCGTGATCATGGGTAGTTTACAAGCAATTGATTTCCACATCCTCAGCCTTCATGACATTCTGCTTAAGATTCAGATTCCCAAGAGTGAGCCTCTGCTTGGCCTGGTTATTAATTCCCTCACTCACCTGTAGGCCAGAGGAATGCAAGCACCTTGACTGATGAATCTACAAGGCTCTATCCATGGTGTATGTGTGTATGGGGGAGTGATATACATTTCTACAAAGCTAAGGGGGTGCTTTTACCAGAAGGGGGCATAGATATTTTTTTTTTTTTTTTTTTTTTTTTTTTTTTTTTTTTTTTTTTTTTTGTGGTACGCGGGCCTCTCACTGTTGTGGCCTCTCCCGTTGCGGAGCACAGGCTCCGGACGCGCAGGCTCAGCAGCCATGGCTCACGGGCCCAGCCGCTCCGCGGCATATGGGATTCTCCCAGACCGGGGCACGAACCCGTATCCCCTGCATCGGCAGGCGGACTCTCAACCACTGCGCCACCAGGGAGGCCCTAGAAGGGGGCATAGATATTGTACGAACAAATCTAAGGGCTGTCTACTGCATAGTTTCACCCCTATTATCACACATCCAACCCAGTGAAATACCACAGCCTCCTTGAAGTGTCTCTTTTTGTTAATTATGTATGCATGTGCATTTGTGTATATGTAATGTTTTCTTGATTTTTTGGGGAAAAAATAATATCATAAAGTTTTTCCATATAATTAGCTATACCTGGAAAGCATAATTTTAAATTTTCACATAACTTATTATATGAATGGATCGTATTGTCACTGTTAGATATTTAGATCGTTCCCACTTTTAACCCCGTTATGGATGATACTATGATGAACATTTTTGAACATATCTCTTTATCTGGTTGCTCTTTTTTTCCTTTACAAGGTACCACTGTAATCACTAGGCCAAACTGTATGAACACTTCAGAAGTTTGGTAGATTTTGCCAAATTGCTTCCCATAAATTTTGGCAATTTATACCAGCACAAGTAGAATCGGAAGAATATCATTTCACTCTACCCTCGTCAGTACTGAGAATCATCATTTGACAAACATATTTGCCAACTTGGTTGGTGAGAACTGCTACATTCTTGTCAATGCCTTTTGTATTACCACCCATGGTGCAAGCTCAACTCTAATGACCTATTTTCAGTCCATAATATTTCTCTTCCTCTTCCTCCTCTTCTTTCCTCCTCTTCCTCTTTCTCCAGTTCTCACTTATTTTTTAAAATAAAATATCTCCTTATTTTTGAATAAGCATATACATGCACACAGTGCAAAATTCCAAAGATACAAGAAGGTAGAAGTCTTTCTTGATCCACACACCCACCTACCACTCACTCCCCTCATCCCAAACTGGAAGTAATCTCCTCCCCTTCTGACTTCCCATGGACCTTTTCGCTGTGTCTTCTCTGTTCTTCAATACTGCTAGCTTTTTGGAGGGCAGAGACCATGGCTTAGTCTTGTCTGTACTTCTGACTCTTCATAGCACAGGGGAGGGTATATAGCAGGTGCTCAGTAAGTATCTTTGTAATGGACGGTTAGATGGAACGATGGGTATATGAATGGATGGATGGACGGATGGATGGATGCTTATTTTGTTGACCCTAAAGAAATTAGGATTCATTGTTTCAGGCTTTGCGTACCTAACAGTCTTGTAATTATGGATGATCAGCTGGCAATTACCTAGCGATTTCCACCACATAAAAACTCCATTCATTAAATTGTGCTACAGATAACCCTGATGCTTTTCAGTAAATGAATTAACTAGTGTTTAATTACCATAACTCACTATCCACTACTATATGTTTTGGCAAGTAGCTGATAGACACAGGCTTTTCCTGCGTGGACTTTACATTTTATAGAGTAATTGTTTGTAGGCTGGTAGAGGTGCCTCGTGTTCTACACAAGCTGGAGTCTCTTGAAAAATTGCATTTTCTTCTAACCTGTCACTACCATGCAAGGGTAGTGCAGGGTACCAGCACCCCAGGTGCTGACTGAGAATAGCAGTAAGAGGGATTTTACAATGGCTGGACTCTTGCTCCGTGCTGGACAACGTGTGGGTGCTTTAGGTGGTTTATCTCATTTCGTTGTCACCTCTGTCCTGAGAGGGAGGTGCTATAATCTCCATCTGACCCATCAGGAAGCCGAGATCGGAGACACCAAGTGACTCTCTTGAAGTCACACAATGAAGCTTCCAGGCAGAGCTGGGTTTCCGGCTCAGAGTCCTCTCACTGGCATCCCGAATGCTTTCTGATGTTTCAGATTATTCTCTTTTCACATTTCTTTTCTTCCTTTGTTCTAACAATGCTTGGAATGTTATTTCCTCCCTGCACCTGTATTATAGAATCGATTTCCCTACTTTATGGGATAGAATTGCATTCTCCAGGCTTCTTTTCCCTTCTCTGGCATGTTGTCTCCCCCACTCCCCACACACATTCCCCTCTAACGCCTGTCCTGTCTTTCTTCTCGTTTCCTCCTCCTCCTCCGCATTGTCCTCCTCTTTCTTCAAGAGCCAATGTATTGCTACTCCCTCCAAGAATCCTTCCCCAACCAGCCCAGGGAGAATTCATTGCTTCCTTTTGGAGATCTCATTTTTTTTTTTTTTTTTTTTTTTTTTTTTGCGGTACGCGGGCCTCTCACTGTTGTGGCCTCTCCCGCTGCAGAGCACAGGCTCCAGACGTGCAGGCTCAGCAGCCATGGCTCACGGGCCCAGCCGCTCCGCGGCATGTAGGATCTTCCCGGACTGGGGCACGAACCCATGTCCCCTGCATCGGCAGGCGGACTCTCAACCACTGTGCCACCAGGGAAGCCCGATCTCATGTATTTTTATGCATCTGTGCTGTAAGTATTCACTCCACTTTATAAATCTTGTTGTCTCTGGCCGCAGCCTATGCACTTCTTGAGAGTGGGGCTTTGTCTGGGCACCTCTGAGCACTGAATATCTAGCAGATGGCCTGGTACTCAGTGGGTGCCAGTGCATCCCTGTTGTGGTACATTCAGCAGCTCTTAAGTGTGAGTGGCTGCAAAAATCTTGTCTCACCCTAGAAGGTATAGAAGAGGGGCATTGAGGGGTAGCACCTGCCTCTCTGCACAAGGTGCATTGCCTCATTTATTTCACAGTCCCCCAGGCACTGAGGGAACATTGCAATGATGCATTTGTAGAGGAGGAAACTGAAGTTCAGAGAGGGAGGTCACTTGGGTGAGGACACGCCCTTAAGAGTTTAAAATTTTCTTTTTCTGGAGGCAAAGTCTGTCCCCATTTCCCCACACCACATATGCCCCACCAGGAAGGAGTGATTTTGGTGTGATCATAACTGAGTTTTAATTTCCTGTCTCTTCTTATCTGGACCCAAGCTTCTGGTTATATTCACAGATTGACAGATATTTAGGGAGAAGCTTTCTCTATCAGAGTCTAGGCAGAGGCTCTCAACCCAGGGTCTGTGCTGATGGTCCATGAAATCCCCTAATAATAAATTTTCAGTTTCACCAACTTCTCACTTAAATTTAGCATTTCCTTCTATTGCAGACATGGGTGTGTTAATAGCACCTGTGACTTTTTCGCCAAGAGAAATCACATGTAGTTTTATATCATCTTACGTTTGTTGTTTCATTTGTTGCAGATGTCTTAAAACATAGTTTATTCTCTTCACTACTTCCAATTTATGGTCATTATTACGTCTGTTCCTAGACATTTTTATTTAACGTGTCAATAAAGAAGCATATATATCATTATATGCCAGTTGGCTTTTTAAAAAAATGTTTTGATAAATGGTTTCTTATGAAACGCTTTTTGTATTTGATCTTGTGCATTTAAAAACATTATCCTAAGATGTGGCCCATATGCTTCTCTAGACTGACAAAAGGGTTACAGGTTGAGTTAAGAACGCTTGTTTTCCCAGCTTGGAGTAACTTTCAGGGTTTCAGCCTGAAAAGCAGGCTATTGTCAGTAACAACCACGACAATAAAAGCGAGAGTATCCGTGGAGTGGTTCACATACATTTTCATCCATTCACTCACTCATTCGCCCATTCATTCATTCATCTGTCCAACAAAAATCTGGGTAAAATGTTCCAGGCACTGGACTGCAGTGAGCATGACAGAGCCCCTGCCTTCACGGAGCTTTTATTACCTCGTGTCATCCTCACATAACCTAAGAGTTAGGGGTTATTATCCATGATCCATGCATGGGGAAACTGAGCTCAGAGAGGCGGAGTGACCTGTCTTCTCAGCTAATAAGTGGCTGGGTTTCAGCCCAGGGCTTCTTCCTGGTAGCACAGTTGTATTTATTTCTCATTTCCCTGCTGACTGTATACGTCCCTTGATTTCCTTAGATGCAAAACAATGGAAATATTGGATATGATGCATACAATGGAAACCATGGCTATTCTCTCTCCCTCCCTCCCTCCTTCTTACATTTCCACCTATCCTTCTTGGGAAGTCACATAAGGTTCCTAGAAATCTGAGCTGGAGGGACCCTTAGCAATCATCCCATCATTGTATAAATGTGGAAGTAGAGGCCCAGAGAGGGTAGAGGGTTACCTGGGGACACACAGCAGTACAAGGTAGAGCTAGACCCAGACCCCAGTCCTCCAACCTCCAGCCAGAGCCTTTCCTGCTGGAGGATGCAGCCCTGTTTACTCCCTTATGGTGGGCTCTCGTCTGCCCGTCTCAGGCAAGCCCCTCTGCCCTCCCAGGGCACCAGGGTCTCCCACCATCGCCGGGCAAGAGGGCTTCTGGAGAACACGGCGCCTTTCTACCTCTCGGAGCCCACCTTAGTGAGCTTCCCTATGAGATCAAGCCTCAGCATTGTCACTGAACCTTTTTGATTCCTTTTGAATATAATGATGGGATTTGCAAGGGGCAGGAGAAAGGGAGGGGGGCGGGTTGGCAAGGAGGAGGCTTTCTGTGAGTGAGCAGTCAACGCAGGGAGGAGGAGGAGGTAGCTTTCTGACAAAGAAGGGTGGCCTCAGAGATCAGATGGACTCCAGGGTCACTGTGTGTGTGCATGGGCCACACATTATCCCAGCACCCCTGGGGAAAGCCCAGATGTGACAGAACTCCTCCAGGCCACTGGCTGGTTTTGCTTCAGGGCCTGACACTCCCCGGGGAAATATGCCCCCCACCGACACCCAACTTCCACCCCCAGTTCCCTAGGTTAGACTGTCCCCTCTGCCATATGCTCTCCTGGTATCCTGTATTTTGTAAGCAGGTATCATAATTTGTAATTATAGATATAGACACAGATATAGATGTAGATACAGATACAGGTATAGATACAGTGACAGGGACTTGCTGGGTGGCTGTGTTCCATTCACTGAGCTCTAAGTTCCAGGAGCACAAAGCCCATGTCTGTTTTGCTCGTTTCTGTGTATTTAACCTCCAACCTCCGTGGTGGTGAGTGCTGGGTAAATATCTGTGACATGAACAAATGCATTTCCAAGATACAGCAGCCCCTTATGAAGGTGTCTGTACACGGCCCTGTGAGCCGAATGTTATTGGCCCTATTTCACAGATGGGCAGTGGCCACACAGAATCATTTTCTCTTTGTCCCCAAGACCACACAGCTGATGGGCCGCATTCATCCCTCCTCCTCTTCCTTGCTTATTCAGTGAACAGCTGCCACCTACCCAGCACGCAGGGGGAAGCGAGTGAGGAGGGTCTCTGCACGCAGGAAGCTGGCAGGCTTCTCAAAGACACAGACGCTCACAAGAAGCTCTGAGACCACTCAGCACAGCGATATGTATTCCTGACCTAAACCAGTGCAAGCCATACTTGCTAAAGGAAGGGGAATGATCAGGGTCTGCCGCAACACCAGTCCCAGCATCTCCAGGTGGGAAGGGATCCTTAGGAGGAAAGCAGGACCCTACTGGGATCGGAGACAAGACACACCAGAGCAGAGCCACGGTGTGTCACAGGGCAAGTCCCCTCACCTCTGTAAGCACCAGGTCCTGATCCGAGTGTGTGCATTTCTGTTTTAATCAACAAGATGGGGATAAGAATGGCACCATCCCATAGGGCTATAGCAAGCCCTATGAGATCAGACAGGGACTTCCCTGGTGGTCCAGCGGTTAAGACTCTGCACTTCCAATGCAAGGGACATGGGTTCGATCCCTGGTCGGGGAACTAAGATCCCACATGCATATGGCCAGAAGAAATAAAAATAAAAAAGAAATAATGAGATAACCCATGTTAAGTCAAGTTCTCAGGTTGTAAGTTCTCCATAGATAGTAGCCATTGTTGTGACTCTCACTATGATATTGTACTGCCCTCCCCCGGAAGCTTGACTTTCCTCCACCCCAATCCCAGAAAATGGCCATCCCTCCTCAGTTTGCATTCCTGCAGTGGCCACAGCAGCAGGACCTTGGGAGACAGTGTTCCCATTGCTCAGTAGCTCTGACTTTAAAAAAGCCCAAATCTGCTTCCCTGTGCCATATGCCAGCTCACCCTGGCCCGGAAGCCATCTACCAGCGAATCTTGATAAAGCAGATGCCACATGTCAGCCACTGTCTTAACACTGTTCCTAACATGATCTTCAGCTGGTCTCGAAACTGCTTAATCCTCAAAACAGGGACTTACTTCCTTCTTTCCTAAAAGAGGGATGATCATATCATTTGCATCACTGTGTTTTCATGCGGATTAGGAAGGCTGACACATGTCATGCTTGAAACATTTCCTGGCATATTACGAATGTTCAATAATCATGAACTATCATCACTGCTGTTGTTGTCATTGCCATGATGATTCTATAAAATCGTAGTCTGTGTTATTAGTCTAAATAAAAGCAGAATCTGCTTCTAGAACCCTTTGGTGGATGCGTGCAGCTCCCAGGGTGAAGGGAAGAATCGTCGAGGCCTGGCACATGGAACCTTGTCTAGCTTGTCTCCCAGCAGCCTCTGCCATACCCCATCTCCTCCTTGACACTCTAGCTTCCCTGAATTGCTTGAAGTTCCCCCAGTCAGGCTATACCCTCTGCTACTTCTGTCTGGAATACCCTTATCTCATGCCACCCTCCTTCGTGTGGCTAATTCCTGCCCAGCCTTTCTGCCTCAGGTTCAATACTGCCTCCTCCAGAAAGCCTCGTCTGACCCCCCACTACCAAAGTCTGGGTGGATGCGGTGGCCTCTCTATTGTCCTGTGGCCCCAGTTATGTCGTGAGGTTAATTGTTTTTGTTTTTCCCTTCCTCCTTAGCACACACTATGTCATATCTATCCCTATATCCCCCCTCCCTGCCAGGAACCAGCCCAGGGACAAATTAGGTATCAATGAAAAACTTAAAGTGAGTAAATGGATACTGTGAGGCCCCAGGTCTTCCTTTTTTCTCCTGCATTGAGCTCCTTACATTCTCAAGTCATGGCCTTTGCAATTTTGCAGGACAGTCAGATGATTCTAACGTTAGCTGGCTGTTGGGCACCTTCTGATAATAGTTTGCATATATTATCTAATTTATTTCCCTCGCTAACTCTGCCAGCTAGGTATTAATATCCCCATTTTTCAGACAAGAAAATGGAAGCTCAGGGTTTAAGGGTCTCACCCCAGGTCCCATGGTGAGTGAAGCTGGGGGACACCCCTGCCACGTGTCACTGTTCTCCACAGCCGCTCCTGCCGCTGGGGCTGAGGGGCCTCCCTGAGCGAGACGAGGGGGTGGGCGGGGTGGGAGGGCAGCTTCATTCCTGACAAGCCCTGTCCTCCGTGCCCCCCTCTCTGGGAGCTCAGGAAACAAGGCTGCCTGTTGTCATCAGAGAGTGATTAGTCTGCACCCGTGGGGGACTTGTCACTGTCTGGGCTCTGAGTCATCCATTAGCACCTGTCTGTAAGTGACACAGACCTTTCCTGGTGTTTATTAACAGGGGGTCATGTCAGCATCTGTTCCCAGCCGCTCGCATGGGGCTCAGCTGACTCGGCCCGCCAAATGGAACCCAGGTGATGCATTCACACTTAAGGAATCGGCTAGTGAGGGATGGCAGCCTCACTCAGCCTGGTAGGGTCTGGCTGACTCTGTTTTGAAACCAGTATTATCAGAAAAAAAAAAAAAAAAAAAAGAATTAGAGTGTCAGAACTGGAGAGATGCTTGGAAGCATCTTAGACAGCGGCTGGACTTCATAGATGCAGAAATACAGGCAGAGTGAGACCAAAGGAGAGACATGATAATAACCAGTTCAGTAACGGGCATGCAGTCGGTGCCCAAATATTTGTTGAATGAATGAATGATAATGTATTTGCATTGGGTTTTTGAGTTTGTAAAACATGATCCTATGCATCTTGTCATTGCATCCTCACAATAATCCTACATGGTTGGGAGCTAGAAAGATGCTGTTCCCATTTTGCAGATGAGAAGAGTGAGGTTCAGAAGAAACTTCATGGAGGACAGGGGTCCGCAGCCTGTTAGAAACCAGGTCGTACAGCAGGAGGTGAGCGGCGGGCAGGCGAGCTAGCGAGCAAGCGAGTGAAGCTTCATCTGCCGCTCCCCACCACTCCCCACCGCTCCCCATTGGTCGCATTATCACCTGAACCATTCCCCCGCCCCCCACCTCCCCGTCTGTGGAAAAATTGTCTTCCACAAAACCGGTCCCTGGTGCCAAAAAGGTTGGGGGGCTTCCCTGGTGGCGCAGTGGTTGAGAATCTGCCTACTAATGCAGGGGACACGGGTTTGAGCCCTGGTCTGGGAGGATCCCACATGCCGCGGAGCAACTAGGCCCGTGAGCCACAACTATTGAGCCTGCGCGTCTGGAGCCTGTGCTCCGCAACAAGAGAGGCCGCGATAGTGAGAGGCCCGCGCACCGCGATGAAGAGTGGCCCCCGCTTGCTACAACTAGAGAAAGCCCTCGCACAGAAACGAAGACCCAACACAGAAAAATTAATTAATTAATGAATAAACTCCTACCCCCAACATCTTCTTAAAAAAAAAATTTTATTAAAAAAAAAAAAAAAAGGTTGGGGACCGCTGATGTAGGAGAAAGAATGTGGGTTCTGGAGTTGGACATACCTCAGTTCAAATCTAAACTCCAACACTGACCTGCAGGTTTTCCCATGTAAAACAGGAAATGGCAGTCCAGTCCGCTGTGTCTTTTTGTAAATACAATTTTATTGAAACATAGCCGTGCTCATTCACTGCATTTTGCATATTGTCATTGCATATTTTCTATGGCTGCTTGTGTTCTATAAAAGCAGAATTGAGTAGCTGGGACAGAGACCATATGGCTTGCAAAGCCTAAGATATTGACTATGGATTTCTGTATAGAAAAGTCTGCCAACCTCTGTTCTGCCTGGGGTGTGTTAGGTACTTAATGTTGGTCTTTTCTCCTCTCAGATGAAGGAGAAATGTCTTTACTGGGATCCTTTTTCTAAGACTTTATAGGCCTTGTAAATACCACAGCGTAACATGCAGAACCTGGAGTTGGAAGGTGTGGTGTGAGGAACTCTGGCGTTAAGGGCCAGAGACCAGGGTGTTAATCTCATCTCTGTCCTACTGTCCTACTCAGCTTAAGGATGTGTCTCTGAGCCGTGAGTAGTGGGTTGAGTAGCATCCTCCCAAAACTCATGTCTACCCAGAACCTCAGAATGTGACCTATTTGAAGATAGGGTCTTTGCAGATGTAATTAAAATAAGGTCATAATAGATTAGGATGGGCATTAAATCCAATGGGTGGTGGTGTCATTGTGAGCAGAGGAAAAGACACACAGACACAAGGAAGAAGGAAGAAGGCCATGTGACAAGGGAGGCAGAGATTAGAGTGATGCAGCTACACGCCAAGGAACGCCAAGTGTTGCCAGGAGCCACAGGAAGCTGTGAATAGGCAAGGAATGATTCTCTCCTAGAGCCTATAGAGGAATCATGGCCTTGCTGACACCTTGATTTTGGACATCCAACCTTCAGAACTGTGAGAGAATACATTTCTGTTGTTTTAAGTCACCTGGTTTATAGTACTTGTTATGGCAGCTCTAGGAAACCAGAACACTGGTGTCCCCTTTTGTTCCAACTCAGATTGAGGCTACTGTGACATGTACATAGGCCAGGAGGCGGCACTGGGCAGTGTGCAAAGGTGGCACAGGCTCTGTTCTTCCAGTTCTTCCTCCCCTAAGACACAGAGGAATGGGTATAGGTTTCTACCAGCTTCACAGTTAGGAGAGCTCTGACTTGCCCAAGGGCACAGAGCAGGTTGGACAAGCTCAGCGGTGGCCTGGAGAAAGCTCAGGACCAGACGTCAGACAGACTTGCATGCAGACCCTGGCCTCAACACTTCACATCCATGCGACCCAGGACAAGTGCCGTCTCTCCCCAGTATCCCATTTCTCCAGCTGTACAAGGGGAGTAAAAATGTATACCTTAAGGCTATGGAGACAGCATGGGAAAGGAACCTAGCACAGTTCTCCCGTAGCAGGTGCTCAGGAAGTCATAGATGATGGAGATGATGTTGGTGATGATGGTGATTTCTGGCAAAGCTAGGACTCTCACCCAGATCTCCCCATCACCCCAGCCCACCTCCACCTCCAGGGCTGTTCCCTCCATCCCTTTGTGCCCTGCTATTGGGGCAGCTCTGAGCTCCAACAGACCCCAAATCCTGCACTCAGGATTCAAAAGTGGTGGATCTCCCAAGAGCTTCAGTTCAGGGACTGTTGATTCTCTTCCTCCATCCACCTGTTACCCTGACCTCAGTCCATAAAAGTTAGGAAGTGATGGATAAGCTTGCAGCTCTCTTCCTCACATATTCTTTTTCGTCCCTATACAACAGCCCTGAGCATGAAGGATTTGGGATGGGAACCCAGAGATGGGGGTAGGCAGGGGAGTGTCCTCTTTGGAGATACCCTTGGTAAAATTACTGATTGGTGGTGGTGGCATCCATGCCTTCTTGTGTTTTCTTTGTTTCACTTGAAAAACACTTACTTAACACAAGTTCTTACCAGGCCTTGTGCTGGGGGCTAAAGTGGAATGACTGAGTCATGAGCCAAGAAGCTTACAGTTTCTTTGGGAAACCATAGAGTTGTTGATGAAGATCAGTAAGATAATAGATTTAAACCATGGACTCAAAGGGAAAAGGAATTAATTCTGCTTGGGGGAAGTAGAGAAGGTTTCACAAAGGAGGTCACAGTAAGCTTGGTGGAGGTAAGGACTTTGTCCAGTGTCACTACTGCATCCCTAGTACCTAGAATGGTGCCTGGCACATAGTAAACACTCAATAAACATTTTTAATATATGAATGAATGAATGAATGAATGAATTTGAATATGAACTTGAATTTGAATAATTTTTAAGGATTCTTAGGACTTTGTGGGGGAGAAAATTTGGACATGAACATCCCAGGCAGTAAAGCATGGTTAAGGATTCAGAAAGGTAAAGGTACATACTGTACTCAGATCCCCTCTTCAGGGCTGACCCACCCATCCTCCAGAATGTGGCTGAGGCTCACAGCTCCGTCCCTCACTGGACACTGCCTTCAGCCACAAGGAACTGCCTCTCCCAAGGATACCCCCTTCCAGATGGCAGCCACACCAATGACTGGCTGATGTGGTGTTGCAGAGGCCTGGATCCCTTGCCTCCATTCAGGGTGTCCCTAAAGGGCCATCCAAGCTCCAGAGCTCCCCTCAGGACCAACTGAGGCTTTAGATCTACATGGCATCAACCACATGGCAGGACAGCCTCTCCCCTGCCCAATCCTGCCTTGCTCACCTCCTACAAGTATATCCCAAGAGGGCTCCTTGATAAACCTCGTATATGCAGTGTTCTGTTTCAGAGTCTGTTTTCAGTGAACCTGACCTAAGTGTGTGTGTTTAGGGAATGAGAAGAGACCTGTGGCTATCAAATGGAGACTATGAGGACAAGGTAAAATGTAGCCAGGCGGGTAGGCAGGAACCAGATTATGAAGGACCTTGAATGCCAATGAAACTAATTTAGATTTTCTGCTATAAGTAATGGAGCACTATTGATCCATGGGGTATCTAATTAGAGCGGGGACTTACTAAGTTCACTGGCAGTCAGTATGAAAGATGGGATAGAAGGGGATAAGGCTGGAGTCAGGGAATAAGCTAGGAGACTGAAACCTGGAGCTCCAAGCCTGAGGAGAGAAAGGATGGGGGAAGGGATGAAGGATGGTCCAGAGACACCAGCAATAGTGCTCACTGGCCTCCTCGTACAACATGTACATGTACCAGCATCTCCCTTCTTTTAAAATCCCAGATTCCATGAGGCATACAACATGGAAGAATGTAGTGCCTCTTTTTACTGCCTGTAGTGTCCCTTTAATAATATCTCCTTCAGGGCTTCCCTGGTGGCGCAGTGGTTAGGAATCCGCCTGCCGATGCAGGGGACGTGGGTTCATGCCCCGGTCCGGAAAGATCCCATATGCCGCGGAGCGGCCCGGCCTGTGAGCCATGGCCACTGAGCCTGCGCGTCCGGAGCCTGTGCTCTGCAACGGGAGAGGCCACAGCAGTGAGAGGCCCGCGTACGGCAAAAAAAAAAAAAAAAAAAAAAAAAATCTCCTGCAAGTGTAGGCATCATAAATAATCCAGTGCTAGGATATTCCTTATTTGGGGCCCTTTTTCCAGAATCTTCCATTTGTATCTCTCATGTAATAGAATGTTGGCAGATCCATGGATTACGGTAGCTAGTCTAGTCTCCTGTGAACGTCATTTGGGAGGAGTCATGCGTTTGCCTAGAATCTTATCACCTTTACAAGAGCTGATGCTACCATTATTGATGGTGTGATTTGTATGCAACAGTCTGAAAACTAAAGTTCTAGGGTACGAGGGTCAGACAGTTCTGTGTTTGTATCTTGGCTCTGCTGTTTATAGGCTGTGTAATAATTTGGGGTAAGCCCCATACCTCCCATAGCTTCAATTTATATACACAACGTTGGAATAATAGGAATTTTGCAGAGTTGTCATGGGGAGGTCTGGACTCTGTAGAAACATGTAGAATGCAAGTTAAGAGTTGTGTAGTGGGAAGAACTTTCTCTTTGGACTCAGATGGAGCTTGGCACGGACTTTAGTTCTGCCACAGTACAGGCTTGGTGACCTTCAACAAAACACTTCACCTTTCTTTTTTTTTTTTTTAAATGAAGTACAGTTGATTTACAATATTGTGTTAGTTTCAGGTGTACAACAAAGTGATTCAATGATATACATTTTTTTTTCAGATTCTTGTCCATTGTATGTTATTACAAGTTATTGAATATAGTCTCCTATGCTCTACAGTAAATCCTTGTTGTTAATCTATTTTATATATAGTAGTGTGTATCTGTTAATCCCATTCTGCTAATTTTTCCCTCCCTCCCTTTCCCCTTTGGTAACCGTAAGTTTGTTTTCCATGTCTGTGAGTCTGTTTCGGTTTTGTGAATAAGTTCATTTGTATTTTTTTAGATTCCACATGTAAATGATATCATATACTATTTGTCTTTCTCTGTCTGACTTGCTTCACTTAGTATGATAATCTCTGGGTCCATCTGTGTTGCTGCAAATAGCACTATTTCATTCCTTTTTATGGCTGAGTAATATTCCATTGTATACATGTACCACTTCTTCTTTATCCATTCCTCTGTTGATGGACACTTAGGTTGCTTCCATGTCTTCGCTTTGTAAATGATACTTCACCTTTCTGAGCCACAGTTCACTTATTGGTAAAATGTAAATCTCATGCCTACTTTCCAAAATTATGAGGATTAATGAAATAAAGGGTACCAAGTTCCAAATATATTCCTCTTTATCAAAACTAGACAACCATCGGAAATTCCATGGTGGTCCAGTTGTTAGGACTCGGCACTTTCACTACTGGGGCTGGGGTTCGATCCCTGGTCAAGGAACTAAGATCCCACAAGCCGTGAGGTGCAGCCAAAAAAAATACAACAAAAAACTAGACAACCATCATGTCATATGATGATATACCTATTGAATTTGTTTCTTTTTGTTTTTCTTTACTTCTTATTTTTTAAATATGTATTTCATTTTCTTCATTGTAAGTATAATAAATGATGATCTCAAAAGTAATAAATGCACATTAAAATTATTTTTAACCCAATGATACAGATGTCTCCGAAATTTAACCATCTCCTTTCTCTCCAAGGGAAGAAGCCATGCTGTCCACATACTTTGAAACCATCAATGACCTGCTGTCCTCCTTTGGGCCCGTCCGTGACTGCTCTCGGAACAATGGGGGCTGTACTCGAAACTTCAAGTGTGTGTCTGACCGCCAGGTGGACTCGTCAGGATGTGTGGTAAGTGCCATTGGCCTATGAACATGGTGCTGGCCCAGGTGCCAAGGCTACATGCTGGAGGCCCCTCCCTGTGAGGGGCAGCTGGTCAAGGAAGATCATGCTACTCATAGCACCTACCTCTGTGGCCTTCAGCACACCAGGCTGCCTTGGTTTCCTCATCTGCAAAGCGGGATAATTAAACTTACCTCCTGGAAGTGTTGGAGGAATGAAATGAGATATTAGAGCTTAGTACCTAATAGGTAGGTCCTTGAGAGCCTCTGGCTCTGGCTCACCAACACCCCAGGCCCTGCCCCTGCCCTGCCCCACCGGTACAAGATCCACCAATCCGCTGCAAGCTCTTAATTGGATTAAGGGTCTGAGGGTGTGGTCACTCTCAATCCCCAGGTAGAACAATGAACACCTTTGAAGGAATTCTGTTTACAAATCTCCAGAAACACCTCTGGATAGGATCATGTATAAAGATTCTCAGAATGGAAGTGAGTTGGGGCCTTAGCCCTCCCCAGTGTATTCACACTGGGGTTTAGCCTTCCAGGAAGCTTATAGTCCATTTGAGAGTGAGGTAGGGCCTGCCTTATTTCTGTGCACTCAGTGGGGAACATGTCACCTGTGCAGAAGAGAAGTTTCAGCTGAGACCTAAGGTTTGTAGAAGGCTTCCTGAAGAAGTTGGTGTCTTAAATGGCTTCAAAAGATGGGTCAACGTACGTTAGGAAAAGAGTGGGAATGGCCAAGGCAAAGCCATGGAGGGCGGGAGGGTGGCCTTGTTTGCATGGAGCTTTAATATCAAATGTGGGATAAGGACACAGAAGAAGATACGTGAGGATCATTGTTGCTTATAGAAGAGGGTCCTTAACTGGATGATTTGTTTTATAGGAATGACCAAAGGTGCCTGTTTAAAATGCACATTCCAGGTTCCACACTAGAAATTTTGATTCTATAGATGGGTTTCTGTCCCAGGAATCTGAATTTGTAACAATGTAATGAGTGTGTCTATGTGTGAGACATGGGAGTGTGTTGGAAGCACACGTGGGAAACAGTGTCCTACAAGCTGAACACCTTAGCCGGGTATTCAGTGCCTTCTTGATCTGACCCCTTTCCAACCTCGCCATCACTTTACTTCACTCTCCACTAGAGCCAAATGGAGCTAATTCGTTGTTGTTCCTGAATACACTTGCCACCAATGTGGGAAGCAGAGTGACTTTCCAAGGTCTCACCACAAGGTGGCAGGACGGAGGCCCAAGAACATGTCTCCTATACTCTCAGTGTTAGAGCCACTTTGGGCTGCTTTCCTGAGGAGCTGAGAAGAGACAGCAGCAAAGAACCTTGGAAAGAAGGCTGGTCTGAGTGAAGTGGGCTTACGCCCTGACTTGGTCATTGGCGAGCTTTAAAATCTGTGTTGACCTCATTAGCCGCAGTTTCTTAATCTTTCAAAGAGAGCAATAGCTCTTGAACTCACAGGTTTTCTGAAAAACCAAAGAATGTAACTGGAAATTATTTGAGATTTACCCAGTGCCATTTGTGTGTGATATGATGAAAGCCACAGCTACTGATGTATTTATGTAGGGGATATGATATGATATTTGGGGCCACAACAATTCAAGAGCACCATGTATTTAATTTCCTATAGTGCTTCTACAACTGAATTTTATTTATTTTCTGCTCCATCCATTGGCAGTGGAAGCGTAATTCTAGTCAGTTTAGGTGTGCTGCCTCCTACCACTTCCTGAATGGCTAAGTTCAAGGGGACTGAGGTACTTGTAAGGCATGGGAGTGAGGGGATGCTTGATGCTGGACCATCACCTCTCAACTCTAGTACCTGCTGTCTCATCTGGCCCTTGTCCATCACTCTCCTTCCTTTTTGGCATAAGCCAGGACCTCCCTGTTCCACCTGATTTACAGGTGCATGGTCCATCCTGGCATCTGCTGCCAGTTCTTTATACCCACCACTCGTCATTTGAGGCCATCTGGTTTTAACCATCAGATAGCTTACCCACCCTTTTGAGGAAATGAGGAATGTCCAGCAGCTCTTCTACACAACCCTCAGGACATGAGGGTCTCAGGGGAGCTGGCCGAAACCCTCTTGATCCAGACAGACCATGAAGGCATTTGTAGATGGCAGCTTTCATGTCAGGACAGAGTACTCGACCACATTTACCATCCACTGGACACTATCTGGCAGGTGAGACACAGACCCCCCTTTGCCTTCAGATCCTTCAAACCCACCTGATTTTCTACAGCCCTCGTCCTTTCCAACCACCCATGTCATTAGCCTGGTGGGAATAGAGACAGGGTCTCTTTAACAAGGTCATCTTGCTTGACTTCCAACATTGCTCTCTTCCCCCCAGATCAAGTAGGTTTTATGGGTGGGAGAGAGGCCACTTCTCTAACAGATCACATATTCTTCCTATTATTACTATTATCATTATTCCTTCTAATTAGACCTCAACTTCTGAAACCCAAAATTAAAAAAAAAAAATTTCCTTCTCTTGCTTGGTGTTCTGATTCTGCTGTGCTAATCTGCTCCTGGGATAATGGGTCCTCAGGCATGCAGCTGCCCAAATTGGGGAGGGTCCTAGGATGTGTGGTAGGCAGAGTAATGGACCCCCAAGGATGTCCACATTCTACTGCCTAGAACCTGTGAATATGTTACCTTCCATGACAAACGAGAATTCAGTTCACATATGGATTTAGTTGCTAATAAGCTGAATTTTGAAGAGAAAGATTATCTTGAGTTATCAGAATGAGCCCAATGCAACCAAAGTCCTTAAATATGGAAGAGGGAGGCAGCAGAGGAATTCAGAGCGATGCCGCATTGCTGGCTTTGAAGACGGAGGAAGGGGGTTATAAGTTAAGGAAAGTCTCTAGAAGTTGGATGAGGCAAGGAAATGGATTCCCTCCTCCCCACCCCGTCAACTAGAGCCTCTAGAAAAGGAATATAGCTTTGTTGAGACCTTGAATTTAGCCCAGTAAGCTTTTTTTCTACTTCTAACCTGGAGCACTGCAAGATAAATTTGTGTTTCTTAAACTGCCATGTTCACGGTAATTTGTTACAAGAGCGATAGAACACTAATGCAGGTGAGCAATAATACGGGAAGGGAGGTTGATCCTGGAGATAATATATAAAAAATTATCCTGGGGCTTCCCTGGTGGCGCAGTGGTTGAGAGTCCGCCTGCCGATGCAGGGGACACGGGTTCGTGCCCCGGTCCGGGAAGATCCCACATGCCGTGGAGCGGCTGGGCCCGTGAGCCATGGCCACTGAGCCTGTGCGTCCGGAGCCTGTGCTCCACAACGGGAGAGGCCACAACAATGAGAGGCCCACGTACCGCAAAAAAAAAAAAAATTATCCTGTTATTTTGATTTTTAATTATTCCAGGGAGACCCTCACCTCTTGACCAGGGATAGAGAAAGTAAAAGTGAATGAAGCATCAAAAGAGGGAGGGAGGGAGTCTTGTGTTCCCCTTCAATGTGCTAAAGAGTAAAAAATAAAAGTTATCTATTAGAAGTGGTCTAAATGTGACAAGCATAATGATGTCAGCAATGCACAGCTTGAAAAGTAAGCTATGGTTCCATTTATCTGTGTGGCAGTATAAACATTGCAAAATTCTAATCAAGATAGAGGGCAAAACCAAAGAAAACCGTAAGCACTTAATCATGATACCCTGTGGAGGATGTGCCCACCGTCTCTTGAGTAGCTGCTGCCCCCTGAAGCATTTCACTGCCGCTGTTCCCTTGTGTTATCCTGGTTTTCCCAGCTCCAGAAGGAAATTTTATTGGACTCAACCCCAGACAATCTGGTGATCAAAACGTATCCTCCTCAGCCCCTTTAGAAATGTCAATTCACAGCTCACCGTCAGTGTTCCAATTTTCTGTTATTGTGTAATAAACCTAATTTGCAGCAACAGGGATGGACCTAGAAATTAGCATGCTGAGTGAAGTAGGTCAGACAGAGAAAGACAAATATCATATGGTATTATTTATATGTGGAATCTAAAGAAATGATACAAATGAACTTATTTACAAAACAGAAACAGACTCACAGACTTAGAAAACAAACTTATGGTTACCAGAGGGGAAAGGTGGGGCAGGGGAGGGATAAATTAGGAGTTTGGGATTAACATATACACACCACTGTATACAAAATAGATGATCAACAAGGAGCTACTGTATAGCACAGGGAACTCTACTCAATATTCTGTAATAAACTAAATGGGAAAAAAATCTGGAAAACAATATATATATATCATATATATGTCATTATATATATCATATATATGTCATATATATATCATATGTCATAGATATATATGTCATATATATCTCATATATATGACATATATATATCATATATATGACATATATATATATCATATATATATGACATATATATATATGAATATCACTTTGCTGTACACCTGAAAATAACACACTGTAAATCAAATATACTCTGATATAAAATAAAAATTAAAAACAGAAGTTCTGTTAAACAGTGGTTATCTAGAACACAGTTTATAGTTCTCATTTTAAAAAATACGGCTGTATGAAGATCATACCTGATTTTTAGAGAATGTTAGTAATTTGAAAAATTAATTACATTAAGAAAAGAATGAGTTAAAAAAAAAAAAAAGCTCTGGCTTAAAACAACTAGTTTGTTTTGCTCACAGTGTTGTGGGTCAGGAATATACGAAGGGCTCAGCAGCTGGGTGATTTGTCTCTGGTCCATGGCAGGTAGTGTATCTGTAGCTGGAGGATTTGCTTTCCAGAGGACCCCTTCACTTACATGTCTGGTTCTGGGACTGGTGTGGCTTACAGTTGATCCTGGCTCTGTTAGACCTCAGCTGGGTCCGTCTCTAGAGCACTTGCCCATGGTGTCTCCATTTGGCTTGGGCTTCTCATGCTGTGGAGGCTGGATTTGCAAAGGAAATATCCCAAGATCAAGTGCTCCAAGAGCCTAGGCAGAAGCTGTACGTCTTCTTGGCACCTAGTCTCAGAAGTTCCAGGACATCATTTCTACCACAATCTATTGGTCAGACAGGTCATTGATTTCAGCTCAGATTCAAGGGAAATGAACTGGACTTCACTTGTCCATGAGAGGAGTAGCCAAGAATGTGTGGCCATCTTTAATCTACCCATTTTCCTGCAGCTTGGACTCACAGACCAGGAAGGGACCCTGGAGATCTTCTAACCAAGCCAGCACCTCTCCCACTATACAGACAGAAAAACAAAGGGCTAGAAAGATGCGGGAGTCACTCAAGTTCATGTAGGGAAGCAGTAATAGAATCAAGATTTGATCACAAAACTCCTTCCATGCAGTTGTACCTTCCTAGGTCATGGGCTTTTAGCATCATCGTTGCCACTGTAGCAGTCCAAATATTGACTTGGCAACACTGTATCCAGCACTGTGAATGTAACAGAGGATACAAGAACAACAGCCCTGCCTTGTTTTATAAGCTAGTTCAGAAGGCAAGATGGACTTCGGCAGGGCTGCAGCGTAACCTTGAACAGGTCACTTTGTATCTCTGCACAAGAATATGCATCAGGGCTGATATGAACACCAGAGGGAAGGGAGGAGATGTGGGAGAAAACCAGCACTCGTTGAGCACCTACTGTGTGCCATTTCACTTATGTTCAATGCAGTTCAACCACCCCCCTAGATGGGTATTATTGTATCCATTTTACAAAGGAGAAAAACTAGTACTATAAGAGCAACCATCCTCACAGTGACTGCGTGCCAGACATGATTCTAAGTGATTTGCTTATTTTAACCAATTTAATTCTCACAGTCATCCTACGAGCTAGGTTTTATGATTATCTCCACTTTACACATGAGAAAAATGAAACTGTCTGGTTGGGAATGGGAGTATGGGGAAGAACACAAAGGAGTGTGGGGAAAAAAGGGCAGTGCTAGGAGCCTTCATAGAAATTTAGGACTGAAAGAGGTACAGAGATTTATACACTTGCTGGACCCTATAGAGTGATGGTGTCTTTTAGGAGGTGTGTCTAATGTCAGTTTCCAGCCCTGCCTCTGAATTCCAGACCAGTCCCACTGAACCCCACCCCCTGCAGGTCACCCAACCGCATTCCCACTTCCTCTTCTCCCTCTTTTTTTTTTTTTTTCCCCACTTTGACCTAAAAAGCCATCTGGCCTCCCAGGTATTAGGAAGGACCAGAAGACCCCTGATTGCCCTTGAAATGCTGAGAGGCAACAAAAAAAATGCCGCCTTTTAAAAAGCCAAGTTGAGTAAAGTTACAAATTTTCATTTATTATAGATCAGGCCCCTCTTTGGCACCACTCAGAGGGAAGCACAGACTGACATCTGGCTCAGTTAGGGAGAGGGAGGCTGCTTCTTTCCATTCCTCATGTTTTCCCCTTTCAGTGACTCAACTGGACTGTAATGAAAGGAAACAAAGCTCAAGAAGAGCGGGGAGCACAAGTAAGGGGAATCAGAAGAGTGAGAAATCACTCTGAAGCACGGCCCAGGCCCTGCTGACTGGGAAGCCCAGCCCAGTGTGCCTGGCTTCCTGCCCTTCTGTATGGGCAGAGCAGGGCTGCGCCTTGGTGGGGTCTGGGCCCTGCCAAGTGGGTCTGCCTCCCCAAAAATGGACTCTCCATCCCTGCAGGTCAGCGATAGGGGGTGTGATGGATTCATGGTACAAGCAGGATAGGTTTTGCCAGGGTCCAAAATAGGAGAAATGACGCTTGTCACATTTTTCTTATTAAACATCTTCATAAATATGCAGTCAAGAGGCAAAGCATCTTTATGCAGACTCTTTCAGAGATGCTTGGTCTGGGAAGCAGGATTTAAAGGGTGAAGCATCTTTTATATGGTATCCTCATCAAAGTGCCTTCTGCTCAAACAGGTCCATAGACAGATAATTTTCTTTTCTTTTCTTTTTTTTGTTTGACAAATCATTTTATTATTGTTTGTCTCAACAATATACACTGCCCAGAAAGTACCACACGTGTATATGGTGTGGTGCATGTAAAGAACCTCTTCTTTAATGGCTTCAAGGAGATACTTGCCTCTTTTTTTTATCAGTTTTATTAGTTATCTGTTTTATACATATTAGTGTATACATGTCAATCCCACTCTCCCAATTCATCCCACCACCACCGCCTCCCACCGCTTTCCCCCCTTTGTGTCCATACGTTTGTTCTCTACATCTGTGTCTCTATTTCTCCCTTGCAAATTGGTTCGTCTGTAACATTTTTCTAGATTCCACATATATGCATTAATATATGATATCTGTTTTTCTCTTTCTGACTTACTTCACTCTGTATGACAGTCTCTAGGTCCATCCACATCTCTACAAATGACCCAATTTTGTTCCTTTTTATGGCTGAGTAATATTCTGTTGTATATATGTACTACATCTTCTTTATCCAGACAGAGAATTTTCTATATGCACCTTTATCAGTAATACTAGTACCGATGGCATTAATTAATAAAGAAATCATTGCTATCAAATATATCAATAATGGTCTCACTGATGGAGATGCATCTAGAGAGTGTTTGAGTGCTGATTATGGACCAGGCCCTGGGATAAGTGCTTAAAATGCATCATCACAGTGAATCCTCATAGCTGCCTGATGAGATGGGCATGATTACTACTCCTGTCTTGTCCATGGGAAAAGGGATTCAGAAAGCATGAGAAATTTGACCAGAGCATAAATTCAAACCCAGGTCTATCTAAATCCAGAGCTACTCTCTTACCTCATCAGATGCAATTTCCAGAGGCTGAGGATAGTTCCCCAAGGATAAAGCAAATGTCCCCATGTCAGGGACCATACAAGGAGGAGACACTTCCTTCTCCCCACGCTCCGTCAATGTCCAGGGTTCCTTCTTCCTCGTCTGTATGCAGGAGATCTGGAGGAAGAAAAAGGGAGTATTGGAAAAAGGGAGAGTCAGTGAAGGAAATTTCCCAAGAAGGTAATTGGAACTATGCCTCTTGACTCAGTGCCTGTACACAAGGCTCAGACTTTGGGAGGTGAAAAGGAAGGGTGTTCTCTTTCAGTTGGGAGCTGTGCTTTTGCATCTTTTCTTTGTGAACTTCAAATAAAGCCCTCCTCCCTTCTACGTATGGGGCTGAGGGGGTTGCAGTTTGGGGTTTCCAAGATTATAATGTGTGGCATTCTCTTAAAGCCTATGCACCCTTTTATGACATTAAACATTATTCCTCCCATGACATTTGAAGCTGTCTCTACTTTTTCCCCCTCATTTTATTTATCTGGGACCCAGATTTGCTGGGTCTGATGGTATTTCTGGTAAGCTGGCTTTATTGTGTGGAAGTCATTATCTGTTAAAGTCAAGCAACAGCCCCCGCCCTTCCAAAGTGATGGGTTTTACCCTTTGCTTCCCAGAAGGATGGTGCAGAGGAAAAGAGCCCCAAATTGGAGGCAGGGGATAGAAGCTTCAGTCCTGGTTCTGCCACCTGTTGGCTGCAAGCTGGAATAAAGCCCTTCAGGAAGGCGGTGGCCATCTGTGTGGACCGCATGCTGGACCCAGAGAGGAAGCTTGGGACCAGCCTGGGGATGGCCCGAGGAATTGCTAAGGACCCTGAAATCTCATGCCATATGTTCCCAGAGGGCAGTGATTCTAGCATTGGAAAGATCTGAGGGCAGGGACAGGCAGCATGGGGTGGAGGCCAGGGCTTAACTCATTCATTGGCTGGTGGGGAAAACAAACATACAGTGAGAGGGATGGTGGTGGCGGGGGGGATCTCCATCCCTTTGCTTCCCTTTTGTAAGCATCTCTGGAGTCATCGTTGACATTTTAATTGTGTTTCATGCACCTGCATTAAACACCTTTTCACCTTAGGAAGGTACCACGAGAGAGAATGTATTTCCTCCTACCATCACTTCTGCCTTCAGGAGGTCACAGTTTCTGGCATCAGAGAAACCTGGGCCCAAAACTTTCTCTGCCACTCACTAGCCATGTGACCTTGGGACAGATTACTTAAGGCCTCTGAGTCTTGGGTTCCTGTTGAGTAAAATGGGATAATAAGACCTGGCAAAGCTGCTATTAAGACTCACTGAGATAATGCATACACAATGGGCCAGCACCTGGCTCTAAGTAGGCATGAAGCATCATCACTATTATTTTTATTATCTGATGTTTCACGCAGGGATGATGAGGGTGGTGGTGGCAGTGATGACGAGAGCTCAAATTGTCTGAGTGCTTGCTACGTCCAAAGCCCCTGACATGGTCTCCTTCTTGTCCCTTTTCTTATAGGTGGGAACACTGAGGCAGGGAGAACATAAATAGCTCAGGTTCCCACAGCTCTTAAATTCTAGAGCGGAGGATTTCAGCCAGGCATCCTGACGCCAGAACCCTCGTCCTTAACCGAGGCAGATTCTTCATAAACATCATTTGTAGTGGTTGCCTGATTGCTGTGGACAGGAATCTTCCAGCATTTGCTTTTGTCTTATTGTTGGACGTTTGGAGTGTTCCAACTTTATTATAAACAATGTGCTCTGAGCATCTTTGGGCAGAAGGCTCCTTCTGTGTTTTATTTTTTTCAAATACATTTCTAGAAGTCTGTAAGGGCGGTTTCAAATTACGTTCTTGCTCCATGATTTTGTTGAAGGTATGGGATGGATTAAAATAAAGAGGAGGCGCTGTCTCGGGTTTTCTAACCTTCTCCTGTTTTGGGTGCTGGTTTTTGTTCTGTATCCAACTCAAGGGTGTTGGGCCAAATGGGCCCTTGAAGAAGGGAGTGATAGAATAAAAGTAATACTTTAGGAAGTAGAGCCTGGTGAATTGTGCAAAAATGCATGTGGAAGAGTCCCAAAGCAGAGAAAAGGTGCAGAGAAGAGTAAATGACGCAGCAGGGCTGTCATCTCGTTGAGGACATGAGGGGTTTCTGAGGCAGTGACTGCAAAGTTCTGAGTGGCCATGCTGAGTGCTTGTGAGGAAGGATTCCATAGCTGTTGGAATGCTGATAATTAGACAGCTTTTTCTTAGCTCTGAAATGGAAACCTTTAATAATTGTGTTTGTCTTAATTATAGTAATAGAATTTAGGCATTTATCAGGTATTTTACCCCATCCAGTTTTCAATCTTCTTTTTATTTTTTTTAGTTTTCTTTTAAGTAACTCATGCTCATTGTAAAATCAAATAAAACCAATTCAAACACTGATGAAATGTATAAAGAAAAAAAAAAAGCAAGGTCCTCTTTATCACTTACTTTAGAGATAACTGTGCCACACTTTGGGCTATATATATATATATATCTTCCTATACATTTTCCCCCATGCATATGCAAATATAAATAAGAATTTATACGTGTAAGTTTTTAAATGGAAGCGTAAAAAGTATACAGTCGTGTCCTTTTGAGGTAACTTTATATGTCAGAACTGCATGTCTTTACATATGCTTTTCAAAGAGCATTTCCCTTTCTCCTTTTTAACTGGCTCCCTAACTTGATCTTAACCATATGTAAACCCTTTTCCTTATGTCAAAAATTAATATGAGCAGGCTTCCCTGGTGGCGCAGTGGTTGAGAGTCCGCCTGCCGATGTAGGGGACGCGGGTTCGTGCCCCGGTCCAGGAAGATCCCACATGCCGCGGAGCGGCTGGGCCCGTGAGCCATGGCCGCTGAGCCTGCGTGTCCGGAGCCTGTGCTCCGCAATGGGAGAGGCCACAACAGTGAGAGGCCCGCGTACGGCAAAAAAAAAAAAAAAAAAAATTAATATGAGCAAACTGAGGCCAGAAAACATAAGAGCAATGCTTGGCTTCAACCCAGGTGTCCTGAACTCCAATCTAGGACCCTCTCTTCCACACATGTAGTATCCTTCTTTTATTTTTTATCATCATTCTTTTATCTTTTATCATGGGTCTTGGGATAAGTGGATGAGAAATGATGTCATCATCATTATTGTTGTTAATTTGAAAAGCTATCTTTTTTTTCCTGTATTCTCCAGCTTCTTCCTGAACCCTGCCTTCATAAGTCTTCCCCCACCAGCCCAGATAGTCTTGGAGACCGTCGAAGTTGTCCAGGGATGGCAAACTGTTTGGAGCACAGGAAAAATAATAACTGGACTCCTGCCACCAGCCATGATCCTGAAACCTTTTAACCTTGAGGGAGCAAACAGTGAGAAGGTTTCATAAAACAGTCATTAGCCTTTCTACTCACTGAGAAAATAGCACCCAGATAGAGTTATATATGTTTCTTGGGAAGTGGGCTAGTTCATCAGAATTCCACTCCAGAGGAAAGAGCAGACTTGGCTGTGATACAGACTTGGGTTCAAATCACATCCCTTTCACTGGGAAGTTGGGTGACTTTGGGCAAATTGCCGAATGTATCCGAGCCTTTGTTATCTTGTCTGTCCATAAACTAGGAATGGTCCTTGTGCCTTATAATGTTGTTGGCTGAGCCCAGTTTGAATAGCTGGGTACCAGCCAGACACAGTTATGTAACCTCACTTGCCAGGGCCAGTACCAACTGGTGAGCTAGGGGACCTGGGATCCTCTTCTGGCTTCCATTGAGTCAAGAATTTTTTTTCACCATCATTGAAAGGAAAGGTGATTTCAGGAGCCCACTGTCCTGGGGATGGTGTAGATCTAGGTTGTAACATGATCCTCTGTCTCAATGTGGCTCTTCTTATTGTGCGTTCTTAGCTAAACCCCTTATGCTTTCTACAAACTCAGAGACTTTAACTTGATTCTCTCTGGGGCTCTTTCCTTCCCTGCAACAGTCTGTAAATCAAAGCTGTGCTTGTGTCCCTAGAGGAAACAACCCAAAGGTCAGCCTATGCCACAGCCACTGGGACTTGTACCCTTCCCCACCCTCCCTTGGAGAGTTGTTCTTTTGTGCACAGTGAACCTTAGGGAGAAGATGGGGTCGTCCACAGGGTGGAATGTCAGGCAGGAGTGTTGTAACCAATCTCCATGATTCTGTTGTTGCCTCGTTTAGATAATGAGGCATCTCAGTTAAAAACTTATTTGTTTCAATTATAAAATTATTATATGCACATATTAAGAATGGTTAGAATACAGAGGGAGGAAGATGAAGAAAAATATCACCCATAGTTATACCACCTCCAATAATCACCATTAACATTTCATTATTTCCTTTTAGTAGCTTTTCTACATGATAGAAATTTTAGCATAATAGATAGAAATTTTTGCATAACAGATAGAAAATTTTGCATAATATAATTTAGCAATTTTATTATGAAATATAATAGACATGTGGAAAAATGGGTAAAACATTGCATGCCGTTTCATCAGTAGTAATTAAGTAATACCCATCTACCCATCACCCAGGTCAAGAATTAGAATATCGCCTTCATTCCACAAGCCCTCCCCTGACACACCCACTGTTTCTCTATTTCCCGTTTTAGCTCCTCTTCCCCTGTAGACCTTCATGCTAATCAGGCCCTTTATATTTTCTTTATAGTTTTCACACCTACGTATACATAGAACAACTTATTTTATTCTTTTGATTGTTGGTGGTGGATTACCTAGCATCCAACACATCTCATTAAGCTAGGTAAAACTGATATTCTTCTTTGGTTGAGGCCAGAATTGGCTAGCAGCTGGTTCACAGTTTTATTCAAACTTTAGCTGCATTTACAAAGTAAACTCCAAGTACCTACTATATGTAGGACACTGTGTTAGGCTCCAAAGTTATAGCAATGAACTGTGTCTTGGCAGCAAAAAGCTCACAATCTGTTTACCTGGCTAAAAAATGATGCTTTGGTCCTACCATCATGAATCACATGTGGATGCTTCCTTACAGCCCAAACACGCAATAAACGTTCTCCTAATGATTCCCTCTGGTGTAGACTCTGGCCTAGGCTGTTGCTTCCTGTCCTTTGAATCTTTGGCACCCATATGAACATCTTAGTTTTCTTTTTTCCAGCTGGTCCAAAACCTTGCAGACTTTTCCTAGGGCAGACTTTAAAATGTTACATCCTGGGTTCATCCTGGGTGAGAGGAAAAGATTTTAGGCAGGGGATGGGGTTAGAGAGAGAAAAAGAACAAATGTCTCTTAAGCTGCTTGTAAGTGTAACTTTGGATCTTGGAATCCTCACAGCACCCCAGCCAAATGCTAGCACCATCCCCATTCTGAGAGTGTGGAAGCCAGCTCAGGAAAAGAGGTGGCATACCCAGTGTCCCTCAGATGGGAATGGGCGGCATTGGGATCAGAGCCTGAATCTCAGGGGCTCTGGTAACCTTGATGGAAAAGTTGAGAGCACTGGTGGGCGGATGGGCGTCCTGGAGCACAGATCCGTGTTGCCGTAGTTGATGACATTGGACAACGAAATGTCAGTGTGCTCACGTGCACAGCTCTGCACTACAGCGTGGGATGAGGGGATAGTTCAGTGGGATTGGAATGGTGTGTGCTTAGCCCAGGGTCTGGGTGATAATTAGTACTCAGTAAATAGTAGCTAGAGGACAGACCACTGGGGAGGTTGTGAAATTAAAGTCTTGGAGGATGCTGCCGTGGGGCTGGATGCTTAGTGCCTGGCTGTGGGTGGCGGGGATGTGAGAGCATCAGAGCTGACGCTTAGTTCTCAGCGCTTGTAAATTCCCATCCACCCACCTCCATTCCCGAAACGTTGGATGGGGAACCTCAGGGTCCAACATACATGACATCTGTCTCCATTCTGGGGTGGATTTTTTTCCTCCTTTCTCTTTTTGCTCTCTGCGACACACACAAAAAATAAAATATGCAAACTGCCCAAAATTACACTCAACATACGCTGAATAAATATATACCCACAGAAGCATATGTTCAATGGCTGCTACTCTCTGCGTTTCAAAGCCAACTAGCTTATAAGATCATTCTTCACGCAGAGTCCGGGTGATCAATGAGAAGGTGCAGTGTGAGGATGCAGCCTTAAGCTGCAAATTGAGTTTTTAGTTACAAAGGATGGGGAAGGGAAACCAGCCAGTGAAACCCAGCAGGTACTGAAAACTCCACATTTCCAGCCTGTCCTGTCAAGGGCTGTGGCCCTTGGATGTCTTGCTCTTGACGAGGCATAGGAGTGGATAAGAAGGGGTTCTTTGCAAGCCATGTGAGTTTAAATCCTGACTCTGCCACTTACAGTGTAGTATTGGGACAGGTTGCCTTAAACCTCTTTGTTTTAGTCTCCCAGTATCAAAAAAGGTACCTACCTTTCATGGTCATTGTATGAAGAAGTTCAACCAAAGGGTTAAGGAAACAGACCCTGGTGCTAGATGTTCTATGTCTGCCACCCACTTACTGGTGATGTGACCTTGGACAAGTTAACGACCCTCAGGGTGCCTCATTTTCCCTCTCTAAGTGTGCATGATAATAGTTTCCACCACCGAGGAAGAGACGAGTTAATGCATGTTCACTGCTTAAAATGGGACCTGGCTCCATACCAAGTGCTCAGATCATGTCCAAGGCCAATTTCCTCAAGTGCCCCCTTGCACACAGGTCTGAAGCAGGCATACCTTGTCAGAATGCCCTTTTGCTCTGTGCCACTCACAGAGGAAAGAGGACAGGAGGCTTCTGAAAACTGAAAGAAATCCAAGCATCTATAGTGTAGACCTGGAAAAAGCCATCTCTCTTCTCCAAGCCTGTTTCCCATTTGTGAGTGGTGAAAATAATAGTACATCCTTTTCTGAGTAGTGATGGAGATTGGATAAGATAATATACCCTAGCAATGTGTCTGGCATATGGGGAGAGCATCATCAATGTCCATTTCCCTCCCTGAGCCCTGAAACCACAAAGTGCCTAAACCCAGGTGTCAGTGATTACAGCCGCGACCTTGACAAGAGGGGCTTCTTCACAGGTTGGGGGGGGGGGGTCTCGCTGTCAGCCCAGCAGGCGCAGCGTTGGGATGGTACAGACCTGAGCTCAGTGTATGAGCCTCCACTCCACCCCACACCCGCTCACCGTGTGACCTTGGCAAGTCCTCGGACATCTCACACCTCAGGGTCCTCTCCTTCCACCTGGGATCTGAGTCTCTATCTTGCAGTCCCATGAAGTTAAAACAGTATCATGAATGGAAAAGTACTTTAGAAACCTTAACGCACACGTGAAAGGCAGCATAGCGTGACTCGATATCTCAGCTCTGCCGCTTACTCGCCCTGTGGCCTTGGGACAAGTGACAAAAGTTGTCTGTGCCTCAGTTTCCTTCTCTGAAAAATAAGGAGAGTAGTGTACCTGCACCATTGGGCTGGGGTTAACAGTATGAATTAATATTCATAACACATTGAGAACAGTGCCTGGCACACGGTAAACACTATTAAGTGTTAGCTATTGTTATTATTGATGGGCTATACAAAGGCTATTTATTATCATCACTAGACAGTTATTGAATAGACATTGGTCAGGACTCCTGGCAGATTTCCTTGGGAGGCTGTTCCCTGGCCTCCCTTCTGTGAGTTCTCGGTGCTTCTTTGTACCATATAGAAAACCTCAAGGACCGTAAGAGTGTGTGCACTTAGTTTTCTCCCCATGCCCCCCACCCCACCCTTTGGAATAGCTGCTCCTTGAGAGCTGGGGCTAAGGTTTTATAGACGTGATGGCCTGGAGGACAGCAGGCTTTGAATAAGCATTTGCTGGACTGAACACCCACCCAGTCCACGCAGGGCCCTGGGGGGCTCCAGAGAGTTTGCCGAAGTCTTGAGGACTCCCTCCAGAAGGATGCCCAGGCTGTAGGAGTGAGCTGCAAGCTGTGTTCTCAAGCCGCTCCCTCTAGAATAACCTTCTCCATGGTTCCCCAGCTCGGGTGCCACTATCAGAACCTATCACCTGACTTCCCTGGGAATCCCCGTCAGCCGCTTGCAGAGAACCACAGGATGTCCAAGCTGGAAGGGCCCTTGGAGACCAGCGGCCAGCTTTCTCACTGCACAGATGGGAGAACTGAGGGCCAGAGAAGGGAAGTGCCCAAAGCAGGGACCGTAACCTGTGTCTTCTAACTCCCTGGGCTCCTCTGATGGGAAAGGCAGGCGACCATAAATCCATACAGCCAGCCTTGATCAGCATGTTGTGAGCAAACGCAGCCATGCATTCCGCCACTCCCGGCATTCCACGTTTCATTGCGCTTTGCTTTATCGCGCTTCGCGGATGCTGCGGTTTTTATGAACTGAAGTGTCGTGGCCCCGCTGCATTTTCAGATGATGGTTAGCATGTTTTAGCAATAAGGTATTTTTAAATTAAAGTATGTACATTGTTTTTAGACATAATGCTATGTATGGCACACTTAATAGACTACAGTATAGTGTAAACATAACTTTTATATGCACTGGAAAACCAAAAAGTTCATCTGGCTCATGTTAGTGGGATATTCACTTTATTGCATTGTTCTGGAACCGAAGCCGCAATGTCTCTGGGGTCTGCTTGTATTGCTATTTCAGAACTATTCTTTTATTTTATTTTATTTTATTGAAGTGTAGCTGATTTACAATGTGTTAATTTCTGCTGACAGTAAAGTGACTCAGTTATACATGTATATATATTCCTTTTCATATTGTTTTCCATTCTGGTTTATCACAGGATATTGAATATAGTTCCCTGTATTTCAGTACTATTCTTGAGCAAAAACCGAGCATAAGCCTCTCAGGGTTTACCCACTTCCTCTGTTGGTCTGGATGCTTCTTTGTGTCTCCATAGGACAGGGGTGGTGTGGTGAGTGGAGAGAGCGTGGGGTTAGAGTCAGACACACCTGTGTTTGCACCCCCAGTCTACTCCTGGAAAGCTGAGTGACCTGGGAAAAGCACTTCTGGCCCTAAAACCTGTTTTCTCTTCTGCAAAATTAAGCTAATGATAGCAGGCTCATAGGGCTGTCGGCTTCAGCAAAGTAGACTAGTGAAGATATCTCGTGTAGTGCCTGGCCTGCAGTAGGTGCTCATAGCCTTTGAATTTCCTTTCTCGTGTCTTCAGTAGGAATGTGTTGAACCTGCACAGATGGCTGGCATGTGGGGAGAATGGCCTGTTGGCATTTCACTGGAACTCAAGCCAAAATGAAACAACATAACCAGACATTTTATTACATTCCCAAAATATTTACCAAGCATTGAATATTGAGTGATCATAGTCATAATACCTAAACTTTTATAACAATGGACATTTTACCCTGTACCAGGCACTATGTAACGGACATTAAATGTCTAACTTTTTGTTTCCCCCACAGGCATTCTATTGAGTAGATATAATTAGGCTCACTTCACACTGAGAATATTGAGACTCAAAGTGTTAATGAAGTGACTGATATTACACAGCTAGTTCAATGGCAACACCAGGTGGGGTTCCTGCCTGACCCCAAAGTGCACGCGGGGTGTCTCCCTCCCCTGTGCTGGGCACTGGGGCGGTGCTGACAGGCGGAAGCTGTGTGTGTTACATTCTCTGCCCTGAAATAGCGCATAGGCTCAGAGGGAGACAGACTGTGAACCAGAAACCATCCCACCTGGCAGGACAAAGTTTGTACTAGAAGAATAATTAATGTGGGAGAGAAGGAAAAATGATTCTTGCTGACTCCAGGCATCAAAAGGAAGTCAGAACTTCTACACAGGGACCTCTCATGGCACCAGGTGTTCCTAGCAACACCCCAGAAGCCATTATTTATTATCAGGTCCATTGTAAAATGGGGAAACCAAGATCAGAAAGGTGTGGTGACTTGCCCGAAGTCACACAGCTAGGAAGTAGCAGTGTCTGGATTAGACTTCATTTCTGCATCCGTCTGCTTCTTGAGCTCATGAAGGGATCCACAGAGGGGGGCTGTCTGAGCTGTAACTTAGAGGATACATACAATTCTTTAGAAAGAGGGGGGCAGGCCCGGATGAGGGCAGAGCATGGACAAAGGTACTGAGGTCGGACCCTGCCTACAACAGGCAATGTTGGGCATTGGCCCAGGTGGTTTCCAGATGCGGGTGGAAGGACAGATGAGGCAGGGTGGTGCTTCGGGCAGCATGCCTGGGAGCTTTCCTCCGGACTGAGGCAGGCGGGCTCTGCCTTCTCCATTCGGGTCCGAGGCCCTCTGGTGGTGCCGGCAGCTGCAGACAGACACTACGCAGGACTATTATTGATCCCTGGAATCCCTTTTTGCATGCCAGCACCCTCCCTCCGTGTCAGCTTTGCAGCCTGGCACAAACTGAGCGGCAGCTGAATTGACATGAGTTGATTAAAACTTCCAGTAATAATGGGCTCTCGACTGGCCCGGTTGTCCAAATCAATGTCAGCAGTAATAGACAGGCCCTGTTGACAGATTGAGGCTGAGCGAGAGGGGGTGGGGGGCGGGGAGCTTCCCCACTCACTCCCATTCCTGGCGGTACTCCAGAGGCCTCCTGGGATGAGGAGCCTCAGGCTCACTCAGTCTCTAATCAACGGGGCGGTTCTTACTAAAGGACTCAGCGCATGTGATCGTCACTAACCTCACCAGCAAAATGGGTGTATCTCAGAGGTGCCTCTGAGTTTTGTTGTGGGGATTTGTAGAAATAGCATATGGGAAATATGCAGCCCACGGGAGGTGCTCGATAAATAGCCATTTCATTTCCTTCCTTTGCTTCCTTCCCTTCCTCTTCCTCTTCCCAGGATTCTATATCTGATCTGTGCATCCAAGACTATCCTGCCAGCATCCTCTCTGAGTCCCCTCCTTAACTCATCATAGGGACCTTCCCATAAGGTTCTCAGAATCCTTGTGTAGCCCAAGCCAGTCTGAACCACTTGTGACATCACAGGCAGGCCACCTCCATGTGGATCAGGGGAAAGAGCACCTCATTTACACTTAGGGAATCTTCAGTAGTGGGCACAGCCTGCCTCTCCCTTGCTGTGTGACCTTAGGCAAGTCACTTGGCCTCTCTGGGCTTTAGTTTCCTCATCTGAAGAGTGAATAGGATGATGTTAGTCCTACCTTAGCATTGATGGGAAAAGCAAAAGCTGCCTGTGGCGGTGTTCTGCCTCCTCTCCACATGTAATGCGTCTCCTTCCATTGCTTTCTGAATGTATTTCCTATCTGGGGGAAAGTAATGAGCTATCCACAACAGGAGTTACCATTTTTTGAGCACCTGCCATTGTGGCAGGTCTGTGGCAGGTACCTGATCTAGTTTGGTTCTCTCACAAGCCCAGACAGGTAGGAGTGACTCTCTCCAGTGGAGAGATGTGGAAACCAAGGCTCAGGGAAGCCAGGGCACACAGCAAGGAAGTGGTTTGGCCGGATTTCACTCGCAGCTGTGGGGATGCTGTGTAGCTGCCAGCGTGCTCAGCCTTTCATTCACACCTAAGCTCACAGTTACCGTTGTCTCATTTAATCTTGACCGTGATCTTATGGGGGCAGTGCTACTGGTAGGAAGCGGCGCTCTTCCCAGGAGGTAGTACTGTCATCCCGCTTGCATTGGCAATGAGAGAGAAAGCAAATGCTTACGGAGCCCTTGGAGGAGGACAAAGCTTTGCCCATGGTTAGGCAGGTTTGGAGGCCTCCTTGCGACTTCTTAAAGTGCGCTCCCCCAATCAAAGGAAATTCTCCATTTTCTTCTGAAATACTTTAGACCTCGTTCTCCCCTTTTCAAGATCCATAGCTGCTTTGGTACAAACCAAGCCGCTCAGAGCTAAAAGGCTTCTCCAACTTCCTATTGCCCAACTCCTTCATTTTATAGCGGAGGAAACAGACTCAGAGGGTGGGATGTGCTTGCCCGAAGCCATCCAGCGAGTCAGAGACCGACGCCCGGCAGAACTGGAACTCAGCGCTCTGGAGAGCCATTCCCATGCATCTATAGCGGACTCGCTAGGATCTGGCTTCTTACCTCCAGCATCCCATCTGCCTCCCGCTTCCACTTTGAGGATTGGCTCAGAGAAGCCTCGCGATGAGCTCAAGGTGGCAGCCAGTACGAGGCTGGGTCTAAGCTGGAGCTCTTTCCATTATCCCATGCTGCCTGTCAGGCCCCAGGCTGTAGAGGAGAGTGGAGGTGCCACATTGCTGTCCCCCAGGGCCCAGGGAGGGGCAGGGCTCATCCTCCAGCACCACTGGGAAATCCCCCAGGCTTATTCACTCCATGAGTCAATCCGGACCCAGGAAAAGTTATTCTGTTTTGCAAGTTGGTTGTTTTTTCCTTCTGCTTAGAACAGCTGGTCCACCTTCTAGACTTGGGGGTGGGGTGGTAGAACAGCTCATTACAAATTTTGCGCTGGGAGCAATTTGCATTCCATAATTAATGAACATTAAAATGCATAATTACAAACAGAAACAAATGGCTTGGTGCTGATGAAGAGTCAGGCTGGGAAGGAGCCAGAGGCACAGGGGATGGAGGAGGAGGCTGGAGAGAGCAGGGCAGGGCCAGCCTGTGCTGGAAACAGCTGGGCATCCCCCAGTTGCCTCCCCTCCACCTGCTAAGATCCTTAAGGCTTTAAGCCTTAGGGACCCAGGCCCAGGGTCTTCCTGTGGGTTCTCTTCTGAGATGGGGCAGAATGGGGGCTGGGAAGCTCTGGAGCCCAGCTGACCTGAGTTAGACCCCAAGCTCTCTCACTTACTTACAATAAAGCCTCAGGCAAAGGAGCAACACTCCAAGGAATGGGGTTATTCTCAGCTGGACCTGCCCCCTTTCTCCTGCCCACTCCTTGTCCCCCAGAGACCACCTCCCCAGGCTCCTTCTGTGAGCTCTAAGAAAGTACTTAGAGATAGCTGAATTCACTTACTTCAGTAATCCCTTCAAAGTAGCAAGTCAAATCACTTATTTCTCTGCCAACAACCCTCCAGTGCCTTCCAGTTATACTCGAATAAACTTGAGACGCCTTCTCATGACAGAAGCCCGGGGTCAGTAACTTTTTTGTATAAAGGACCACATAGTAAATATTTTAGGTTTTGCAAGTCACACGTGGTCCTTTTGTGTGTGTCTCATATTCTTCTTTAAAAATCAAACAAAACAGACAAACAAAACAACTTTAAAAATGTAAAGAAACATTTTTAGCTCTGGGGCTGTGCAAAAATAGGCTGTGGGGGGGGAGTGGAGTTCTTTTCTCTGTTCCACTAAAAACAACTAAAAACCCTGGAGGTTATATATAAAACAAACTCTGAGAAGTGGAGAGAAGAGAAGGCGGCAGACCAGCTAGGGAATTTGAGACACAAGGAAGGACATGGTGGTCATTCCCTGGGTTTTCTTTTTGCCTCATAGGTCCCAAACTTGGGGCTCAAGGAGACAGCAACTCAGAAAGGCTGACAGATAAAGACACAAACAAGCGAACAAAAAGAAAAAAAAAAAAAAAAAAAAAGCCTGCTTTCTTAAGGCAAAGTATCAGGAAAAGGGCAGCTGACCAAGATAGAAAATTTTAGGTACTAACCATTCTATTCAGGCCAAACATCACAGAAAATTATAATAATACTAACAATGATAACCACATGCCTCCTCCCCCACCCATGCTAATAAAGGCCAAGGAGGAAACTCAATTCCATCCTTGGCAGGCTGTACTGAGACCATCTGCCAACCCAGTTCCCCCTCCCTGCTGGGGTGGTGTCAGACAAGGTCAAGTAATGAGCCAGGACTTTAATCCCCACTGAGAGGTAATGAGCAACCCTCCTACCCCCATCCAAGGTCCATCCAGTGTCAGAGGAGACTAAATAAAGAGCCTGGACTTCACCCCGACCTTCAGTAATAGGGTACTCTTACCCTCCCTGCTGAGGTATTGCCAGAGGAGGCCTAGTAGAAAGTCAAGACCATTGACCATTGATCAGAAGTGATGAAACCAACCCCCAGCCCACCCAGATGGTGTCAGTGGGGAACAGTAACTCAGCACACCTACCATTCCCATCCAGGAAGCTATCAGTGGAGTCCTAATAGGGAGTCAGCTTCCCACCCCACCCCCCAACAGTAATGAGGACCCTTCCCTCTTGGGTATCAGTGGAGGCCAAGTGGGGAAACTGGGATTCTGCCTCCCCCTGACAATAACAAGGTGTGTCTCCCCTTTCACCTGCAGGAGCAGTGTCAGAAAAAGCCAGATTTTAAAATATATATTTAAATTCAGAATTTTAAAAATAATATAACATAATATCCCAAATATCTAGGTTTCCATTGGGAATCACTTGTCATACCAAGAACCAGGGAGATCTCAAACAGAATGAAAAGAGACAACCAGTACATGCCACTACCAAGATAACAGAGATATTAGAATTATCTGACAAATATGTTGGAATAGCCATCATAAAAATGGTTAAGCAAGCAATTATACGCACAAATGGAAAAAAAAATCTCAGCAAAGAAGTAAAAGATATAAAGGAGAAGCAAATGGAAATTATGTAACTGAAAAACACAGTAATTGATTTACAAAATGCAGTGGATTGTGACTCACCAGCAGAATGGAGAGGACAAGGAAACAATCAATGAACTGAAAGATAGAACAGTAGAAATTACCCACTCTGAACATCAAGAGAAAATAGATTGGAAAAGAAAATGAACAGTCTCATGGGCCTGTGGGACTGTGAAAAAAGATCTAACATTTGTGTCATTGGGGGCCCAGAAGAAGAGAAGAAAGAGAGCAGGACTAAAAAAGTAAAAGAAATTATGGCTAAAAACTTCTAATTTAGCAAAATGACTCATTCTACAGATTCAAAAAGCTGAGCAAACTCAAGGATAAACACAAAGAAATCCACACCAACACATCATAGTCAAATTTCTGAAAATATCTTTAGTTTTTCAAAAGACAAAAACTTATAAACAAGGAGAGAGAAATGACATCTATAGGGGAAACACAATTTGAATGATGGTGGAATTCTCATAAGAAATCATGGAGGCCAGAAGGAAGTGGCACAACATTTTTCAAGTGCTAAATAAAAAAGAGCTGTCAATGCAGAATCCTATGTCCAAGAAAATATCCTTTAGAAATGAAGGAGAAATGAAGACATTCTCAGATGAAGGAAAACTAAGAAAATTTGCCACCTGTAGACTTAGTCTAAATAAATGGCTAATGAAAGTTACAAACAAAAAGGAAGTCATAAAAGAAGGGATCTTGGAACACTGGGAAGGAAGAAAACACAGTTAGCAAAACTATAGGTAAATGCATTAGACCTTCTCCTCTTGAGTTATCTTCATTGTGTTTGATGGTTAAAGCCAAAATGGTAGCAGTGTCAGATGTGATTCTGAATACAGTCCACCCAATATCCCCAGGTTTCATATCCACGGATTGCACCAACCTCTGGTGTAAATTTCCCAGCTGGTTGAATTTGTGGATGGGAAACCTGCCGTTGTGGAGGGCTGAGTGTATTTATCGCACCAGGCCATATGAGGAACTTGAGCATCGGTGGAGGTTGGTATCTGTGTGGACTCCTGGAACCAATCTGCTATGGATACCAAGGGACAACTGTATATTTAGAGGAATATTTAAGAAAATTATGTTATAAATGGGAGAGGATAAAGGGACATAAAGAGAAGTAAGCTTTCTTTTTAAAAAAATTTATTTATTTTTATTTTTGGCTGTGTTGGGTCTTCATTGATGCACGCAAGCTTTCTCTAGTTGCGGTGAGCAGGGGCTACTTTTCGTTGCAGTGCATGGGTTTCTCATTGTGGTGGCTTCTCTTGTTGCGGAGCATGGGCTCTAGGTGCGTGGGCTTCAGCAGTTGTGGCATGCAGGCTCAGCAGTTGTGGCTCGCGGGCTCTAGAGTGCAGGCTCAGTAGTTGTGGCACATGGGCTCAGTTGCTCTGCGGCATGTGGTATCTTCCCGGACCAGGGCTCGAACCCGTGTCCCCTGCACTGGCAGGCGGATTCTTAACCACTGTGCCACCAGGGAAGTCCCAAGAGAAGTAAGCTTTCTACACATCACTTAAACTGGTAAAATAATGGCACCACTACACTATGGTAAGTTATACATACTAGAACAACCACTAAAAACTTTATAAAGAGATGTGCCCCAAAATATTATAGATAAATTAAAAAGAATTTCTAAAAAATGTTCAAGTAACCCACAGGAAGGTAAGGCACAGAAAGCAGAGAAATGAAAAGCAGAGATGAGAAAACAGAAAGTAAACCAGTAGACTTAAGTTCTAAACTATCAATAATCACATTAAATGTAAGTGATCTAAATACACAAATTAAAAGACAGAAATTGGCAGAGTGGGTTAAAAATCATGACCCAAATATATGCTCTCTACAAGACATTCACTTCACATATAATGATTTAGGCAGGTTGAAAGTAAACAGATCAGAGAAGACATATACATAGCAAACAAAAGCTGGAGCAGCTATATTAATATCATATAAAGTAGGCCTTAGAGCAAAGAAAGTTTTCAGAGAAGGACACTGTGTAATAATGAAAGGGTTGTCCACCAGGAAGACATAGAAATCATAGATATTTATGCATCAAACAACAGAGCTGCAAAATGTATGAAGCAAAAACTAATTGAACTGAAAGGAAAAATAGACTAATCCACAGTTATAGTTGGATCCTTCCACACCCCTCCCTCAACAACTGATACAACACTTAGACAGAAAGCTAGCAATGTTATAGATTAGGTTAGTAACACCTCCAACCAAAAGGATCTAGTTAACATTTATAGAACACTCTGCGCAGCAACAACAGAATACACATTATTTGTAAGTACCTATGGAGATGGACCATATTCTGGGCCTTGGTAAAAGGCTCAACAAATTTAAAGGATTTAAATCATACAGAGTGTGTTCTCCAGCCACCACAGAATCAAACTAGAAAGCAATAACAGATAACAGAAAAATCTCTAAATACTTGGAAACTACACAACACATTTCTAAATAATCCATGGGTTGAGAGGAAGTCTCAAGGGCAATTAAAAATACATTGAACTGAATGAAATAAAAATACAGTATATCAAAATTTGTGGGACACAGCCAGCACAGTAATTCATCTTTTCCTTAAAGTAAAAGTCTTTATATTTAATGAGGAGGAAATTTATAGCCATAAATGCATATATTAGATAAAAGTTTCAAATTAATAATCTAAGTTCCCCACCTCAAGGACCTACAAAAAGGAGAACAAAAGAAGCTCAAAGCAAACAGAAGAAAGGAAATCAATAATTGAAAGCAGAAAAATAGATAAAGTCAATGAAACTAAAAAAAAAAAACATTCTTTGAAAATGTCAAGAAAATTGAAAAAAGGTAAACAAAATAGCAAGACTTTTAAAGAAAAGAAGAGGGAAGACACAAGTTACCAATATCAGGAATGAGACGGATAATATCACTACAGACCCTGCAGATGTCAAAAGGATTAATAAAGGACTGTTACAAATAGCTATACACACATATATTTGACAACCTAGATGAAATGGATCAATTCCTTGAAAAAATGCAAAATATCACAACTCACCCAATATGAAATAGATATTTGAATAGCCCTATAACTATTAAGAAAATTGAAATTGTAACTTAAAAACTCCCCCAAAAGAAATCTCTAAGCTTGAGTAGTTTCACTGGAGATGTAAACCTCAGTGTAAGTCTCACACCTCATACAAAAATTAACTTGAAGTGTATCACAGAATTAACTGTAAAACATAAAGCTATAACACTTCTAGAACACACACATACACACACACGAGAAAATATTTGAGATTTGAGCTTGGCACAGAGTTCTTAGATTCCAAGATATAGATTTTATGATACATAAAAGAGAAAATAACTTGGATTTCATCAAAATTAGAAACATTTGCTCTGTGAAAGCTCAGTTGAAGAAGATGAGAAGACAAATTACAGAGTGGGAGAGAAAATATTTGCAAACTGCATATTTGACAAAAGTCTAGTGTCTAGAATACATAAAGAACTCCCAAACCTTAACAATTAAAAACAAACAGTCCAATTAGAAAATGAACAAAAGACACTGAGAATCTCACTGAAAAGGATATAAAGGTGGAAAATAAACACAAAAGATATTCAGCATCATTAACGATTAGAGACATACAAATTAAAACCACAGTGGATGGACTTCCCTGATGGCGCAGTGGTTAAGAATCCGCCTGCCAATGCAGGGGACACCGGTTCGAGCCCTGGTCTGGGAAGATCCCATATGCCACAGAGCAACTAAGCCCATGCGCCACACCTGCGCTCTAGAGCCTGCGTGCCACAACTACCAAAGCCCGCGCGCCTAGAGCCTGTGCTCCGCAACAAGAGAAGCCGCCGCAGTGAGAAGTCTGCACACCTCAACGAAGAGTAGCCCCCACTTGACGCAACTAAAGAAAGCCCACGCACAGCAATGAAGACCCACCGCAGCCAAAAATAAATGAATGAATGAATGAAAAAACACAGTGGAGGTATTATTACACACCTGTCAGGATGTGTAAATAAAATGAAAAATATTGACGACATCAAATGCTGATGAGGATGTGGAGAAACTGGATCGCTCATGTTTTGCTGGTGGGGATTTAAAATAGTACAACCACCCTGGAAAAGTTTGGCAGCTTCCTAAAATTATTGAACATGAAACTACCGTACAACCCAGAAATTATACTCCATGGCTTTTTTTCCCCAGAGACATGAAAATGTATGTCCACACAAAAACTTGCACACTTGTGTTTATAGCAACATTATTCATAATAGCCAAGAACTGGAAACAACCCACATGTCCTTCATCAGGCAAACAGTTAAACTATAGTCCATCCATAGCATGGCATCATACTCTGCAATATAAAAGGAACTAAATATTGATACGTGAAGACACCTGGATGAATATGAGAATTATGCTAAGTGGAAAAAAAACCCTAAAAGGTCACAAACTATATGGTTTTATTTATGTAACATTCTTGAAATGACAACATTATAGGAATGGAGAGCATATTAGTGGTTGCCAAGTATTAAGGAAGGGAGTCAAGTGAGCTGTGGGTATGGCTTTAAAAAGGCAAGAGGAGGAATCTATGTAGTGATGGAAATGTTTTGTATCTTGATTATCAATGTATATATCCTGGTTATGATATTTTGATATAGTTTTGCAAGATATTACTATTGAGGAAAACTGGTAATACTCTGGATCTCCCTGTATTGTATTATTTCTTACAGTTGCATGTGAATCTGTTATAAGCATCACAAAATTGTAATCTATGTAACTAAAAAAAAAAAAAAAAGGCACAGGCCTCTGACTGGATTTGGCCTACAGACCATAGTGTGCCAACTTCTGGCTTAAGTGATTTGGTCACTTTCTACGTCTCACCCCTTGCCTTGTGCTAACATTGCTTCCCCCTGTCTCACGGAGCTTCAGCTGCATTGGCTCCCTCTGTTCCATGGACAGGCCAACACTGTTCCTGCCTCAGGACTTGCATACTTGCTGTTCCTTCTTGGATAGCTCTTCCCACTTATACTCACCTGGGAGATTCCACTTATGATTCAGGCTTAGTTCAAGTGCTCAATGTATGCCTCCTTTACTCTATCCCCGTTCACTTTTTATCATATTGCACTTCTGTTGTACTTTTTTACTCTATGAGATAATCATTTTCCTTCTTGTTAATTATTTGTCTTCTCCCTAGAATTTAAGCCCCATGAGAGCAGTCTTGCTTGTCTTCTTTACTACTGCATGTCCAGCACCCAGCATCTTTGCTTAGCACCGAGTAGATGTTCAATACACATTTGTTAAATGATCCAAAGAAGGACTCATATGGATGAGAAAGAAAAGATAAACGGATAGTCCCAGTTAGGTTTTATGGGAGGGAATGGGTTCATTCATTTATCATTTGTTCCACTTACCCATTCATTTATCCTTCATTTATTGAGTGCCTATTGTGTGCCAGGTTCTAAGCCAGATTCTTTAGGTTGTTTTCTCATAGAGTCGCCAGAAATGCCTCCCAGAGAGGCATTCTTTTTTTTTTTTTTTTTTTTTTGCCGTACGCGGGCCTCTCACTGCTGTGGCCTCTCCCGCCGCGGAGCACAGGCTCCAGACGCGCAGGCCAGCGGCCATGGCCCACAGGCCCAGCCGCTCCACGGCACGTGGGATCCTCCCAGACCGGGGCACGAACCCGTGTCCCCTGCATCGGCAGGCAGACTCTCAACCACTGGGCCACCAGGGAAGCCCCAGAGAGGCATTCTTATTTCCATCTTACAGATGAGGAGCCTGAGGCTGTCTTTGAGGTGAAGCACTTGCCTAGATGCTCAGTGTCAAAGGCCTGTGTGCAATTCAAGACTAACATCAGTCCTACTGGTCCCGTCTTCAAGGTGTTGCCTCCATTTAAGGAAGAAAAGCTGAGGCCCACTTAGGTTCAAGGTCACCGGGCAGGTGAGTAGTGTACCTGAGAAGAGTTCTGATCTTCCTCTCTCTGGTACACCAGAATCTCCCATTTGGCCCAATGACATTCATGTCTTTCCTCTAAGAAGACATCCCCGACCCAAGCCTCCCTACTCCAATATTCCCCAGTCAATCACATTTGCAGAATTTCCATTTTCCCATTCAAGTTATACTGTGCTTCTTCATGTTTGCTTTATAACTAGTTCTCTGTCTGACAGATATGTGTATTTCTCATTTCTCAAACTACATCCTAAGCTTCTTAATCAAACCCAGAACGGCAGCTACCATTTGCCAAACACTGTGCCAAGCACTTGTTACATTTATCTCACTGTATTAGTTATCTTTTGCTGTGTAACAGATTATCCCCAAATTGGGCAGCTTAAAACAAAAAGCATTTATTATCTCACGCCATTTTTAAGGATTAGAAATTTAAGAGTGGCTTAGCAAACTGAGTGGTTTAAGAAAATAGAAATGTATTTTCTCAAGGTTCTGGAGGCCAGAAATCTGAAATCAAGATTGTCAGCAGCGTCCTCCTCCCTCAAAGGAATCCAGGGGAGAAAGCATCCTTGTCTCTCCAGCTTCTGGTGGCTGCAGCACTTGGTGACTTGTGGCCACATCGCTCCAATCTGCGCTCTTTCCCCACATGGTCCTTTGCATGTGTGTAATCTCTCTGTGCCTCTTTTTTATAAGGACATTTGTGACAGCATTTAGAGCTACCTAGATAGATAATCCCAATTAGTCTCCTCATCTCAAGAGCTTTAATATAATTACATCTGCAAAACCACGTTACCATAGAAGGTAACATTCACAGGTTCCAAGGGTTAAGATGGGGACGTATCTTTGGGAGCCATTATTAGCCCTGCGGCACCACCTCATAGGTTTGCCATAAGGATTAACTACGTTAAATTAGATTATGCCTGGGATATAGAACATATTGTTTTAAAGAATAAAAGTGGTAGGGAATCAGTGGGGGGTGGTGGAAAGAACTGTGAGTAATACCCCGCCCCAGATATCTCCTGTTACCTGGTGAGAAGGTCAGCCCTTGCTTCCAGCACTCACCCCTACACAGACGACCCAGCCCCAGGTACCAGCACACAGCTCCCAATGACCCCATGACTAGGTGCCTTTCTGTCTGACAGTGAATGTTCTGAGACAAGCAGGGGCCTCCTCTGAGCTTGTTTTAATACGTACAGCACTTCACTCCCATAGAAAATTGATTTTTCTTTTTAAGCACAAAATGTAGCCAGTTTTATAACCTTTCTGCAGCTTGACAAAGGCCATTTATAACCAACTCTCTCTGCCACCCTTCCTGGCGCCAGTCTCAAAGGTCTTGAAGAACTCTCTCGTGCATCTGTAATTATGAATTCTTCTTAGGCAAAATTTAATTTCTAAGAGAGATGACCTTTTTTTGTTATTGTGGTTTTTGTAAATTACTTTTGGGGGGTGTGTTTTGTTATTGATGTTGTTCAGGATGACGGCCTGGGGAGGGGACGAGGGAGCTGGTTGGGAGGAGAGGGACATTGGGAGGGCATTTTAATCAGCGATGTCCAGTGATAGATGAGGAGGGCCGGGCTCTGGGTGTTAATCTTGGTGGACAGGAAATGCCAGCAGGGTGACTGAAATTAAAACCTAGTACCTCATTGTCTCTCCCAAACGCAGGAGAATTGGAACTTCTTCTCCATCTGCTGGACTGGAGATGAGCTCAGCCTCATCAAATGATGGGAAACTAAATTAAATAGATAGGTGGTTTTACCGAGGGTATAAGAGCTTCCATTTATGGAGCACTTAGCAGGTACACCCTTAGCTGGGCACACCAGAAGAGCATTCGACTGAGGTCACTCAAGGTTGGAATTGTTGGGGCTTTTAAGGGACCAGAGGGCAACCCATTTGGTTACCTGGAGGAAAGTGCACATGGCCTGGCAGAGGGTTTGATATCATCTGCAGAGGACCTTGGCTGTCAGCTTTAGGAAGATTCACTTTGTTGTTGTTTAGAATTCATTTATTTATTTAAGCTGGGGAGTGATGCTACTTAGAAAAATCACTCTGGAGACCATTAGGAGGATGGTATACAGCAGGCCAGACTGCAGGCCAGTAGACTGTTTAGGAGGTCTTTGTGAAGATGCAGGAGTCTCATTTAGGACTTCAGGTACTAGGATGGAGAAGAGGTGACACATTCAAGACAGGAAGGAAGAGAACTCACGTTTGATGAGTACCAAATTTCATGCCAAATTCTGAAGTACCTTATGCAGCCCCTGTGGTCCAATTTAAGCTTGACAACAAATCCACAGATGCAGGTGCTAGGCTCGTTTAACAGATAAGGAAGTTGGAGCTCAGACAGGGCGAGTGACTTGCCCCAGGTCACACAGGGAGAAGGGGAAGATCTGGAACTTAAACTCATATTGGTAAAAGCTCTTTAAAATATATCTGGCTGCCTCCCATGGTGACCCTACTGGACAATAATAATAAACACAATAATGATGATGATCCCAGCAATATCAGTATTCGTAGCAGCTCACATTTGCTGTACGGTTGCTGTACGAGCCACAGAGTTCTCAGTACTTTGCACACACTGTCTCCCTTCATTCTCATAATTTTACAAGATAGATATCGACAAAAGCTCCATTTTACAGGTGGGCACACTGAGGTTCAGAGAGGTAAAGGAATTTGTCCAAGGCCACACAGCTATTAGTTGGTCAAATGAGACTTTGAACCTGTCTCTACAGTCCCGACACCTGCCCCTTTTCAGAAGGTGGGAGGAGAGGGCGTGATGAGACCCTCCACTTCTTCAGCTGTAACCACCCTGTTGCTGTCTCTCTGAGCAGTGCCCTGAGGAGCTGAGGCCCATGAAGGACGGCTCCGGCTGCTATGATCACTCCAAAGGCATCGACTGCTCCGATGGCTTCAACGGTGGCTGCGAGCAGCTGTGCCTGCAGCAAACCCTGCCTTTGCCCTACGATGCCACCTCCAGCACCATCTTCATGTTCTGCGGGTGAGTCTCTGTCCCCGAGGCCCGGCCTCTCCCTTTACAGCAGTGGGAGGGATGCAGAAAAAAGATCAGGAACTACAGCCTGGCCCAGCTGGGACTGACCTTCAATGAAATGGCCTTTCTGCCTCTGCTTTTTCAGCCCAAGAGGAAAAAGGCAACAATATAACCTTTTGTTGGGGATTGAAAAGAAGAATGGAAGAAGAAAAATAAATAATTGATTAATGGTTATGACAAATGGAAAACTTGTTCAGGCTGCATCCTAGGGTCAGGATTTTTTTCTGCAAAAGTCTCTTGCAGAGACTTTTCTGCATCACCCTGTAGCCACGGTCAGTGTATTTTGGAGACAAAAGCAGGCACCGTGAAGGTGTCCCTGAGAAACCAGCAGGTGTGGTGCTTAAGAACACGGGCTTAGCCCAGGCTTTCAACTTTCTTTCTGCAGGGATTAAGCAGTGCCAAGTTCAGAGGTTACCCCCTCTTTGTCCTAATGCCCCTATCAATAATGATAATTAATTGGGGGAAGTGAGGTGGAAAAGAAACAATGCAGGCAAAGCTCAAAGTTCTCGCTCATGCTAAGAAATCAGCTGAGTTTTAAACTTAGTATGAGACTGAAAGAGGGGGTCACGTTAGGACCAACTTGCTGAGTGACCTGGGACAAGTCACTGTCCCTCTCTGGGCTGCAGTTTGACAACTTGTGAAATGAGATCTTTGGACAACGACGCCTAATAGTTGTTCCAATTTATCTTGTTTTCCTTGTTGAAAAAGTCTGCAGTGGGAGTTACCTCTGCCATGGAGAGCTTCTAGCATAGCATTTGGTCCTCAGCAGTCACTCAAGAAAATGGCAGCCTTTTTTCTTCTCTTCGTTCCCTTTCTGATGATGTCTTCATATTAGAAAATTTGCTCATTTTTTTACATTCTGTGACTCAGAAAAATAATTCTTTGCTTGTGCAAGATGGTTGGTCATTGAAGGGTGCTCAGTGCTTTACTAAGATAGAAAAGCAGAATAAAGCATAAATAAACTTTTCAGTCCTACGTATTACGAAAGAGGAGGTGGGGGGATGTGTATGGGTTTAATCTCAGTTTAACAGAAAATTAATTTTACCTGCATGGTTCTAGTCCATGGGGTCTGGTTTTCCTTCTGGGACTTATTTCAGGGTCTCCCCACCCCAGCCCCAGTTACACTGGGTGCTGCAGGCGCCCTTGAGCAGTTGTTAAAGCAACTTGCTGGAGGCCCTAGATATGTATCAGTCAGATAAATAAGAAATAAAGTATTGTATGCAGACCTGAATTTATAGGGTCTCTCCTCAGTTTAAGTGACTGCAGGGCAGTGTTGAGCAAATTATGCATGGGCTTAAATCTGAGACTTGAATGGTAAATCAGCTGTGTTCTTATCACTGTTATTGCACTTGGGGGGAGAAATGTCCTTCTGTTGAAAATTATAGAAACAGCAGGGGCAACAGCAGTAATGGATTTTGACTTAGAAACTGTCACCACCGTTCATCCCTAGCACACTGCAGCAGTCCAGGGGAATCAGTAGACTTGGGTTCTAATCCTGACTCTACCTCTAACTTTCTCTTAAACATCAGGCAACTCTCAGGACCCCTGACCTTCAGTTTCTCCATCTCTAAAATTTTAATAATATCTACATTAACATACTGATGTTTGTGAAGATTGCAAAGTACATTTATTACTCTGTTCAGGTTAAGTAATGTGCCCAGGGTCACACGGCTGGTAATGTAGCTTACCATGTCTCACTGTGTGACCTTAAGCAGGGTACTTAACATCTCTATGCATCAGTTTTCTCATCTATAGAAAAGATGATAATAGCATCTCTCTATAGAGTTGCTATGAGGATTAAATGCATTACATTAATTACATCACAGTTTACATTAATATTTCTAAAGTCCTTTGGAACAGTGCCCTGCACAGAGTTAGCACTAGTGTGTATTTGTTAAATAAAATAGCTAAAGTGAATGATAGTAATGACAACAGCCCTCCACTTGCTCAGTGACCTGAGGTATTCAACCTCTTAGTTTCCAGGTCTGTGAGACACGGACAAACTGACCTTCCCTACCCAGAAAAGTCTCTTAAAGTTTTAAGTTAGACTGAATTGGGAGAGGGTGCTATGAGCTGTTGAAGCTCATCCAAATGCTGATAAACAGGACAAAAAACGAGAATAAAACTCAGGTCTCCTAAAACCAGCTGCAATGTCAACATGCTTTGAAAATTGTCTATTAAGGATGCAAATGAGAAGTTAGCCACACTTGTTAGAAGCACTGTAAACAAAACCGTTAGCAGGTACTTGTGTGAAAGTTGGTCTAGAGAAGTAGCAGGCGACTGAATTAAACAAGGAAAACAAACCCTCGCTCAAGGGGACCTTGTCGACTTGCTCAGAGCTCTGTGCCTTTTCTGAGAGTTTCCTGGGTAGCACAGGTTTAATATACCTATTTGCACGCAGGTTAATAATAGCAGCTAACACTTATTAAGCACTTCCTACGTGCCATGACTGTGCTAAGTACTTTGATGACATTAGCCCGTTGAATTCTCATACCAACTCTACAAGGGAGGTACTAGTAATATGATCTCGATTTACTGTCAAGAAAACCAGGCACAGAGGGGCTCAGTGACTTGCTCAAGGTCACACAGCTAAATAAATAGGGGCATCGAGATGGAAACCCAGTCCACGGGGCTCCAGGATTGGTCAAAACAGATCTGATATCACTCCTGGCCTCTGGCCCCGCCCAGCCGTGTGGTTTTGAGCAAATCACTAAACATCTCTGAGACTCTTGTTTCATGTAGAACCAGATGCCATTGCAGCAGCATTGTGAGGATTAATTGAAATCACATTTGCATAGAGGCCAGCACATGTAAGCACTCACTAAATGGTAGCTATAATTAGTCTGATAGGTATAAAGCCATCTCATTTAATCCTCCAATGACTGAATTGTATGTCCTGTTTACTGTTCTATCTCCGGCACATTAGAACAGTGCCTGACATGTAGTAGGTGCTCAATTAATAATTGTGAAATTAAGTTCCTCAATTGACACGGCTAAGGAACTTGTTTGCAGTCTGGCCTTTTCAGCTGTATTTCCAGTTACGTCCCTATTCCTGAATTAGGCATCTTGGCTTCAGCTTCTGGAGTGTTCAACATGGTTCCCTCTGTTTCTCCTCCTCCTCTCTTCCCCCCACTGCCCCCCATTTGTCCGTGGCCCTTTAGCTTGAATGCTCTGCTTCCTCTTCAAGTCTTGGTATAGATCTTGACCTTTTTCCGCCAGTCTTCTCTGAGTCCCAAGAGAAGTCCAAAAGTGAGATGTGCAGTTACCGTGGAGCTGGGTATATAATGCCTTGCCCTTTCAAATGGATACCATTTAAATGTTGGCTTAATATTTATCAAATCTTAATATTTATAGGAAAGACTGTTTTTCTTGTCTTATATTAGTTTGTTTTTTTTTGTTTTTTCTTTTCTACCCATAGGACCCTCTTCCCAGGGAAGGGCCATTGACATTTTGTCTCTAATCCTAATTTATCCCAGTGAAATCTTGACACCTCTTGCAGACTGGACCGCTGGCTGGCTGTTCTGGTTGTCAGCCCTAGTCAGGTCAAGTCCCTCAAAACTGAGTCAAGCATCCTTTCTCTGGAGTCACACAGCCCCCCACGCCATGCTTCTCACTGTCTCAGCCCCATTGCTGTGTTGACTTACCTGTTTTCCTGCCTGGTCCCTGTCACACTGCAAACTCCTCATGAGCAGGGACTGGGTCTTAATCACCTGTGTGTCCCCGTTGTCACTGCTTGCCCAAGGACTTTTTTAAAGCCATAACTGTCGAATTAAAGAATTCATCCACCTAAGATGTGCTGCACCAACTCTGTGCCTGGTCTTTTGTGGGGTGATAAAAATGCAAAGAAGCATTGAGTACAAGTCCTTGCCCACCAGGGGCAAAGTGGACTCTGGGGACAGGTGTTTGAGCCTCACTTGGTCCTGACTGATGTTGATAGACTACAGGTAACAGTATGATAAGAGAAGCAGGTGGATTTGAGATAGGTTGAGAAGGTCATTGTATACTAAGATGAAACATTTAGAATGAGTCTTATGGGTGAGGAAGCATTTCTTCTCTCCAAGACCTACACAAGTTACCTAGCAACCAAGTTTGTTTCATTTGTACGTGTGTTTACAGCATATACTGTGCATTCTTCCAAGAGAAGTTAATATTATCCACGTGAATCCAACCTATAAAAAATGGATAATATAAAGGTAGGACAGGACGGATCAGAGCCATTTGTAAGGAGAGAAAGGGAAAGGGAGAAAATGGTTTCAGGAGCCTGAAATGGGAGAATTACTCAATGTGAGATAAATTTAGCACTGTTTGTCTTGGCAACCAAAGTAAGCAGAAAAAAACATGGTGGATTATAGAATTGTCCTTGCTTGAGAAAAGGAAGTTTGCAGTTTTGGGGGTTTTTGCTTTGCTTTGTTTTGTTTACCAGAGGATATACTCCTTTTCCTGACATAATTTACTAAGAGAGATGTTTCCTATATATACCTATATACAAAGTAGTGAACAATGCCATCAACAGTTTTGAAGTTTCAGTATTTCTCACATCATTTAGAGGAGAAAACTGAGGCCCAGAAGGGCCTCACAGCCAGTGAGGAGGTGAAATTGGGATAGGAGATGTCCCAGGCTACTCTATTCTAATCTGAATACATTGAATATACTTAAATATAATTTACTTTAAAGTGCAGTGAAAATGTATGTAAAAATATGGACTCAAAGAGCACATCCAGCCTCAATAGTCCTTGCTAGGCTATCAGTTTAATGTCTTTTTTTTTTTTTTTTTTTGCGGTACGCGGGCCTCTCAGTGTTGTGGCCTCTCCCGCTGCGGAGCACAGGCTCCGGACGCGCAAGCTCAGCGGCCATGGCTCACGGGCCCAGCCGCTCCGTGGCATGCGGGATCTTCCCGGACCGGGGCACGAACCCGCATCCCCTGCATCGGCAGGTGGACTCTCAACCACTGTGCCACCAGGGAAGCCCTAATGTCATTTTTATGTGATTTTAGGAGGGAGAGGAGATAAATACATGTGTTTAATAGCCATTGTTAACTGGAAGCCTCTTATTTTCATTGCCAAAGCAGAAGTTGGCTCTAATAATGGAAAACACTGACCTGGAGAATGCAGACAGAGATTTTAATTTTCACTGTCAGTAACGAGTTGTAGAGGTATGGGGGATATTCACTCACGCACTTGTTTTGCTGTAGTTTCAAGTTTTAGGCTAGGCCTGAGCTCTGACCTCCCCGACTGCTGATGGAAAGATGGGGCTTTACCACTCAGAGTGGACATAGAACGTGCACTTGCCAGCTTTTTGTCACAAAAGTACAACCTTGCACTCTCAGCTGTTTGAAATATTTGCAAGAGCTCAGGCGCGAGACATATTCACAGACAACTGATGGAAGCACACAAAGTCCAGCCATTCATTCAGATAGGTGTTTTCATATGTGGGTCCTGTAAAACATTAGTTCCATGAGATGCTCAAAGACAAAAAAAGGGAAGTTCCAGTGGCCAAGCCCACATGGAAAAGTCTGCACTCTAGAACTGTCTCTTGAAGGTTCACAGGGCACCTGAGGATAATCAAAGCTCTAAGTCCTGCAGTGGTAAAACATATCATATTTTGTTGGTTCTAAAGTGCCCAGATTTTCCACATGTTAACATTTTTGAAATTAGGATGTATTTTACTATCGATGGTTTGACAGAGTTTAATTAAAAATTGTTTTTTCTTTCTTAGTGTTAGGTGAAATGCTAGTGTTTCTTATAGGTGTTAAGGGTCTTAGAGTAGATAAAATATTTTATATAATTTAGCCCAAGGTTCTCCATGGCATTCCCTTCCCTTCCCTTCCTTTTCCTCTCCTTCCTTCTTTTCTGAAGAATACTCTTGAGTATGTTACCTTCAAAACGGCTTTTCTAGAAACTCTAAATTTTTCCCTTGAGTGAAACCTGCAGATGGAGGCCACTCTGACAAGAGTTTTACCAATCTTCATGTTGGTCAATGTTGGGACAATCCTGAGAACCTTCATGAGAAACACTAGTGGGATCCATGTGGCTGAAGGCCTTAACTGCCAGGTCACAGAGGGTCCTGGTCCTGATGACCCCAGAGTGGGATTTCTTACAGGTGTCAGGAACAGCAAAGCTGAGAAAACGCCTGCTTCTCTCTTGCCTTGGTGGTAGGATGCTAAGATTCATCCCTAACATTAGTCCAAGTCCATGTGGTATGCAGTTTCTTGAGCTCTTCTTACCCTTAAGTTTGCTCTATTCTTTTTTTTTTTTTTTCTGGGATTTGATTCCCTTCCCCATTTTAAAAAAAACGTTTCTAGTCTATGCATTTCATTACATAATTTTATTGATTCCATAGCCATTGAGGAATGAATGAATGAATGCACAGGTAAATACGTGAATAAATAAATAAATACCCTGCCTTGAGAATTTGTATAAATGCCATTTCTCTTAGGCCCCAGTTTCTGTTTTTTGAAAAGCAAGCAGATTGGAAGCAGTCATTTGTGCTAAAGTGGAATGAGCCCTAGATTTGGAGGAAGAAGATCCAAGTCCAGGTCCTGGCTTTTCCAAAGTGCTCGTGTGATCTTGGTCAAGGGATTTAAAATGCCAAGCCTCAGGGTCCTTGGTGGCAATGTCAGAATGAAAGTACCCATCTCATGACATTGCTGTAAGGATTAAATAAAACATGCTCTTGGCTAAAAATGTATAAGATTTTGTGGTACAGGCTCTGAATCCCCATCCAATTCTAGTATTCTCTGTAATGTGATGGGTGTGTTCAGGGTAACACATTCACTGCTTTCAGCTAAAATGCCCAGTTTGTATCTCTGTGCTTATTTTATTTTATGTTTTTCATTTTGGCATATGTATAAATATAGTTTCATGCAGATCTTGGCTGGTTTCCTGTGAGCCTACACTCTTTAGAATTTCTGTAAGACAATCTCCCAGACGACAGAATGTTCTAAAGAAGCTGTATAATTATGTCGCATGGTACAAAAATAAGATTAAAAAAAAATAGAAACCAACAACTAAATAGACCTTTGCATAAATCATCCTGTGCCCTGAGGTGGCTTGGGGGAAAGAGTTGCTCACGTTTTAAAACTCAAAGGATCATTTGCATTTATGAGTTCTTTCTCTCTCCCTCTCTCTTTCTCTCCCTCTCTCTCCCCCAACATCTCTAAGGGTCTTACTAAGTGAACCCGGCCTTTTATCTCCCTCCCTTCCTCTCCTGCTGAGCCACAGTCTTTTCTCACCCCCCGGCAAAAGAAAATCACCATGCACCTACAGTTGTAATATGGCTAAAGTCATACACACACATACACACACATTCACATACACACTTCTTGAAATAGGAACTTCAGGTTTAATTCCTAGCACCACTATTGCCAAGGTGTATCTCCATGGGCAAGTCACTTCACTTCACTAAACTTCAGTTTTCTCATCTGAAAATGGGAGCAACAACTCCTTGTGAAGGTTGTATATTAGTTTCCTAGTGCTTCCGCAATGCATTACCACAAACTTAGTACCTTAAAACAATACAGATTTATTATTTTATGGTTCTGGAGGGCAGAAGTTCTAAAATCTAGGCGTCGGCAGAACTTCAAGGCTGGAGACATAGTCTCTGTGTCTGTGTGTGTGTCTGTCTCTTTCCTCTGCTTCCAAGTTATATCTCCTTCTCTGATCCTGACACTCTTCTCTACCTCATATGCTCCTATAAGGACCCTTTTGATTACATTGAGTCCACCCAGGTAATCCAGAATAATTGTCCCATCTCAAAATTCTTAACTTAATCACATCCACAAAGTTCCTTTTTGTCATGTAAGGTAACATTTCATGGGTTCTGGGGATTAGGAGGTAGATGTTTTGGGGGAACCATTATTCTATCCACTACAGATGGCAGTAAGGAGAAAAATATATAGAAAAAAAAATTTCACTAGACTGTGGAATCTCGAATGCAGAACTGAGCTTTGTGTATACATGTGTGTATGTGCATACATATATATGCACATGTATGCACACACACTACATGTATGCATATGCATGTATATATGTGCGTATATAATGTGTAATTCAACTTATATGTAATCATTACACATGTATAAATATATAAAGTTATATATTTAAAATATATGTATAATGTATGTTTATATGTACAATGTATTTCCAATGAATGGCACAGATAATTTCCCAGTTACGTAGTTTGAAGCAAAAAAAAATATATATATATATATATATATCAGAAAAGGGTAACTCTGTTGGCTTTAAGAAATCTGGATCTAGAAAGAGGCCAGCAACTAAGATCTGAGAACCACTGGAAGTAAATGTACATTCTCTGGGAAGTGTAAATTGGCTAATAGATTAAGCAGCAGTCATAGGTAATACTAGCATAATCACAGTCACATTAATCATCATCATCACAGTAGCTGGTGCATTAATTGGCCACTACATCATAAATACTATTTTATCCTTTATGTAAGTTATCTCTAATTCTCACATCAGCCCTATGATAAGGATTATTATTATCTCCATTTAACAGATAATGACACTGAGGCCTAGGGTAGTTAACAGACTTGATCAGGGTCACACAGCTGGGAAGTGGTACAGCCTCTATTTGACCACAGCTTTAATTAGATCCAGAATCTGAACTTGACATTTTATGTCTCCTTTAGGTAAGGGGGCCTGGAATCTCAATAGATTCACCAAAGTAGAAATTATACAAGCTACATTCTCAGGCTAGAATGTGATAATATTAGATATTAACAGCAATCTTTCTGGCCTATGAATCTATATATTTGGGAATTACAAAAAGCAACCTTCTAAATAACACTTGGGTAAGTAAAAAAATGAAACTTAAATGATCACCTCTTTAGCAACGAGCAGGAGCTGGAAAGCTGCATATCAAACTCATGGAATAGAGGCAAAGCAGTAGTCAGAAGCTCCGTGGCATTTACTAAGAAGAAAGAAAGACCAAAAATAAACAAATGAAGCATTCAACTCCAGAAGCCAGAAAAAGAGTTATAAAACAAACTCAAAGAAAGCAGCAGGAAGGAATTAATACAAGTGAAAACTGAAATAAATGAAATAGAAAAAAAAAGAAGCCTTGCCAATAAAATGCAAAAGCTTCTTCGAAGGAGAGAGAGAGAACATAAACACATTAGTAATGAGCTAGGGGCATAACCATAGAAGCGCAGAAGATAAAACAAATTTAATGAGAAGACTGTGTGCAAGTTTATACCAGTAAATTTAAAAGTCTTGATAAAATGCATTATTTCCTTAGAAAATATAAATTACCAAGTTTGAGTCATGATGCTGTAGAAAATCTAAATAGCTAAATAAAATAAAACGATAAGGGAGCTAAATGTCTACAATTGAAAAGAAGACATCAAGCCCAGGTGATTTTATATGCAGGTCTTACCAAACCATCAAGGAATGAATAACCTCTATCTTATGTAAACTGATCCAGAGAAAGAAAATAAAGGACAGTTTTCTAATTTATTCCATAATCCTAGCATAATCTGAATACCCAAACTGGCCAAATATATACTCATTCATCCAGAAAAATCTGGTTGATGTATTAGAACTGATGGGCTCCTTCTGTGGTAGGATGAAAAATCAACTTTCAAAAATCAAGAATAACTTTCCTCAATATCAGCAATAACTAACTAGAAAACATAAGGGAAAACAAACATGAAAACTGATCATGTTCCTCAAGTGGAAAATACTGTAATAATAGAAGCTATCACTCTACTATGTCCTTGTGCACGCTGTATTTCAGACACAACTCATTTAATCCTCACAGTGGCTCTGTGTGGTGGGAACTTCTTCATAGATAAGCAGAGGAAGTACAGAGAGGTTAAGCATTTTGTCCAGGGTCACACAGCAAAAAATGGTGGAATCTGGATTTGGACTATTGTGGTCTGGATCCAAAACACCTGCTTGTAACCTCTACCATAGTACATTGAATAGATACCTATGAATAAACCCCCACCAGATATGTGCAATATTTTTATGACCTAAAGTCTAAAACTTCAGTGAAGGTTTTAAAAGAACACTTGCTAAATGGAGATGCAAACTATGTTTCTGAATTAGAAGACCCCGAACTGTAAAGATGCTGCATCAATCAGCCAGGATAAGATAGGCTATGTTGCTGTAACAAATGAAGCCTCCCAAACCCAGGAGATTGCCCACAAAAGTCGATTTCTGGTTCACACAAGGTCCGTTGTAATTGAGGAAGCATTCTTCCATCCTGCAGTATGAATCTGGAACACATGATCTCCAGGCTTGCCATAGCAAAGGAAGAGAGGGCTTGAGAGTCATGCAACATGTTTGTAAGGGCTGGATCTGCAATGACTTATATCACAGCAACACAGATTCCATCTCTCAGAATCCCTTCACATGGTCCCTTAAACCCAACTGCAAGGGCAGCTTAGATGCGTAGTCTACAGGGTGTCCACAAAGAGGATCCAGTGTGGTGAACATAAGACATCATCTCTGCCTCACTTGTCAGCAGTGCTCAGCACAGAGTTGACTCTCAATGCATATGTCTTAAAGGAAAAAAAAATTAACAACTTTCCCCCATTTAGTCTACAAATTCAATTTACACAACCCAAAATTCCACTAAAGTTTTACATGAAATTTGACAAAACAACTCTAAACTTTATCTGAAGGGAAAAATGAGTAAGAACAGTGAGGAAATTTTGAAATAGGAAATTAGTGTTCTTGACAGGGATAAGACTTACCTTGCTACATTCAAAACATGCCATAAAACTCTATTAATGAAAATAGTGCAGAATTATTGCAGGAATATACAGATAATTAAATTAAATTTCCAACTATGTATATGTGGTACACATAAGGATTTAATACATGACAAAAAGGCCTTTCAAACTACTTAGGGAAGGGATGGCTCCTTCAGATACTCATCTACCCATTTTAAAAATAATTAAGTTAAAATAACCACTCCCACCATGCACAAAAATAAATGCCACACAGATTAAATAACCAAAGATGAAAAAGCTATATAAATACTACAAGAACATAAAGAAAGATTGGGGGTTTTTTAGCATCTTTTTGTCTTCCTAAGCATCACACAAAATTCAAAAGCAATAAAGGACCAGAATAAAGAGGTTATAAGACATCAAAAGCAATATTAAAATGCAAGTAAGTACAGACTGGAAGAAAATTTGGAAGGTGAAAGATAACTACTGAGAAAATATGCAAAACATATACAAACCAATAAGGAAAAAGACAAGTCTCACAAAACATGGATGGATAATGAGAAATACAGAATGAGAAATACAAATGACCACGGCATGAAAAGATGGTGAACCTCGCCAGTCATCAGGGAAATGCAAATCCAAAAAAAAAGATTAATTTTTGCGATCCCAGATTGGCAATAATGAACATGACAGATATGGAGAAATGAGTTCTCTCATTCATCAGTGATAGGATTGTAAGCTGGCAGTGCCTCTACAGATAGCCATTTAGTAGATCTATCAAAATTTAAAAATTCATAAAACATTGATCTAGCAATCCCTCTTTTAAGAATCTGTTTTATAAAAAATAAACTCAAAATGGATTAAAGACCTAAATGTAAGGCCAGACACTATCAAACTCTTAGAGGAAAGCATAGGCAGAACACTCCATGACATAAATCACAACAAGATCCTTTTTGACCCACCTCCTAGAGAAATGGAAATAAAAACAAAAATAAACAAATGGGGCCTAATGAAACTTAAAAGCTTTTGTACAGCAAAGGAAACCATAAACAAGACGAAAAGACAACCCTCAGAATGGGAGAAAATATTTGCAAACGAAGCAACTGACAAAGGATTAATCTCCAAAATTTACAAGCAGCTCATGGAGCTCAATATCAAAAAAACAACCCAATCCAAAACTGAGCAGAAGACCTAAATAGACATTTCTCCAAAGAAGATATACAGATTGCCAACAAACACATGAAAGGATGCTCAACATCACTAATCATTAGAGAAATGCAAATCAAAACTACAGTGAGGTATCACCTCACACCAGTCAGAATGGCCATCATCAAAAAATCTACAAACAATAAATGCTGGAGAGGGTGTGGAGAAAAGGGAACCCTCTTGCACTGTTGGTGAGAATGTAAATTGATACAGCCACTGTGGAGAACAGTATGGAGTTTCCTCAAAAAACTAAAAATAGAACTACCATACAACCCAGCAATCCCACTACAGGGCATATACCCTGAGAAAACCATAATTCAAAAAGAGTCACGTAACACAATGTTCATTGCAGCTCTATTTACAATCGCCAGGACATGGAAGCAACCTAAGTGACCATCGACAGATGAATGGATAAAGAAGATGTGGCACGTATATACAATGGAATATTACTCAGCCATAAAAAGAAACTAAATTGAGTTATTTGTAGTGAGGTGGATGGACCTAGAGACTGTCATACAGAGTGAAGTAAGTCAGAAAGAGAAAAACAAATACTGTATACTAACACATATATATGGAATGTAAAAAAAAAAAAAAAGGTTCTGAAGAACCTAGGGGCAGGACAGGAATAAAGACGCAGACATAGAGAATGGACTTGAGGACACAGAGAGGGGGAAGGGTAAGCTGGGACGAAGTGAAAGAGTGCCATGGACATATATACACTACCAAACGTAAAGTAGATAGCTAGTGGGAAGCAGCTACATAGCACAGGGAGATCAGCTCGGTGCTTTGTGTCCACCTAGAGGGTTGGGATAGGGAGGGTGGGAGGGAGACGCAAGAGGGAGGAGATATGGGGATATATGTATATGTATAGTTGATTCACTTTGTTATAAAGCAGAAACTAACACACCATTGTAAAGCAATTATGCTCCACTAAAGATGGTAAAAAAAAATCTGTTTTATAGAAACACACACATGCATAGTGATATATGTACAAAATTCTTCACTGTGGCACCATTTGTAATAACAAACAGCTATAAACAACCAAAATGCCCATCAATAAAGATTAAGTAAAATCATTATGGTACATTTATACTGCACAATGCCAAACAGTCATTAAAAAGATCGATCTATATGTATACTGATTTGAAAAGATCTCCAAGGATTTAGGTACAAATGCATATCTCACAACAATGTATAGGGTAATTCTGTTTATGAGTTTATTATGAAAAATTATAATTTTAAAATATATATGATATAAAAATTAAAATAATATATTGTATATTATAAAAAGTGTAATATGTATATAGTAGATCTCTAAATGCATTGAAAAACCCTACAAGAATACATAATTATTAACAATGATGACCACTGGAACAGGAAGTAAGGATATGTGTGGAGTGGAGTGAGAAATGAAGAACTTCTGTGTTTTACTCTATAGACTTTGATAATATCAAATCTTTTACAACAACAATGTATACATTCATAGGTGCACATGTGTGTGTGTGTGTGTATGTGTATGTGTATGTGTGAGAGAGGCAGGTGGGGGGAGGGAGAGAGAGAAGAGGGTGAGCTCTACCCAGTATATCATTTCCCGTATTTGCTGGGAACCTTTTGGAATAAATGGATGGGACTATACTTTATTGAGAACTTACCATATACTCTGCACATTTATATAACTCACATTATCTGTACTGTAGCTTTTTGAAGGGAGAGTTGCATGTATTTAATAGATGCAAAAAGAAGACAGGATAGACTTGACCAAGGTACCAGGATAGCCCTCCTTCCAAGAACTTTCCACTGTACTTTGGGCAGGAGCATGTAAACATTGGAAAGACAGTCGGTGCCTCTGTGCAATACACTGGGAGTTAGAGGAAAACAAGGACAGAGTGACAGCTTGCTTCAGACGTAAGGTGTTCCTGAGTTTTCAATAGGAGCGATCTTGGGTCATGTTTTCAGCTCTGCCTGCCTACTTCCTGCCTTCAGTTGGGTTCTATGTCTCTAGCATCAGCTAGTGGATCCTGCATCCTGGGTACACTTTCTTCCCAAACCATGTCACAGAGCTCCTCCACATGAGCCTTTTTGCAGTCCGATTCAGTAGATCTTCACTTCATCCCATGAAAGAAAGGCCGATAAGAGACTGACTACTTTCTACTGACTCCAATTAGCATAGTGTAACCAGGGTTATGTCATGCAAATAAGAACAGATGTATTTGGAAAAGACAAGTGAGGGAAGAGTTACCTTTGTTGCTAGACAGACCTGATTCTGAACGCCAGCTTTGCCACTTACTCGTGGTGTGACATGCTTTATTTCGTGGCTCCTCCTGTTGCTCTCTGTAAAGCAGGAATGATGATACTACCTTTTTCATGATTAGAAAATAAACATACAAAGTGCCTAGTCAATAGCATATGCTCAATAAGTAAATACCACCATTGCCACCATTACAACCTCTCTATATTTATTGTGTTAAGTACGCTGCAATTTCTAACTGTTTGTGCAGTCAGTGTATCATGGAACCTCATAGCAGCCTAGTGGATTAATGTAGGATAGTAGTGTCTACCCCCTTTTACAGATGAGGAAACTGGAGACCAAAGAGGTAAAATGACTTGCCTGGTTCACATATATCACAAGGAACAAAGATGACATTCTACAGCTATCTTCAATTGTACAGCCTATTCTCTTGTGTCTTATTTATTACGTGCACCCTACCCTCAGTGCCTAGCAAAGGACCATGAGCAGATAGACATTCACAGAATTTCAGTTTCTGAATTGATTTTTCATAGGCTAGGACCTCTGCTTTCTCTTTTCCCCCCCCATGCCTCTCTAAGAGATTTCTTTCCCACTGTAAACATCCCAAATTGCAAATATTTTTTTCCACACCCCATTCAGATGCCTGTTTGGGCCATAGTGGAGCCCATCCCAGTTTCAAAGGCGTGTCAAGGGCCCCTCTGCTCTCAGGATTAGGTAGCTAGAGACCAACAGAGGCTGCTAACGTTGCTAATTGAACAGAAGCTGTGGCTGCTGCCCCGATGCCCGCCCCCGCCCCCCATGCGCTGTCCATGGTCCGGGAAGGATCACCTCTGAGCTACAAGGGCAATAAAAACCTTGTTTTTGCTACAGTCTTCAACCTTGGCCAGCAGATGCACTGGGAATAGGTTCTGGTTTGAGAAGCTAGTTGATAATTCCCTGTGAATTGGTCTGTCCTGCTTTTTAAAGTTTGTGTGTTCATGGAAAACAGTTTTTAAATTTGCTTTGTGTATGGATGTGCTCTCCGACTTCCCCCTCAACTCCTCCAAAATGTCACAGATGACTTTCCTTGAATTTACCAATTTGCAGGATTAATGTGCTTCTCTCTAGACACCTGTGCCCTAGATAGATTCCAGCCAGAATAGCTGTATCCATTCCTAAATTCTGACCTGTTTTGCAGGCAAAGGAGGCCTCGGTTTTAGGTCAGCCCCAATGGGGGCGTTGAGCATGCGCGCTAACTCTTGGCCCTGTTTTATCGTGCAGTTGTGTGGAGGAGTTCAAGCTGGCTCCTGATGGAAAATCCTGCCTGATGCTCTCCGATGTCTGCGAGGGCCCCAAGTGCCTCAAACCTGATTCCAAGTTCAACAACACCCTCTTTGGAGAGATGCTACATGGTTACAACAACCGGACCCAGCATGTGAACCAAGGCCAAGTCTTCCAGATGACCTTTAGGTATGGGACACACACCTGCACTTCACTCATCAAGTCACTGACCCAAAATCTGGGCAGGGGGAGGAAGCCATGGGCACCATGGGATAGAGAGGTCTATTACACTGGTCAGCATCTCCCCCAAATTACTAATGCCTGTGCATGAAGTATCAGCAGTCAGCAAAGTCCATTCCCTGAAGTTCCTTTTCCACTGACCTAGCCTTTATTTATCCCACCCTTCCATTTTCTAACTCTATCCACATATTTGCAATTCAATCTTAAATCATCCTGTAAGTACAGTTAATGGAATTTCTAATGTGATTAATCTTTCCGTCTATTAAAAATAAGTATCTTATGTAGGCTATTCAGGCAGTTCAAAAATAAAGACATTTAATGAACGAGAAAATAAAATTCCCATCACCCAGAAATAGCTAGAATTAACATTTTCTTGAACATTCTTAAAACACCTCTCTCTCTCTTTCCCTCTCTATCTGTATATCAGTGTACACACACACACACACACACACACAAACACACAGACATGCCAACTCTCAGTAAAGCTGTTTAGGAATTGCTTTTTTTGCTCATCAGTATGTCAAAGACCTCTTTCCCTGTTAATAAATACAGAGGTACATGTGAAATTAAAAGATTGAGACTACTCTCACATAAGAATAAACAGGACAGGGACTGGGTTGGCCAAATGTTATGAAGATTAGACATGCAGTGTACTTGTGAATGTCTTCTTGGGAGAGTTGAAGAAACTGGGGCTGTTCTATCTGGAGAAGAAAGGCCTTAGGTGGGATTTATTCATGCCTGAAAATCTGAAAACCATAAGATGGTAGCATGAGAAGAACTGTTCCGTGTATAAGAAATGATTATCTTAAAAAAAAACTATACTTTGAGACAGTTTTGCATAAAAATGTAATAGGATATTATTCCAAAGAAGGGTTCTCCCTACCATGTGAGGTCATGTCAACAAAAGTCAGAACTGGTAAGAAACATCACTGTTATAATCATCCTCGTCCTCATCCTGTCATCTAATTAATAATAATTGTAAAAATAATAATAATAATTGTGATTGTAGTAGGAGTGGCTACTCTTTATCAGGAAATACTCTATATGTCAAGCTCTTTGGTAAATATTTTAAAAATAATAATAACGACTAACGCTAATTTAGCACATGCTGTGGGCATTCGAAGCACTTTCCATTCCTTGATTTAATGTCATCCTCACAATGGCCCCGTGAAGCAGAGGCTGTTGTCATCCCCTTTATACAGATGAGAAGTGGCAGTGTTAAGTGACTTTCCCAAATCTCCCTTATAGAAAGTAAAAGAGCCAGGGTAGTACCATTTTAGCTTCACAATGAAAACCCTTTGAGATACCATGGCCTCCATTTTGCAGTTGAAAAGTCAACACCAGAGAGGTAAACTGACTTTCTCCAAGTCACCATCTAGTGAGACGGGTAGGGAGGATTCAGATGTATATCTGGCTGACTCCAAAGCCCTGCTCTTATCTTCTAATCCAACATACCTTATCACTTCCCATTTTATAGAACTAGAATGAAAATGTGAATTCCATAAAACTATTCATCTATGTAGTTATCACATGCTCGTTGAGCACCTGCTATGTCCCAGGTACCATGCTTCAGACCCTGTGGTGCTTAGATATAGTGTGTGTGTGTGTGTGTGTGTGTGTGTGTGTGTGTGTAATCTTAGGTACTTAATTTATGGCAGGAATTATGAAGTAAAGATGCAGTGTTCCAGGTAATCAGTTAACAGTGGGATCTAATTTAGTTGGAGTAGAGTGTGTGCGTGGCGGAGGGGGAGTACATTTATTGGATTAGAAAACAGTAAGGCTCACAGTCTACCTTGCAGAGGAAGTGTTCTTTAACTAATTCCTGGAAGATGAGTTGGAGCTAGCATTGTAAAAGGTTTCAAGCAGAGACAGATATTCTAAGAAGGAAAAGAACTTGGTTGGTTTCAGGAGAGGAAGAATGTGATGTGGTTGAAGCTGAGTAAATATGGGATGTGAAGCCAGAGGGGTAAGCAGTGACAGATTATGGGGGTCTTGCAGGCAAAGTCTTTATTGTAATAGCAAAGGGGAGAACTCTTAAATGGTTAAAAGAGGGGACTATGTCATGATTGCATTGTATTTTTTGACTTCATGGTAGCTGTGCGGAAGTACATTGCAATGAGGGTGGAAAGGAAAACAGTGGAATGGGGTCAAGTAGGTGTCCGTTGTGGAAGCTACTTGAGAATGTTAGTGGCTTCAACCAGGATGATGGGAACACAATTGAGAAAGGGGATTGGGGGAGATATTTGCAAGGTATAATGGACAAGGGCCAGGGAACAGTTGCCGGCAAAGGGTAAGGTTGAGGGAGGATTCAAGGGTGATAGAAGTACTGGCAGCCACAGAGCAATTTAATGGCAGAGTCGAGTCCTCCAACTCCCAGATGCTCAAGCCAAGGCTGATGCTACTTCGTTAAAAAACTCTCGGAGAGGGCTTCCCTGGTGGCACAGTGGTTGTGAGTCTGCCTGCCGATGCAGGGGACACGGGTTCGTGCCCCGGTCCGGGAAGATCCCACATGCCGCAGAGCAGCTGGGCCTGTGAGCCATGGCCGCTGAGCCTGCACGTCCGGAGCCTGTGCTCCACAACGGGAGAGGCCACAACAGTGAGAGGCCCGCGTACCCACCCCCCCCGCAAAAAAAAAAAAACTCTCGGAGAAATTTAAGGGCAATCTGGATGAGCTGCTTTTAATTCTGATATTCTACAGTCCTGATTTTCTATAGTTTTAATAGTCTGTGAAACCCTGTGTTGAGTACCATGATGGATAGAATAATGCTGCATGGAATCCAAAGGAAAACATGAACTGTCCCTGGCCTTCAAGAAAGGAATTTACACGTCTGCAAGAAGACACACACTCAATTAGAAAACAAATATGTGAACACTTAATTTGCAAAGAAACGTTCCAAATGATGCCAGTGGTTTTCAGAGTTCCCATATGAAGACTTTTGAAAGGAATTAGAAGGAATAACAAAGTGCTTCATAAAGGATGAGGCTTATGAACTGGAGTTTGAAGTGATGGCAAAGAACAGTGCCTCTTGGGAGAGATAAGAGCTATAAAGGCATTTTCCTGTCCAGGAAGGAGCATGCAGAAGCCCAGATATATTGATAAGCGAGGGGAGTGGGAGGGACAGGAAAAAAAATCTCCAGATAGAGCCAGCTCCAAATCCTGGCCCCATCCCTGACAAGCATAGTCCTACTCTCTCATCTTTAAAAAGGGGTGTTTAATCAGATACCGGTAACTGTAATATGGCAACATTGCTTGCTTTATGTAGTTTGATTTCTCATAGCATCTATCAGAGTGACTGGCATGTGATAAATGATCAAAGGCACTAGTTCCCATTCTCAGGTGTGAAGATTAGCTTGGTCCAAAAGAAGGATCCAAATTGGGTAGTAAGGTGCTAGATCCTGAAGGGACTTCATGGAATCCCAGGATCTCATTTGCATGTGGGGAAGGGACTTGGCTAAGGTCACAAGGCAAGTCATTGCGGAGCTAGCCTATAAACTCAGATCTCCTGGTTGTCCAGCATCCTTGCCTTCCCCCCACCAACAGACTGGTTGGTAAGGAGAGCCTGGCTCCTCAAAGGCTGACCTGGGACTCTGCAGGCTCAGACAGAATTTTAGCCCCATCAGGAGTCCTCCTTCAGCCTCAAACACTCTATTTAGTGTTCCCAGCCCTTCCATCTTGGGTTGTCTCTGAATAGCTAGGGCCGATCTTCCCTGATTTGCTCAGGAAAAGCAGTATAGTCAAGAGACCACACTGTTATCTTTTGACAACAGCCTCCAGATGTAGGAAACTCCCCAGACTACCATTATATTAGAGTAGCCCATTTCACTTCAGCTCGCTCATCCTTGGCTTCAGTTAAACTTTCTTTGCAATTATTTCTGTCCCCAGACCATGTCACCTCTTGGAGCCACACGCTAAGGCAATTGACTTCCCTCTGTGGGAAGGTGAGTGGCTTCTGATGAATCGAAATTTATCTCTTTCAAGTCTCCTTTCCTGAGCCCCAGATAAAGGGGAGTCTGCGGCTCCTTTGTCCTTCAAGTTTCAGAAGGCAGGCCTGTAAGGTTCTCAGCATCAAAGGCTGTTGTCATTTCCCGCCTCCTTCTCCTTCCTTGCTCTCCTCCTGCAAGTAAGCTCCGGTCCAGTCCTGCAGAGTAGCCAGCAGGCACCCCACTAGCCCCATATGCTGCATTTCCTGACAACTGCCTGGCCTGGGATTTCAAACTCTCTCCCAGCTAAAGAATCTGCTGTGCGACAGTCACAACTCTGCTTTGTACTCCCCCCTGCCCCTACCTGGATCCCCACACCTAGCAACTGCTGATAGAAGACAGGTCTGCCTCCCATGTCTTCTCTTGAATCTCTGAAAGAGCAACCTGGATTTCTGCTTTCAAAAAGCCTCACATTTCAAATCTCTGAGCTGGACAAACTCTTAAAGATTAACAAAATTCAGACCTAACCTCTTATCGTATAGCTGGAGAAACTGAGGCCCAGGAAAGGATATTACTTGCCCAGTGCTCACCATGACTTAGGGCCCCGCTGAGACTGAAAGTTTGAGTTTGTGACTCCCAGACCAATGTTCTCCTGGTTTCTGGTTCTGTTACAAGGGACGTATGTAACTTCTCCATACCCCCATATTAGTGTGTGCTAAGACGAGCCACCTGCTTCATCCCTGCTGTCAGCAGAGAGTGAGGACTCAGGTGTCTTAGGGATGCCAAATTCATAACGAAGGGGGCGTCTTAGGCAAAGCCCACTTGCACGTACATGATTCTGCAGGAACTTGACCCCATTCCTGGCTATCTCCTCGGGTTGCCGCACGTAGGCTGCAGCCTGTCTCTGGGAGAGGAACATGTGGAGGCGTTCAGGACCCTGACAAGTCCAAGACTTATCCACTATGTGGGAAGATGAAGTATGGAGCAAGCTCTGAGACACAGAGAAAGATAGCGGCAGGGTGAGAGTGATGAGGAGAAGCAGTCAGAGGGACAAAGCTGAGACGTGCGGAGAGACAAGGATGGAGGAGATATGGAGAGTCAGAGCACAGAAGGGGGGATTGCCAGGCACAGAAAGGGTTAAAGAGATACAGAGTAGTGACAAGGGTTAAAGAGATAAGGAGGTAGATGGTGAAAGGTAGGGGAGCTGGGAAGGAGTGAAAGATGAAAGTCTTGTTCTGTAAATAAGTTCATTTGTATCATTTTTTTAGATTCCATATATAAGCGATACCATATGATATTTGTCTTTCTCTGTCTGGCTTACTTCACTTAGTATGATAATCTCCATCCATCCATGGTGCTGCAAATGGCATTATTTCATTCTTTTTAATGGCTGAGTAATAGTCCATTGTATATATGTAAAATGAACTTATTTACAAAACAGAAACAGACTCACAGACTTAGAAAACAAATTTATGGTTAACAAAGGGGAAAGGCAGGGGGAAGGGATAAATTGGGAGTTGGGGATTGACATATACACACTACTATATATAAAATAGATAATCAACAAGGTCCTACTGTATAGCACAGGGAACTCTGCCCAATATTCTGTGATAACATAAGTGGGAAAAGAATTTGAAAAAGAATAGATACATGTATATATACATGTATGTATATATGCACTAAGAAAAAAAAAAAAGAAACATGAAAGGCTTGAAGGAGGGACCTAAAGTGATAGAGAAAGAAGGACACAGAGTTTACAGTGAAGTCACAATATAATTTATTCCCAGGAGGGAGTAAGGGTTGTTTTAAGAGACTGGGTGGTGCCCGGAGAGAGCTCTGGATTAGGAGTTGTGTTCAGATGGATTATGAATGCACATAAAAGCCTTTGGTAAAATGCCAAGTTCTGTGCAAATGTGAAAAGTCAAAGATCTCACTTCTGAATTGCCCCCAAACGCAGTAAATGATGTCAGGCTTTGCTGTTTCTAATCCCTTCCTGTGAACTGTGTTGGTCTTAATGACCCATGCAGGATCACCATCAGAATTCCCTTCCCTTAACTCTTGATCAAGGAGGGACTGGCACAGACTGTTGGAGTGAGATAAACTCATCAGAGGTTGGTGGTATTTACTGTTTTGTTTGTTCATTTGTATTTTACTTCCCTCCCTCTCCCATCCTTATCCATCCTACCTCATTTTTATAAGAAAGAAAGGTCAACTTTGCTTATAGATTGCAGAGATTTAGATAAACATCAGTCAAGAACTATTATTGAGCCTGGAGTCTCAGAAACTGCACTGAGAAGTTGCTTGGGAATGGGGGCTGAGCGAATACAATGGTGGATTTTGCAAAAGCCTCATCAAAAAGACTGTTCTACCAGCCACAGACATTTACTCATAGGCCTTCACAAATGACCTACAAAGAATGTAAGGTGCTCATGAAAAATTTACTAGAAAGGCGCTTGCCAGCCTGGTTTGTTTATCAGATGTGCGTGTTGTACAGCATAAGAGGACGGTCTTGGGTAAGATGTGGGATTCAGGATGAGGCACCACCAGCCCACGCCTGGTGAGACAGAGGGATTCTCTTTAAAGATTTGAGGAAAGCTGGCTTTCACTTGTGGCACCCACTTGTTCCCCCGCTTGAAGGTCCTGAGTCACATCTTATTAAGTTGCTCCAAAGCTATGGTTTTTCTGCTGCTTTCCTGGGACGTGGTTAATTGTACACGCTGCTTCTGTATCATTCCCTGTTTTCTACACTTTAATCATGTGTGTACGTTTTTGTGTGCTGGGTCCTATACTACATACTTTGTTTTCTCACTTAGTCTTTCCAAGACCTGTTGCAAAGTAGCTCTTAACAACTGGGTTTTACAAAAAAGGAAATGAATGTGTCAACCAGACTGCATTAAGCTTTGTCTTGATGACACACAACTTCAAAACTACAGTGGGTTCACAGGAAAGTGTGTGTGTTGCTCATACCACATGCTGCGGACAGAATCACAGTGGTTCTGCGCACCCTGGTGTTTGGGAATCTGGGCTGACAGAGCATCGTCTTCCATGTGCTTCCGTGAACACTATCGTAGTGGGGAGGGAACTTGACTCTCATTACTTCCTCCTAGAGGTGACATTCTGCTCACATTGCATTGGTCAAATCAAATCTCATGGTCATGGTGCCCCTCCAAGGGTTGAGCTGAGATGTGAAATCCTGTTATGTGCAGAGAAGCAGAGACCCAGAAATATGTGGGACATCAATACTGTTTACCACACTGAGGCACAGAGATGTTAGGCTAACTAGCCTGACAGTCATACGGCTAAAAACTGACAGCACATGGGTCAAACAACAAAGCCCATTTAGCAGTAGTGCCTCCCAGGCTCCTGGGATACTCCTACTTCATATCACCACCTCTGAGAACTGTAATTAGACGAATGTTCTCTTCTTGTCAGTTTCCTTCATTCAATCCCAAGGAACGATAGACTTTATAGATGGGAGAACCTTGGAGAACAGTTTGTACAACCCCTTCCATTTGTAGATGAGATGCCCAAGGCTCACGGTTTTTAAGTGAATTACCTAAAATCCCATATAACTAGTAAATAAATAAGGCAGGCCTCCAACCCCCAGTCTATTGGTCTTCTCTGTATTCACTTGGAAGACTTAGGGAAATAGCATCCAACTCCCACACTGTACAGATGGTAACACCAAAACCAAGTTTCCATAATTAACAGCAGAGCCAGGCAGGGAAGCTGTTTTTCTAAGCTCTTAGGCCTGAGTGTTTTGTAGTATACCACGATCTTATTGTAAAAAAGAAAGCAAAGGAGGCAGGTAGTGGAGAAATTATCAATCAAAAGTAGCATTAGCTTTTGATTTTCAAGGACATTCCCAGCGTCTATGTAGTAATATTCCAGCTCTTGGCAAAATCTTCAACTAACCACCTAGAGGCACAGCTGCATGCTACCTTCTCTGGGGGATCAATGGTGAGATCTTTGAAGTGGATTGAGTGACAGAAGTTGGAGGCTGGATCACAGGAGTCAGGGGGCAAGTTTCCCTGGGGTCCTGACTCCTGGGCTGACTGTGAAGAATCTCCTTTCTGTGTGTCCGTTTTTCCAAGGTTTCCTAACATCATCCACAGGAGTCAAACCCAATATGTCCAGTGTACCTTAGGTCCTGGAGTCAGAAAGTCTTCATTCCTGTTCTACCACTTCTACCACTCTTGGCCATTCCCCACCTTCTGACTTCTGTTGTCTCTTCTGTATATTAAAGTGAGGGCAGAGCTCAGACAAAGACTGAGGGCTTCTGACCTAGAATACAGCACTCTTTTTACTCAACTGCCATGGCCAGGGGCCTAGTGAAGCCTTTCCTACTTACCTGATCATAAGAATCATCTAGGGCTATGCCAAGACCCACCAATCTTCCCCCCCCCCCGCCAGATAAGGGGCCTGGGAAAATGAATTTCCACTGTATTCCCAGGTGGTTCACATTATCCAGCATTTTGGAGATACAGTGGCCTGATGTCTAAGATGCGAGGCTCTAGAGTCCGAGTTCTAACTTGCCACTAACCAGTTGTCTGACCTTGGGCACATTAGCTCATTAAGCTCACTTTCCTCATCTCTAAATTATGAATAATAACAAGACCCACTTCCTGGTGGTGTTGTGGTGATTAAGTGAGATTGGCCCCTGTTGCATCCCTATTCTCAGCAGACAGGGAGGATCCTGGTGCCATAGCGGGCGGCCAAGCCAATAACTAAGGAGGAATCTTCGGCAAAGGCCATCCTTGTGTGCATGATTCTGCGGGAAGTTGATCCCATTCTTGGCTGTGACCCAACACAAGGTGTCAGGGTGCCACCATCAGAAGTAACAGGACCCAAATCCCACCTCTGCCGTTTCCTAGCTGTATGGGTTTGGACAAATCCTAATCTCTCTGAACCTCAAGATCGTCAACTGTAAAGTGGGTTTTACCCCAAAATATCCTCAGAGAGCTATGGTAAGGATTTAACAGTCTAATAAGCAAGGGTCCTAGATCAGTAGGCTTTCAGTAAACATTGTTTTCTTTTCCTTCAATTGTATTCCTCTCCCCGTAGTTCTAGAAGCCACATGGTTAATGAAGATGTATTCTGTTGCATCCCCCCAGATCTCATCTCTGGACTGGAGTCATGGTCATCCTCCCAACTTCCTCCAACTAACACATGTTTTGGTGAATACATTGCTTTGGTGAAATGCCCAGGGTAGAGACAGAAATGTAGCCCTTCTTGCTCTATGGGTCTGTTGGAGGTGGACAACTCAGCCAGCAATGTGGGATGGGGCAGCAGCCAAGGTCACCTTCTTGTGGGAGTGTTTATCCCAGCCTTTGGAGAGATATAATCTCCCTGATGTGTTGTATCACCAGTGTCCTATAGGGTAGCCTGCTTTGTCTGAATGACCTACAGTGAAATACATCTAATTAGCAATGTGACATTTAGATGCTCATGTGTGCTATGTGGAATTTGATAGCCTGGGCCCAGATCCAAAAGTTTCAGAACTATATTAATCTACCACCTCTAGGGTGATATTAAAAATATTTAATGATCAGCATAGAAGTGGCATTGACCAATCAAAGAGGATGTCCATCCAAACAGAATGAAGGTTTAGCTGTAAGCCCTTCTGGACCTCACATCAGTCTTGCTCACCTTCCACCTTTCCTGATTTCCTCCCCCTCTTATCAACTCATCACATCCTCTGGTACATTTCCTCAACACCTTTAAGCATGACTGATATTGGAAAACTATTTTTTCTTTTCTTTTTAATTTATTATTATTATTATTATTTTTTTTTGCGGTACGCGGGCCTCTCACTGTTGTGGCCTCTCCCATTGCGGAGCACAGGCTCCGGACGCACAGGCTCAGCGGCCATGGCTCACGGGCCCAGCCGCTCCGCGGCATGTGGGATCCTCCCGGACCGGGGCACGAACCCGTGTCCCCTGCATCGGCAGGCGGACTCTCAACCACTGCACCACCAGGGAAGCCCTTTTTCTTTTCTTTTTAAAGCCTGTTTCTGAGGGGCAAAGGCAGATGTTTCTCCCATGACACATGTGGACAGAGCAGATTGCCTATCATACTTCTTACATGAGAAAACTGAAGCTCAGAAAGGTGAGGCGTGGCATCCAAAGCGCCATGTGCATATGGTCTAAAACCATCTGATCCTCAAGGAGCAGGAAAGCAAATAATAGCTCATCATCATCATTGTACACAAAACCTCTATCTAAAGGTAGGAATTTTCCATATGTCTGCTTATAGCCAGAACTCAATACACATGAAATACACTAGTGCTTCTCAAACTCTCATGTGCATACAGATCGCCAGGGTATCCTGCTAAAATGCAGGCTGTGGTTCAGTGGGTTGTGAGTAAGGCCTGAGACTCTGCATTTCAAATGTACTCCTGGGTCTGAGCACCAGTTTGAATAGCAAAGTGTTAAACTGAACTTTATGCTAGATGTGAGCCCAGGTTAGGCCTGAGAATGGAAAAGGATGGTTTCCCCTCCATGTGCCTGTTTGAAAGCAGCAACTGAGTCCCAAGTCCAATGGCACAAGGACTCCCAAAGGAGTCTCCCCTCAGAGTGACCAAGTGCAGAGACGGTTTTGGATTTGCAGCAGCCAGGGCGGACAGTGCTGTCCTGCAATTCAACAGGCCCCTAGTGCATAATGTAGCACAATTCATTCTCTGCATCCATTCGTCTGCTCTGCTCACTGTTGGGTACAAGGACACTGAGCATCAGTACCGATCGGGGAGGCACTTATCCTGACTCCAGTGTCCTGAAGCTGCAGTTGGGTGCCCAGATCATAGCCTCCTCCGTCTGCCCACACTACAATTCCAGCCATCATTGGATGCCGTGGAAGGTGCTTTCCAGTGGAGAGCTGGGCTACAGTCTGCATTAGATCAGAGGTAGAAGGCAGACTCCTAGAAAATCAGTGAGAAATCCGTTTGGGAGGGGACATTGGTCTGGGTGAAGCTTTATTTTTCTTAAGTGCTGAGACCGAAATCTCATACCGTCGAGGCTCATTAGTTTAATTGGGGACAGAGGAAAGTAGTAAAATTAAGACCTAGTGAAAGATGCTTTTTATTTATTTATTTTTGTGGGAAGCAGGGAATTGCGATCCATTTTTAAACAAGGATTCTCTAATCTCCCTCCCTAATTATAGTAAGAGAAGAAAGAAAAATAGCTACTTTATTTTTAAAAACATTTTGTTCTCAATGTTCACATCTCTAAATATTCCAAGCATGGTCATTTTATGAGGAAAACAATTTATACACAGCATATTTTGAATGTTCTCCAACTAACCTAAAGACATAACTGTAATCCGCAAAAGGTACTAAAACAACAAAAGTAACCAACCGGGTCCATTTCACTTCTCTTCTCCATTTTCTACCTAACCCCCACTCCTTTTGGTTTTGTTTTTAATTTTCTGTCTTCAAAATCCCTGACTACATTCTTTCTCTCGGAGTCGGGAGCCTATCCGAATCATGGAGGCATCTGAAGCAGAGACATTTTTTTAAGGAACCGCAATTTCATTACATTCAAATGCAGGCAGTAACTCACGCAGGTCGAAGCACTCAGAAGGAAAAGTCTGGAGGGAACCTTCAGAGCAGATAAGGATAGATTGTAATTAGCACAGTAATTGTAATTAGCACAGTGATTGTTTGTTCATAATAGGTGCTTCTAAAGTGACTTCAGGCGGTTTGTTCTCTTAAATATCTTCTGCCATTACCACCCCCCCCCCACCATGATCTTGTTTACACTGCTAATGTAATAATGTGCTTAGCAATCTCTTTTATAAATAAACACTCCAAAGGTACAAGCCAGACTAGCCCCTAGCCAAGCATTATACATCCTTAATTAATGGAGTCCACAGCACTGAAATTTACTATATTTGCATTATGCTAAGGCAATGCCTGTATATTACTCTCTGAAGAAATCACACTTCAGAAGTCATTTGTTATTGTTATTGTTGTTCTGCTAATTACGAGAGGGACTGGGATGTCACCATAGGACTACACTTGAGGTCAGAGATTCCAGGCCTGGCTTTACCACTTATTCATATTTGTTATTTAACAAGTTTTCATTAAATAACCCCTCTGATGTATTAAGCATTGAGGATGAAAAAATGGAGACAGGCAAGGTCCCTACTCTGATGTAGATGGACCACTGGTCCAACCTCGGTGAGGTAAGCAGCTGGGAAGACTTTTTGAAAGAGATGCTGGCTGAAACCTGGAGGGTGTGATGACCAGTTAGCTAGGTGGGAGAGTGCACCAGGCAAGTAAGAGCACAGAGCATCTGCCGACATGAACATCGGGGTGGATCATGAAGGAGGTGAGGGCATGGGATTGTAGAGATAAACCATGATGAAGGATGGACCTTCAATCAGGAAGGGTTATTTAAGCACCACAGTAATGGGACCATTGCTGGCTGTAAGACTCTGCACGGTCTTCGAATCTTTCTGAGCCCAGTCTGCTCATCACTAAATCAGGGAACGTAATAGTACCAATCCCATAGGAGAATTACGGTGGGGGGGCGGAGAGGTGATGAGAAAAGTCAGGTTAAAATGCTCTGTAAAGTGTAAAGACATGTGCAAATGTTAGTGACATTTTCCTAACATGAATCTGAGCATCTGTGAGATACCACTTACTCCAAAATTATGTGCTGGAGTGTGCGTCCTGGCACATTTGAGATCATGTGAGATGCAAATTCACCAGCATTACTTTCTTTGTATTCCTTCCAGAGAAATGAAAAAGTAAGTCTATTCTAAGCTCACGTTAATAAGCCTATGCATGTGAATCAAGAAAATTAATTTTTAGGGAAACATTTCCATTTCAGGGAGATGCCCTGAATAGAAATGTATTTAGTAACAATTCTGATGGAAGATATGATCACAGTTTATTAGATGTGAATTAATACAGAAAGCTCCAAGGGCAGTGGCTGGGGTTTTATGTAACATCACCACTGAAAAATTACTATTACTGATAATGTAGTGGAACACCTCAAAGGTGGCTTTTAAGAGTCCAAAATGAGCATTTATTTTTATGTCTCATAAGATGCTCAGAGGTGCCCGTTAAGTGGGCAGTTAATTAGCAGGCACAAGCCAGGAGCCTGTGACGCAGGCATTCAGTGCATCCCTTACCCCTGTGAAAGAGCCTTAATCCCTGAAGCAGCCAGCCGCCTCTCCATCCTCTGCCAGTGTCCTAGTGCTGTGACCTTGAATCTATTTAGCTTGTGTTGAATGCTTTCTAGCGTAAGAGGAAAGAAATAGGATAAAGGGGTTGGTCTTCCTTGCCATCTCATAACTCAGAGAACTAAAGTTACACCAAGGGATACCCTTCCAAGTTTCTGTTAATTAGCAAACTACTTCTAAGGAGTTAGTGAGGACCCAGCCACCGGAAAGATACAAGCCCAGAAGCTATACAGGCATCTTGCAGCCATACTTGCAAAGGAGAAAGAAACCTAGCTTGAAATTAAACTAAATTGCAATTAAATTCTCCTTCAGCCTTGTGATTCAACCAATAAATATATATTGAGTACTTATTATGTGCCAAGTTCTGGAGATGCAAGCGGAACAAGACTCACAGAGTCAAACATTGGTGTAAAGGCGAAAAGAATGTTCTTCTCCTTGGTATTATCTAAGGCTGTGTTCCTTAATTTTTTCCTTTCTCAAGGACCTGAGAGCCATCTCTTTGAAATGTAATCATCAATGAAGAAAGCAGAGAAACACATTTGCAAGTTCAGACATCACTGCACTGTGTGGGGCATGTCCCCTCGTTCACCTCCCCTTTGAGGTCCTCCAGGACTTTTCTACTTGCTCAGCTCAGCCTTAAAAACACCTCCTGCTCTCTGTTTCAATGAAATTGGGTTCAGACCTCTCAACCCTATTGCCATAACCTTGAATAAAATCAGTTATTCACATTAGTTTTTACCCAGTGTCCTTTTTTTCTGTTCCAGGATCCGATCCAGTGCTCTGTTAGAGCAAAATGGCACTGGACAATGTCAAACAGTCAAGCAAGACTTTATTCGAGGCTATTGCAATAAGGGGAGGGAGGTCTGGACTCAATTCCATTGAAACAAAGGATTTTTAATGCTGGGCTATGGGAGTAGAAAGGTCCTGGAGGACTTCAGGGGGAGGTGGACCAGTGGGATGTGCCCACACAGTGTAGTGATGTCTGAATTCAAAGATGTATTTCTCTGCTTTCTTCCTTGATGATTACATTCAAAGAGATGGGTCCCAGATCCTTGAGAAAGTCATCCCTGGGTTATAAAACTGGCAAGAGGCTTTTAAAAAGATTAACATGTTACAGGGCAGAGAAGGAATTTACAGTGACAACTTTTCTAAAGGAAATGCTCTAAGAAAAGGGAGGTCAGGGACCTGGAGTCGGGAAGAAGCTTGCCTGAAGTTTGACCAAGCTGGGCAAACCTGAAGCCGGCTTAGTTATCACCTTACCTTTAGTTGTTTGTCTCCTTAGGCTCCTCTTGGCTGTGACGTTGGGGTAAGCTGATTGTTTTACTTGATTCTTTATAGGCATTCAATTTACGAAGTTCAAGAACAAAAGCAGTATAAGAGACACCCAGTGAGGAGTGGTTCTCCTTTCCCTGTTTCTCTGTATTCCTTTTCTCCTACCTCCTCTCCAGTTTTATTCATTTACTGGGTATTTTTCCAGTGTTTCTTTATATAAATTCAAGCAAATTAAATAGCATTCTCCCCTTTCTCTCACAAAAGGTGCATAAAATATATTGTTTTTCACCACCCTCACTTATTTATATCTCTTAAAGATCTCTCCACAGACAATAAATTTTTCAGTAATGACACAGAACATTCTAGTGCTGGGGTTTGGGATCCCATTGGTAAATGCCATGCCACCATGGAAAAAGTAGGGGCCCCAGGGAAATGGAGCGACCTGGGTTTTGGAGATGGGTGATTCCACCTCTTGGGCCTCACACAGGTGATGTCACTTGTCTTGGCCTAATCTCCTCATAGGTAAAGTAAGCATCCTTACATCTCATTATGTTGTTGTGAGAAAACTAAGATAAGAATTTTGAGGAGCCTGATCCCAGTAAAAGTAACAGTAGTGGTAGTCGTAACAATAATAGCAATAACAAACATAGACGGTATTTACCTCCCACCAGGTACCACTGTATCTTCATTCAATCAAAAATAGTTATTAAGTACCTATTACATGCCACTCATGGTTCTAGGGTACCAGGACTACAAAGGTGAACAAAACTCATAAAAACCCTGGCCCCATGAGTTGTATTCTAGTGTGGAAGGCAATCAATCAATAAATATGTACTATGTCAAGTGTGTGCACTATGGAGGAAAGCAGGAGAAGGAGGCTAGGCTGCACAGGGAAGACCTCTTTGCTAAGGTAACATCTGTGCAGAGATCTTAGGCAGTGAGTCTTGCAGATATGCAGGGACAAGCTTCCAAGCAGAGGGCACAGTAAGTTCACAGAACCTTCACATGTTCCATGGACAAAAAGGAGCCCAGAGGTGGATGGAAAATAGTGAAAGAGCAGGCGAATGGTAGGAGAAAAGGTTATAAATACAAAGGTAATGGACGTCAAGAGGGGCAGTGTGACAATTTGTACAGGGTCCTATGAGTCACGTAGGTACAGTACTTTGGACTTTACTCTGAGTGAGAAGAGAAAGAAGCCAGCACATGGATTGAGCAGAAGAGGGCTATAATATCACTCATATTTTTAAAAGACCACTCCATCTGGGGTGTGAAGAATAGACTTCAGCGGGCAGGGTGGGAGCAGGGAAAGCAGTTCTGAGCTTTTGCAGTGGCTCAGGTGAAAGACAACGTAGCCTGGTTGTAGGTGTCCACATGGTGAGAGGTGGACAGGTTCTGGCTGTATCTTCAAGGTAGAGCAACAGAATTTACTGATGGGGGAAAGAAAGGAGAGAGGCGAGGGAGGCTCCCTGCTTCTAGCTTGAGCAGTTGGACAGAAGGAAGCACCGTTGGTGGAGACAGTAGGGACCACAGTAGAAGCGGGCATAAAGGAGGGGAGTAGAAATAGAAATTTGTTTGTGATCATGTTAAAAAATTAAACTTGATTATGAAAACTTCCCGTCATTTATAGCAATAGACAATAGTGTAATAAAACCCAAGGTACTCATCACCCTGCTTCAGTCACCATCATCTGGTTATGTCTAACATATATATCCTTATGGAGATGTCAGAAAGCCAGTAGGATATACAATCCAGCAGAAGACAGACCAGACTTGAAATGCACATTTCAGATTATTTAGCCTATAGATGGTATAAAAGTAATGAGAAGAGACAAGTTCACCAGGGAGGTGCTAGAGAAGGGGAGAACCGAAGTCCCCAGCCCAGGGGCTCCTGTACTTGGAGGTCAGAGGGATGAAGAGCCACCAGCACCGGAGGCTGGCGAGGAGCCCCCAGTAGCATAAGAGGAGAAGCCGGGATTAGTCCTGCCCTGTTTAAACCCGCTCAGTTCTTACAGCAGTGTGACATTCATTTTCTTAATGTCATCCAGCTTTTAAATGGTGGAGCCAGGACTGGGATGTAGGCAGTCTGGCTCCAAACCCGTGCTCAAATATCCATCTCCCCCATCCCTTCCACCACAGAGCCACCCACTGCTGTCCCTCCGTAACACTGTGCTAGACTGAGGGACTTGATGGTGGTGGCACTAGGGGACAGGGAGAATGTTATAAAAACATCCACGTTAAAAGTTAGCTAACAATGCAGAACATTCTGTGTGTGATCGACCACCAGATTATCTTAGTCAATAATTCAATGCTGGGCTTCCCTGGTGGCGCAGTGGTTGAGAGTCCACCTGCCGATGCAGGGGACACGGGATCGTGCCCCGGTCTGGGAAGATCCCACGTGCCGCAGAGCGGCTGGGCCCGTGAGCCATGGCCGCTGAGCCTGCGCGTCCAGAACCTGTGCTCCACAACGGGAGAGGCCACAATAGTGAGAGGCCCGCGTACTGCAAAAAAAAAAAATTCAATGTTGCCTAATAATATTAATGATGATAATAATTGCTATTTACTGAGCACGTATCTGTGGGTCAGGCACTCTGTGAAGTGCTTCGAATGCTGTATCTTCTTTAATCCTCACAACAAGTTTATGGAGATGAACCAATGTTATATCCATTCTGCATACAAAGACACGGAGGTAACAGAGCTTAGAAAGTGGTGGCAAGGGATCTGCTGTGTTCCACTGATGGGTTTATGATTGCATTCTTCAGAAGAAAATGGGGGAAGAAAGGGCAACATAGTGGGTTCAAATCCTAGCTCTCTGCGATGTGGTCTTGGTCATTCAACCACCCAGCCTCAGTTTCCTTATCCATGAAAATGTAATGAAAAAAAATCCTATGTCCGGTCCTTGTACCCTCTTTCCTCTGAAATACTTGTAGTTACCCAAATAAGTTAATATTTTTGTGATTCTTTATTTAACGTCTACCTTCCCTATTGAAATGAGGCCTGGAACCATTGTTGAATGTTCATGCTAAGTCCCCAAGACCTAGCAAAGTGTCTACATGCCTAAGGTCTCAACAAATGGTAGCTGTAACCTACAAGCTGATTTAGTTTTTAAAGTCTGTGGGTAAAGTATATGAGATTTGTGGGTCAGAGTAGCTTTTACGCCCACCCAAGGCTGGGAACTTCCCTCATTCTTTACACCCTGTACTCCTTTATATTTCAGTTTTCCTCTGTGAAGCTGAGGCTGTAGCATAGTTTAATGATGAGACTGTGGCTTCGGACTCAGGCAGACCTGGAATTGAATTCGGCCACTGTTGCTATTAGCTGTGTGACCTTGGTCAAGTCACCTGACCTCTCTGAACTTCATTGTCCTCATTTCTACAAGGTGATTACATTAGCTACCTCATTGGCCAGGTGGTTAAATAGTATGTGGTGTTTAAATCAACTGACCCGTGGTAGATGCTTAGTACTGGCTACTTATTTCTCCTTCTCACCCTCCAGGAAGAAACCATGTTTATTTATTGTATGCCCAGTGATAAAAATAAACAGGCCTTAATGCATAGGAAGTGATTAACAAGTGGGAAGGCAAGAAGAAAGAAAAGAAAGGGAGGGAAGGAAGAGAGGGAGGAAGAGAGGAAAAAAGGAAGTCAGAAAAGGTTCTGTAAGCTTGTCATTAGGACTAGTTTTTAAAAAGAACCTATTTCATTCATTCATTGAACACATATCCTGCACTTAATAAATTTTAATCACTGTCCTAAGTGATGGAGATACAGAGAGAGCCAGACAGTGGCCGCATGTACCCATATTTGTAGGGTGACCATACATTCCATTTTGACTAGGACAATTCCCGTTTATGCCTGTTGTCCCAGAGTCCTGTCTACTTTAGCATTTATCCCTGGACAAAAGTCACCTAGATTAGATGATAAATTATATAGTCACTCTGCCTACTGAGTTCATAGATAACAAAGGAAAGATGCTTATTCAAATGAAATTCAATCAAGCGAGGTGTGCACTGTGACATTTGCAAGTCAGGGTGCTCTTAGAGCAAACATCTGGGGCCCACACGGGAGATTAGGAGTCCAGGGAGGTGCTCCTCAGGAAGTAATGTTTATGATGAAAAATGAAGGGTGAGTAAGCAGTTATTAGGTAAAGGGAAAGAAGGAAACAGACTATGGTGAGCTGGTAAGAGTTGGTACAGAGAGCATATTGCTCCAAATATAAAGACTAAAGGGAATTCAGCCTGGTGTTCAGAAAGTGGCCAGCATGTGGGGGGGTCTCTTTCCTGGTCTTCATTCACTTAGTAGGTCCCTAAAGTGGGGAAGCACCTCTCTGCCTGTCTTTGCCATCCTGCCATGGGTGGCTATCCCCAGAAAGATGGAAGAAGAATGGAAGTTTATAGAACTCGCACTCCTGGCTTGGCCCAAAGAGACCTGTCACGGAGGTGCCACAAAAGGCAAAGAATGCCTGTCTCCCCCAAATTAGCTTTTCTTGGAAAGACAGAGGGGAAGCTTTTGTTCCGACAAAGTTATATTAATATTGTCAAGTTGGTGCACTGGGTCGCTGAACTGGTACTTGGGGACTGTCACAATATTGATGGGGACTTTGGCGAGTTAATTTTAAATCTGTCACTTCACTCTTCCGTGACTTCTGCTCCTTAATGAAACTCCACAGTGATCATGGGCTCAGCTGACAGCTGGAGAGTGATCGTGGAGTCTGAAACTGGCGTGGAATGTTCTTTCTCCTCTCCCTCTCTCCTCCTGCCCCCTCCTCCTCTCCCTTCCCCACATCCTAGGTTGCCAACGGCAAGTGAGAAATCCCTCCTCTTATAAAGGCAATCCCATTGTTGGGGGCAGCATGAGGTCCCGGAAAGGGTGCAGGCTTTGCGGTTAGACCAACTGGGGTGTGAATACTGATTCTGCCACTGACTAGCTGTGTAACCTGTAAAAGCCACTTGAGGTATCTGATCCTCTGGTTCCTCTGGCTGTTGTAATCTAAAATTCTACATGTCAAAACACCTGCTACAATTTACCACCTGCCGGGTCCCTTTCTTCCCTTCAGCAACATGCGGGACGTGAACTGTAGGTATCAGGCCCTGGACTCCAGTGACAAGTGAGCCAGAAGCTATCCCTCTCTACACACCTTTAGTAGATCCAATGCTCAGGCGGTGTCAAGAAGAACCCATGGAGGAATCAAAAGGAAGGCAATGATTAAAAATGTGCAGCACTTTTGAGAGCCCCAATGAGTTTCTAATGAGCTTTTTGCACAACAGACTAATAACAGTTCTAATAAAACCCACCCTGCTCGAGCTAAAACCTTCATTTTCTCCACACTTGTAAGACTATTTTTTTTTTCTGCTGGGGCTCCTGAACCAATGCAAATTGCCAGGAACTTGTGCAAACACCCAAACATTATAGGCATGTGACATTCGCTCCCTGGCTCTGTTTTCTATGGCCAGCGTCCAGTCTACTCTAAGACAATCCTGTACACCTACTCAAGCCCCCAGCTTTGATCCTGCCCCCTGCTTATACTTGAATTCAATTTTTCCCTGTATTTGAACCTGTACTTTCTTTATCAGTGTTGACTTTGCTTATTTTTCTGGCTATCACAGTCACTCCCTCTGTATCACCAGTCTTCCAAGACCCAACTGGTTAGGCTGACTGCTTGGTGGGCCATCCCACCCAGCTGACCTGCTCTTTCCTCCTCTCTGTAAAGTGCAGTTCTGGGCAATGTGTGAATCCATTGTTGAGCATTTGACATTCATTGTGTAGGTATTAATTTAACAACTGTATTATGGCAAGCCCTATGTGAAGACCTAGCATTTACAGAAGTAAATAGAACGGCTCACAGTCGTGTTGGGGGCAAGAAGAATAAGGTCACCTAAGGGAAGCCAATGGAAGACCCCTGCAGTCATAGCCATGCTTGTCCTGATGAATGAGAGTCTTCTGAGGCTCTGTCTGGCACTCACTTCTCAGCCCCTATTCGGTTACACTCTCCTCTCCTCCCCTTGAAGGACAGACTATCTTAAGTTTGATAGAAACGTATAGCATATAGTCTCCACTTCCTCACTTTCCAGTTGCTTCTGACACTTTTCTAATTTGATGTTTCCCACATCACTCCCCAGAAACGCTAGTCCAAACTAAGGCCACAGATGATATTACTAGTGAATGCAGCAGAGTGGTTAAGAGCCTGGGGAGAGGAAAGAGAATGCCTGCACTCAGCTCTCAGCTGAGTCTGTGTACTAAGTAAATTTCGTTTCGTCATCTTTTGAAAGGAAGGGAGCATTTAAGCCAGAAAATGCGTGCAGACTAATAGGTACGTAGTTAATAGCCTAGGCGTGTTATTACTTTTCTTGTCAACCTCATGCCCTCCTCTGCCTTCCTTGCACCCCCCTGGTCACACAGTATTTGCAATTACATGTTTGCTTCTTTGTCTTCTTGACTGGCTTGTGAATTTCTCAAGAGCAGAGGCCATATCTTCTACGAGTCAATGGCTAAGGCAGATCCTGACCATGTGAACACCCAGTGAATTTTGTGGATGATCAGTAATTGAACGAATGAGTGAATGAATGAATGTCTGAATGAGAGAACGGATGTGAATGAAAAATGGAATGAATTAGTGAGTGGATATATACATGAATATATATGAATATATGTTCAAATATGATTAATATATAGATGAATATATGTGAGAATAAATGCATGAATAAACAAACCCATGAATGGATTAGTGAAGTGATGAAAAAAATTGCTGGGATAGATGATGGAATGGCTGAGGGCAGAAATGTTATTGAGGGAATGAAAAAATGACTGAATGAAAAGGTAAGCAAATGAATAAATTATTGACCCCAGGTGGATATGGGAGGAACCTGGATTTAATGTTGGCAAAGGAGAGCCATACAAGGCACATGGCTTTGGGGGAAATTTGTGTCATTCTGGGAAGATGGAAAAAAGAGGCTGGGAATTGAGCAAAACTTGTCTTTTCTGGAATTTGAGGAATGTTAAGAAATAAATATTTTAAATTTGCTACTATGCTAGGCATTGTGGTCCGGCCATGGTAGGGAAAACATGAGAAGCAGCTGGGGAGGGCACACAGAGATGATGAGGAGAATGGTAAGAATTAACTGAGGCTGGGAAATTATGTGGGGTGGGGTCTATTTGTTACAAAGTCCTTAAATATCAGGTTTAAAGTGTAATTAGTGTTTAGTGTATAATAATAATCACAACAATAATTAACCATTTCATTCCTATTGTACCTAACAGTCTACAACAGTCCCTTTTGGGTTTCTCTCTTGTGAGCTTCCCAAATGCTTCAAGAGGAGGTTGGGCAAAAGCCCTTTCTCCTGAGGTGTGAATTCACTTAATCAAGAGTTTAGATTGAAGCCCTTTCTGGTCTCCTACAGGACTTTATTTACTTATTTTTTTTTATAATTTTATTTTATTCAAAAAAAATTTTTAAATATGTTTATTGGAGTATAATTGCTTTACAATGGTGTGTTAGTTTCTGCTCTATAAAAAAGTGAATCAACTATACATATACCTATATCACCATATCTCTTCCCTCTGGCGTCTCCCTCCCATCCTCCCTATCCCACCCCTCTAGGTGGACACAAAGCACGGAGCTGATCTCCCTGTGCTCTGCGGCTGCTTCCCACTAGCTATCTACTTTACATTTGGTAGTGTATATATGTCCATGCCACTCTCACTTCGTCCCAGCTTACCCTTCCCCCTCCCTGTGTCCTCAAGTCCATTCTCTACATCTGCGTCTTTATTCCTGCCCTGCCCCTAGGTTCTTCAGAATCTTTTTTTTTTTTTTTTTTTTTTAGATTCCATATATATGTGTTAGTATACAGTATTTGTTTTTCTCTTTCTGACTTACTTCACTCTGTATGACAGACTCTAGGTCCATCTACCTCACTACAAATAACTCAATTTAGTTTGTTTTCATAGCTGAGTAATACTCCATTGAATATATGTGCCACACCTTCTTTATCCATTCATCTGTCGATGGTCACTTGGGTTGCTTCCATGTCCTGGCTATTGTAAATAGAGCTGCAATGAACATTGTGTTACGTGACTCTTTTTGAATTATGGTTTTCTCAGGGTATATGTCCAGTAGTGGGGTTGCTGGGTCGTATGGTAGTTCTATTTTTAGTTTTTTAAGGAACCTCCATACTGTTCTCTATAGCGGCTGTATCAATTTACATTCTCACCCACAGTGCAAGAGGATTCCCTTTTCTCCACACCCTCTCCAGCATTTATTGTTTGTAGGTTTTTTGATGATGGCCATTCTGACTGGTGTGAGGTGATACCTCACTGTAGATTTGATTTGCATTTCTCTAATGATTAGTGATGTTGAGCATCCTTTCATGTGTTTGTTGGCAATCTGTATATCTTCTTTGGAGAAATGTCTGTTTAGGTCTTCTGCCCATTTTTGGATCGGATTGTTTATTTTTTTGTTATTGAGCTGCATGAGCTGTTTGTAAATTTTGGAGATTAATCCTTTGTCAGTTTCTTCGTTTGCAAATATTTTCTCCCATTCTGAGAGTTGTCTGTTCGTCTTGTTTATGGTTTCCTTTGCTGTGCAAAATCCTACAGGAATTTAGACAAGCAGCAATAAATTGCATACCATAGCGAGATACTGAAAGCAGTGGGGTATATGTTATTTTAAGTTTGATAATGGAGTGACTCTAGAACTCTCATAACAGTACCATGAATGAGTCCAGGGAAAATTTCGACATTGGAGAGTATACTGGGTTCTACTTGCAGGTGGAAGGAGGGATAGCCAGTCATCAGGGGAGAGAGAGATGAGTTAGCACTGCATCCTGAGAACTGTTTTATCCATGGCTTCCCACACAAGAATGTTGGGTAATGCCATGTGGCATGTCTTCCACAATTGTTCTGAGACATCCCCAAATATTTTCCCTATGAACTTTTTAAAATTGACTGTCAGATGAAAGTCTTGGCATTAAAGAATAATAAACATTATAAGAAGATTATTGCTTTAAAAATAAGCAAACTGAAGAAGTTAAAGAAATTCCTCCAATCATAAAGTAAATCAAAGGAAGACAAGGCCAAAATTTAAACTCAGATCTCCCAAATTATGTCCTTCATTTTCCTCTTTGTTCTGTTTCCTCTACCTTGGATTCCAGAGTAGATTCTAAGTTATGGTGCTGTCTCTCTAGATTTCTCATTTCCCAACATCATGGCATAGGCGTATACCACTCAAGGTGTGGTTGCAGACTAGCAACATGGGCATCACCTGGGCTCTTATTAGAAATGCAGAATCCTCCATCCCCCAAAAGATCCACTGAATCAGAATCTGCATTTTAACAAATCTCCAGGTGAGTCATATGCAAATTAGTATCTGAGAAGAACTGGGTTAGAGCAGTGGTTCTCATAATGTGATCCCTAGACTAATAACCTCAGCATCACCTGGGAACTTGGTGCAAATGCAAACTCTTGGGTCCCACTCCAGACCTACTGAATCAGCAATTCTGGGAGTGGAACCCAGAGGTCTGTGCTTTAGCAACCTTCCCCCAAGCCTCCTTTCACCCCACCACTATCCCTGGTGATTCTGAAGCATGCAAAGTTTGAGAATGACTGAGCATAGAGGAAAGTACACCAGCCATTAGAATCAGACCCATGTGGACTGGAACCTAGGAACCTCCACTTCCTGTCTATGTGGTCAGCCACTCCCTCTCTGACCATATAAGCAAAATTATGTTGATGACAGTTGATGACAATGAAGATGATGATGATAATAACATCTGCCCCATAGGGAGGTTGTGATAATCAAATTATCTATAATACAGCCTTTCTTCCTGATGACCCAGAGTCTTCCACTGCTTTAAATATGTCTGCATTTCTGCCTGGGCTCCCAGTGGCTTTTCTGACACTCCCTTCCAGACCACAGGTGGGGATGAGGAGGTCTCTGGCCCTGGCCCTTATAGCAGCACCATCTATCAGCACCTGATGGCTCTGTTCTTCAGCCAGATTCAATAATAGCACTAATCCACACAATGCAGCTTGAATCAGAGGCAATTTGAATTAATTTAGCAAGTTGAATATCACATGTGACACTATTCAGTATTTTGCTGGAGCTCAGATCCATAACCTTTACTATACTTCCTTCATCTGCTAATTCTGTAATTTTGTCAGGAAAAGCTATCAAGTTGTCCAGGATGATTTGTTCTGCATGAACCCCCAGTGCTCCTTACCACTCACTATTCCATTATCCCTCGAATGCTTACAGATTTTCTCTGGGCACATCTGTCCAATTATTTTACTAAATATTGACACCAGGCTTACTAGACAGTGATTTTCAGGATTACATCTCATTAGCCTCCTTGGAAGTCCAGTTCTGCATTTGGTCAGTTTCACTGCCACCTTTCCCCGACCTCCTGCCTCCTTCTGCACAGACCCACCACTCCTCCTGGGTGGCATTCCCTGTTGCTTGACTTGGAGAATAATAATATTATTCCTCAGTCCCCCACACCCCAGTGCTCCAATAACCAAGGCCATCTTACGTATAGAATCACAGGAAGCTAGAGGTGAAACAGCCTTAAAGAGGAGGTATATTGTGGGGAAAGAGCCCAGCTGTACTTGGACTGCAAGCCTGGCTTCTCCTCCGCTGAAGTGTTTCATTACCTGGGGCAGGTGGCCACCTCTCTCTGAGCCTCAGGTTTTTTTCCCTCCATCTGTAAAATGGGACTAAATAAACCTCAAGAGGGAGTACTGAAAGGATTAAACAAGACAGATGCTTCATACCTTCAAGTGTTGTGCCTGCTGGGAAATTGGTGCCTTGTTAATGGTAGTCCCCTTCACCTGTACTTTATCTAATGCCCCCTCTTAAAGAAGGGAATCAATCTAGGAAAGAGACATACAAAAGATCACATAGACCCCCCACAGAAGACATGTCTCTGAGTGCTTGTTCACCGTAAGTCCATACATTTACCTCTGGCTCCTCCCCATTAATTATCTACAGGTGGATGCAACCCCATGCAGAGATCATGGTTTGTCCAGTAGAGCATGGGCTACATCTCAGTCCCCAATCATCCGTCAGTGGGAACCCTTGCACAGGCACAACCTGCACAAGTGTGTGTAGAGACCCTGCATCTTCCCCTGTGCCACGAGAGATGAGATTTTAAAAACATTTTTTATAGTTCTGTTTCATTTATTTATGTATTTATTGGCCATGCTGTACGGCATGCAGGATCTTAGTTCCCCGACCAGGGATTGAACCTGTGCCCCCTTCGTTGGAAGCACGGAGTCTTAACTTTTGGACCGCCAGGGAAGTCCCAAGAGATGAGATTTTAAAGCCTCTTCCAGCCTTGAGATTCTGACACCAGGCTTACTAGACAGTGATTTTGTCCCTCTTCTTTGAGGTGTCCCTCTTCTTTGAGATGTCACAGAAAAATATGCCTGAAGTCCTGTTTTGGTTTTGTCTGTTTGTTTGCTGGATAGGACAGTGGGTGGAGGAAAGATAAGCAGGTGTATAGGGGTATCTCATACAACTGCTGTGGCAAAATAAACATTAAAAATGGGTCCACGTTAAATTAATTTCATTGATTTTATTTTCTTCCTTCCTGTCCTTTGAAACCTCAGAGTGTGGAGGTTATAACTGGGCCATTTATTATCCTCTGCTGAGGGAATCAGCAGAACCAGCATCTTGGGGGCCTGGAGCTCCTTGTTTACATATCACCTTTCAGAAATGGATAACTGATAGTCCTCCTTGCTGGCCTGAGTCGCATTCCATTCCCTTTTATTATGTGTCCCCACAATTCTATTACCTGTTTGTAGTGTCAGTGACTCAGCCACAGTGGCTACAGTAATGACGGCTTTCAGAGCTCAACTAATGACGCAGGCACTGAGGTGTCTCCAGACCCAACAGCCGGCTGAATCTCAATTTAGCAGGATTTGAGACCGTGGCATCATGCATTATGCATGAGCGCACCAGCCGCCTGTGTGTACAGAGCCTGGGAGTTGGTCGGAGGAAGGGTAGCGGGGGGTGCACATTTATACCCAAGACCCTGCATATTGGCGGTCATGGGAGGAAAATGAGCTGTCTCATCATGCAGAGCATTTGCTGGGAGATTGGCAGGAGGAGAGAGAAGGAGAGATTGGTAAATATGAACAAATCTAACCTAGGAAGACAGTACAGCAGACTGGTTAAGAGATGGTCCCTGGGGTGAGAAGGCTGGGGATCAAATCCTACCACAGCAGTTTACTGGCTGGGTCACCTAATGCTGAGGAATTAAGACTCACCTTCCTTATCTCCATAATGGGATTGTAATCCACTGAGGGGATGAAATGGAATAATGCAAGCAAAGCTCTTTGTTCTGTGCCTACCAGCATAGAAAGTGCTCAATTAATGTGGGCCACTATTATTAATGATTGCTTCCTCTGCCAGAAGGAAGTTTCTATCTCCAGATCCCATTCCCACACAGCCGGCCTGCATAGACACAGAACACCTTTTCTTCTACTCTGATGGATATGACTTGTCCACTGTATAGAATAGAGAACAGTAGAAACAACATATGGGGACTCTTGTCCCAGTTCTGCCTCAAGGTCATCGAGTAACCTTGGGTGGTCCCCTTCCTGATCTTGGTCCCCAGCCTTCTTAGCCACGAATGAGGGGGCAAAGTGGATCAGATTGCATTTCATGGAGGAGCACAGGGTCTTCAGAAGAGCTTCGAGAGTCCCTTCCAGAAGAGTACAGATGGGGCTGGAGAAGACACAGATACTCTACCTAATATCTGTGTCATGTGTGGGAGTTCCAACATAGGTTCTGCTGCACATAACGAAAATAAATGATTGCAGATGACATGATACTATACATAGAGAATCCTAAAGATGCCACCAGAAAACTACTAGAGCTAATCAATGAATTTGGTAAAGTAGCAGGATACAAAAATAACGCACAGAAATCTCTTGCATTCTTATACACTAATGATGAAAAATCTGAAAGAGAAATTAAGGAAGCACTCCTATTTACCACTGCAACAAAAAGAATAAAATACCTAGGAATAAACCTACCTAAGATACAAAAGACCTGTATGCAGAAAACTAGAACACACTGATGAAAGAAATTAAAGATGATACAAACAGATGGAGAGATGTATACCATGTTCTTGGATTGGAAGAATCAACATTGTGAAAATGACTCTACTACCCAAAGCAATCTACAGATTCAGTACAATCCCTATCAAACTACCAATGGCATTTTTCATAGAACTAGAACAAAAAAAATTTCACAATTTGTATGGAAACACAAAAGACCCCGAATAGCCAAAGCAATCTTGAGAAAGAAAAACAGAGCTGGAGGAATCAGGCTCCCTGACTTCAGACTATACTACAAAGCTACAGTAATCAAGACAATATGGTACTGGCACAAAAACAGAAATGGAGATCAATGGAACAGGATAGAAAGCCCAGAGATAAACCCACGCATATATGATCACCTTATCTTTGATAAAGGAGGCAAGAATATACAATGGAGAAAAGAAGCCTCTTCAATAAGTGGTGCTGGGAAAACTGTACAGCTACATGTAAAAGAATGAAATTAGAACACTTCCTAACACAAAAATAAACTCAACATGGATTAAAGATGTAAATGTAAGGCCAGACACTATAAAACTCTTAGAGGAAAACATAGGCAGAATACTCTATGACATAAATCACAGCAAGATCCTTTTTGACCCATCTCCTAGAGAAATGGAAATAAAAACAAAAATAAACAATGGGACCTAATGAAACTTAAAAGCTTTTGCACAGCAAAGGAAACCATAAACAAGACGAAAAGACAAGCCCTCACAACAGGAGAAAATACTTGCAAATGAAGCAACTGACAAAGGATTAATCTCCAAAATATACAAGCAGCTCATGCAGCTCAATATCAAAAAACAAACAACCCAATCCAAAAGTGGGCAGGAGACCTAAATAGACATTTCTCCAAAGAATATATACAGATTGCCAGCAAACACATGAAAGGAAACTCAACATCACTAATCATTAGAGAAATGCAAATCAAAACCACAATGAGGTATCACCTCACACCAGTCAGAATGGCCATCATCAAAAAATCTACAAACAATAAATGCTGGAGAAGGTGTGGAGAAAAGGGAATCCTCTCGCACTGTGGGTGGGAATATAAGTTGATATAGCCACTATAAAGAACAGTATGGAGGTTACTTAAAAAACTAAAAATAGAACTACCAAACGACTCAGCAGTCCCACTACTGGCCCTGTACCCTGAGAAAACCATAATTCAAAAAGAGACCTGTACCACAATGTTCATTGCAGCTCTATTTACAATAGCCAGGACATGGAAGCAACCTAAGTGTCCATCGACAGATGAATGGATAAAGAAGATGTGGCACATATATACAATGGAATATTACTCAGCCATAAAAATAAATGAAATTGCGTTATTTGTAGTGAGGTGGATGGACCTAGAGTCTGTCATACAGAATGAAGTAAGTCAGAAAGAGAAAAACAAATACCATATGCTATCACACATGTATGGAATCTAAAAACAAAATGGTTCTAATGAACCTAGGAGCAGGACAGGAATAAAGACGCAGATGTAGAGAATGGACCTGAGGACATGGGGAGGGGTAAGCTGGGACGAAGTGAGAGAGTAGCATTGACATATATATACACTACAAACTGTAAAATAGCTAGTGGGAAGCAGCTGCCTAGCGTAGGGAGATCAGCTCAGTGCTTTGTGACCACCTAGAGGGGTGGGATAGGGAGGTTGGAGGGAGACGCAAGGAGATATGGGTATATATGTATACATAGAGCTGATTCACTATGTTATACGGCAGAAACTAACACACCATTGTAAAGCAATTATACTCCAATAAAGATGTTAAAAAAGAAAAGAAAGAGAAATGAGAAAACCACCGTTCTAGCAGATACTAATGTTCTTATAGTTTTGATGGCCCCTGATTCTACAACTTCTTCATGGAAGGGATGAGGTAAGCAGAGGGAACAGTGGCCACTCTCTTAAACTATGAGATAATTTTCTTGAGGATGTTGAGCTAGTTTGGGACAAGGCATGTCTTAAAAGTGTGGAGACCTCCTGAATCTGTTTATCTGGACTAGAGATCTGGTTCTTCAGGAGGCAGGAATGGCTTTACAGTTAGAGCTGATTCTGTTCTGGACTTTACCCCTTACCTGCTTGGTGATATTGAGCAAGACTCTTATCCTCTCTGAACCTGAGTTTTCTCATCTGTAAAATGGAGGCAGTGGCTTCTACTGCAAGGGGGGATGGGGACCGTAAGTGACATCACATACATAATTTCACAGTTCACGGCGTGTGGTATGCGCTCAGTGCATGTCTTTTTCTCTCCTCTTCCCCACCTGAATTCTGAATTCTGTTTTATTCCTATACTTCGAGGCCTGCCCTTGGGTCAAGTGCTCTCTTATGAAGAAGACATGGTCCCACCTACCTTTCCTGTCATTACCTATCTTCACTGTGACCCCTGTTCTCCCTCATGACATCCCCATTAGGGTACAGCATTTCCTCCTTCAAATCCACAGACCTCTGGGGCAAAGCATTGGCAGAAGACTCCCAGAAAGGAAAAATACTTTACTGTAGCAGGTTGTAACGTTCAGTACAGGCCCCTGTGGACAGTGCAAGTAGATGGTGGCTCAGAGTTGGGGCCCAGAACTTTGCAATGGGAATGAGGTATGTTCCGAAGAATAAAATTTTAGAAATAGAGGTTTAGTTCTTAGAGGGAAAGCATCAAGCATCAAAAGAACATGGCTTGCTGGGCAGGCTATCAAGACAGATATGGGATGGAGGCTCAGTGTCCAAAACTGGTCCCTAAAATGAGAGTAAAACCAGAAGCCAGTCTAATTCTTCCCCTTCCATTCCTTTCTTTATTTCTCCCACCCCCTTTTTAAAACCATGTACTGCTTCTAGGCAAGCCTCAGGCTAGCAGGAAACACATCTGTAAAGAAATAATGACTCTACCACTTGGTGCATGCTTAACAGACATGAGTAGCACGTGCTAATGTGAAGTTAAGCCTCCTGAGCTCTGACCTGGAGGTTCGTAAATTGCCTTTGACTGGAATCAGGTCCTGGTGACTGCAGCCAAGACGAGGCTGCTGGCTGGAGTCAGGTGGCTCTGTTGTCGGAAGAAAAGAGCTGGAGGGATAATGGTTGAGGGGAAGGCAGTCCTGGGAATAGGGCTGATCATTTTAACCCATAGTGAACTGCTGGCTGGTAGAGTCTTCTAAGGGGGAGCTTACGTAGCAGGGCTCAGGTTGCTAATTCATTGACTCAACCCAATGGCTGGCTTTGCCTGGCCTGAACTCTGCTTCTCTGCTCTTAGCTTGTGGCCACCTAAAATCTAGCCTTTGGATCTGCAAACCTCTAATTGAGGTTCTTCATCACTTACCTGAGTCCTGCTGGGAACCTAGGATCCCTGTGTTTCAGAGAAAGGGTAATATCTAATATATTCTGAAAATGTAATGGCATGGATACCAAACAATCAGAATGGACCTGGATGGAGCTCTCGGATTGACTGTCAGCCATAAACAACGAGGAAGGTTGTGTGTATGAGAACTAGTGGAAAGTTCACCCTGATGCTGAGCCCCCACTGCTCCATGGGACTTGGATCTTCTCTTGTCTGCTTACATCCTTGACTGCCTGGCCTCTGGACTTTGCCACTTCTAGATGGACGTGACTGTATTCCATTTGGGTATGGCCACCACCACTATCTATGGTCCTGGACAGAGCTTGGCACTCAATGCACAAATGCCCCCAGCATCCAGCCAGTTCTTGGGGAGGCCTCCTGCCCTGCAAATGAAGAACATATATCTTATCCCTCAACTTCTCTCAAAACATATGGAAATGAAGTAAGTAATTTCAGATAATGTGACTACAAGGACAGTATACAGAGGTGACTTAGATCCATCCATTCATTTGTTCATGAGCCCCTACTGTGCACTCAACTCTGAATGAGGTGCTAGAGATGGAAACATGAATTAGATGCTCTCCCTGCCTTCTTGGTACTCATGGGCTGGTGGGGTAGATATAAGCATAAACTAAATACGGTATGTTTGACAAATGTTACTAAGTCAAGTGGGGATTAGTTTATCTTAAGGGGATTAGTTTATTTCTTCTTTACAATAACTCTATGAGGTTGGTGTACACTATCCTCATACTACAGCTGAGAAAATGGAGACACTGAGAGGTTAAGTGACACAGGGAGTAAGTGCCTTGAACCAGCTCTTGTCTAGTCTGACTCATAAGCCCCTCACCCACTTGTTTAATCATTGTCCTCTGCTTGTTCTGTGTTATGAGGGAAGAAACGTGAAAGCCAGGGGGCACCTGATATAGCCAGGCCACCTGGGAAGGTTTCTAAAAGGCGATGCCCGAGTTGAATCTGGAAGAGTGAGTGGTGGTTAGGAAAGGATATTTCAGGCAGAGAGATCAGCAAGTAAAGAAGCACAAAACTTGAAAAGAAAGCACGTAAGACTCCAAATGGTTTGATCTCTGTGGAGCATGCGGGTCAGTCTTTGGAGAGGGAGGTGGAGAGGTGATCATGGTCATGGAATGCTGGGCTCTATATCCATGGCTCTTTGAAGGACCTCCTAGTTGGCAAATTTGCTTAGGGAGAAAACTAGATAGAAGCATGTGAATGTGTCCTTGGGGAAAACCTTCCAGAGTGTCCTTCTCAAGACCTTTTTACCAAGGAGTCTTGGCTTTCCCATAGGGAACTCATTACCGCCTGGAAAAAAGTGCATGCAGGAACACACGTGTTTGGAAACAGGAAGCTAACAAACTGGAAGGGGCCGATGGGAGAGGGAGGGGAATGGAAATGAGGTCCCATAAGGAAGTGTTCAAAGCCTGGAGTTGTTTATCCTAGAGAAGCAAACACTCAGGGTGGGGTGGACGGAGATGGGAACTACAGTCCCATCTCAAAGAGTATGACAAGCTATGGAATAAGGGAGAGAACCTGGGCTTTGCAGCCAGACAGGCTTGTACAACCTTAAGAAAATTACATCACTTCTCTGGGAACTGAGTTCCTCAGGGCAAAAGGGGAGAACACATAATCGTTTTACAGTGCTATCCTGAGAATTAGAGATACTGTATGTAGGGCACCTGACAACTGACCAACACTCAACAAAGTGGTAACTGCTGTTGCTGTCATTGTTGTCCTGCGGAAGAAGTAAGTGAAGGAAGGATTAGTCTTGCATAGATTCCCCAGCCCTGAATCAACCCCATCACTTATCTTCCTTCCAACTTGGGGACAGCCACATGTAGTTTGTTTATTATTTTTTTTTTATTATTTTTTATTGGAGTATAGTTGATTTAGCCACAGGTAGTTTGCATCATTCACACCAAAATGCAGATTGGCACCAATACCCATCCATGGTCTCCAGTATCAGCTGGGTCCTCAGCTCTAGTAGACTGTTCTCTTCCCTTCTCTCCATCCCTGCAGTGGCTTTTTTTTTTTAAACCTTCAGAGCCCTTGTTTAAGCCTCTAACACAGCCTCAGCCTTCTTCACTCTCCTATTGTTTTAAAGAAAAAAAAAATGAGACCATCAGGCAAGAAAGGACATAACTTCTAAACCTCCTTCACACGTACCCTCATACACACCCACTCCTGTCTTAGAAGTGTTTCTTCTCCTGACTAATACTTATCTCATCCCCTCCAATCTTTTCAGAAATGTATATCATCAGTAACCACCCTCTTTCTTCCTTAAATGTCTCCCTCTCTCCTGATCCTTTCCCCTCAACCCATAAATGTGTTCATTTCTGCCATCTCATCCGCTCCCCACACTTTGAGTTGCCGTCAGCTACCACCGTATGGCTTCCATTCACAGCCAGCCTTCTAGAAAGAGAAGTCTATGCAAATGGTCTGTACTCCCTCACTTCCCACTTGCTTCCCCACCTACCACATAGGCGTCTGCTCCTGTCATCCACAGAGACTGCATCCCCCAAGGCCACTGGGACACCTGCTCATGGGCCCATCTCATACACCTCTCACTTTTTCCCCTCACACCAGCTCTTCTCTTGATTTGACCCCAGTGTTCACTGTGTCTTGAAAACTTCTCCCCTGGCTTCTGTGCACTGCACACTCCTGGTTTCCTTCTCACCTCCATAGACACTTCCCAGCCTTTTTGGGCTCAATCCTCTGTACTTTTATCTTCTCTCCCTACACACGCTCCGTGTATGCTCTCTTCCAAGCCTGCACGCCAGTTGGGGCTATCTCCAGCTAAAGTCAGGTATATCCAACCTCCCAAGGAAAACTACTTGATGAGCAAACACACCTCAGAGTTGAGTTCTGAACTAACCCATTGGTAGTCACCAGCATGGAGATTTTTTTTTTTTTTAAGAAGATGTTGGGGGTAGGAGTTTATTAATTAATTTATTTATTTTGCCTGTATTGGGTCTTCGTTTCTGTGCGGGGGCTTTCTCTAGTTGTGGCGAGCGGGGGCCGCTCTTCATCGCGGTACGCGGGCCTCTCACTATGGCAGCCTCTCTTGTTGCAGAGCACAGGCTCCAGATGCGCAGGCTCAGTAGTTGTGGCTCACGGGCCTAATCACTCCGCGGCATGTGGGATCCTCCCAGACCAGGGCTCGAACCCGTGTCCCCTGCATTAGCAGGCAGATTCTCAACCACTGTGCCACCAGGGAAGCCCGAGATAATTATTTTTTAAAAGTCCTTTGAGATAAGATTTCCTGGAGAGACTACATATAGTGAAAAGAGCCAGAACAGATTAGGGGTGGGGACAAGAGAAGGGGCCACCCAAGGTGACAGAGAAGTGGCTGGGGAGGCAGGAGGGGGACACATCAGAGGGAGGGAGGTCATGGGGTCCTCAGAACATGCTTCATGAAGAGAGTTTGGTCATCTATGTCATCTGCTGCTCTGAGGTCCCCTCGATGAGGGTGGAGAGCCAGTGGGCTTGTCAAATTGAAGGCCATTGGTAGCCGTGGTAAGGGTGAGGCATGTGGAATGCATGTGACCAAAGGCTTCTTGGAATGGGCTGAGTGGGGATGAGAGGTGAGAAATCAGAATCAGTGTGATAACTCCTTTACAAGGAGGACTTCTGGCAGAAAGAGAGACGAAACATTGGATTTGGGGAGTTTACAATATGTTATCGTATATTGTATCTTTTTTTTTTACCTGTATGACTCCCCTACTAGACTACTACATGCTTGAAAACAGGGTCATTGTTTTTCTGCTTTGTTTTGTTTTCATCTTCAATACAGGAGGTCTGACCCAACGTAGGTCTTTAGTAACTTTTGTCTTGAAAAGAGGATTAAAACCATCAGCATTTACACAGGTTGTTAATGGAAGTAATGAGCTCTCTTTTTTTTTTTTTTTTTTTGCGGTACGCGGGCCTCTCACTGTCGTGGCCTCTCCCGTTGCGGATCACAGGCTCCGGACGCGTCGCAGGCTCAGCGGCCATGGCTCACGGGCCCAGCCGCTCCAGGGCATGTGGGATCCTCCCGGACCGGGGCACGAACCCGTGTCCCCTGCATCGGCAGGCGGACTGTCAACCACTGCGCCACCAGGGAAGCCCAGTGATGAGCTCTCTTTTCCTGTAGACCTGCAGTCAGGGACTGGGGGATTTTCTTCCCTCCCTCCCTCCTTCTTACTTCCGCTCTCCTCCTGCCCTCCTTTCCTTCCTTCCTGAGATATTTGCCACATGACTCCGTCACCCTGTGGTCCCCACCGCGTTAACCCCAGGGGGGCTCTTGAGGTCAGATCCAACAGCGCTGGCTGCAGGGACCCCTGTTCGCAGAGCGGGCTCTGAGCTCAGTTCACCAGGAGGAGTGTGTCCTTCTACTGTGACGCGTGGAAGACAGAAGACTCCAGAAGAAAGGCCCAGGCATTGCCGACGTGCCTTTGAAGAAGCCTCGTAGTCTCTGCCTCCGGAGCCGCTCAGCCCACAGACGCGCTGGTTATTAGTGTCTCCTTGTTACTGTGCTATTAAGAGCTGTCAGCTCCTTCGTTCTAATGCTCTCTTTCGCTTTGAAATGTTTTGTCAGGCCTGCGTTAGCCTAGAGAACAGGGATTCCGAGTTCAGCAGACTGTCTCTTACAAGGCATCCTCCAAGCCTGTCTCTGGGCATCATATGCTTAATTAAACTGCAGCAATCACCCTCCCCTCCCCCCGCCACCCTGCCCGCTGTTCGCAGGGAACCGAGCTCTAGGAGCTGGCACAGAAGCAGGCAGCGGGGACACGACACAGCCGGAGGCGGGCTGTCGGGGGCGGCAGGCAGCCCGATCAGTGGTTAGTTCTGCAGGCTTGGTCTTCTCCCACCCCTCACCATGCGTGCCGCTGTGGGTGCGCTTGAATATAGATGTGTGTGTGAGTGTGTTTGTGTGTGTTTATATGTATATGTATGTCTCCAGGTGCCCGAAGTATACATGTATGTGCCTAAGTATTTGTTTATGTCTGTGTGTGCCTAAGTGTATGTGGGTGTGAATGTGTGCTCGTGTGTGTATGTAAGTGTGAATGTGTGTGTTTGTTGTGTGTGTTTATGGGTATGTGAGTGTGAATGTGTGTGTTTGTGTGTAATTATGTGTATGTGTGTATGTATGTGAGAATGTGTGCTGGTGTGTGTGTGTACACGTGTATGTGAGTGTGTATATTTGTGTCGGTATATGAGTGTGTACCGGTGGGTATAGGAGGGCTGGCGTTTGGTCCAGATGTCAACACAACTCCTGGTCACAGGTCTAGGCCATTTGTCCATGATGTCTGCCCAGTCCCTGCTTCTTTAACTATTACCAGTGATCATTTGAGGCTTTCTTAGGCTCTGTTTTAAGTGACTTAGGTAAGTTTTAAATGAATATTTAGTAGGTAATATTAGTCTTCTTTTCACTAAAGATTGAAAGGGAAAATTATTTGTCCAAGGCCACAGACTTTATTCTCCACCACCATAAAGTTAATATATATTTCTGTAGAAAATCCAAGCAATATTTGTAGGAAAAAAAGAAGTTAAAAATCACCTGGAGGGGCTTCCCTGGTGGCGCAGTGGTTGAGAGTCCACCTGCCAATGCAGGGGACGCGGGTTCGTGCCCCAATCCGGGAGGATCCCACGTGCCGCGGAGCGGCTGGGCCCGTGAGCCACGGCTGCTGGGCCTGCGCGTCTGGAGCCTGTGCTCCGCAACGGGAGAGGCCACAACAGTGAGAGGCTCGTGTATCGCAAAAAAAAAAAAATCACCTGGAGTCTTATCTGCGTGTGACCACCTTCACATTTGTGAACCTCCTGTCAAATGTCCTCTTGTGCTTAGAGTCACATTTTATATATAGAAAAATATATAACTAGGGTGGCACGGTATATGCTTATCATTTTTTTCACTTAAAAATATCCCCTAAAGATCTTTCTCTAATTTATAAAGATCAGCTGTACGTTTTTTAAAGCCTGCACATATTCCATTACCCAGACTTATAATTCATTTAATCAATCCCCTATTGATAGACATTTAGATATTTGCCGGCTTTCCACTATCATAAGCTATGTTGTGTTAAGCATCTTTGTAAATACAGCTGTGCACATTTGACTGATTGTCTCTTAGGATGAATCCAGGAAGCAAAACCTCTTGGGCAAGAAGCATGCACATTGAACTGTTGATTCCTGATGCCAGTAGCCTCAAGAAAGGTTGAGCAAGTTTACATTTCAATTCCCAGATGTAGTGGCTTAGCCAGAGGGAAGGCAGCTGGTCCTGATTTAACTCCACTGTTGTGAGGAGGAGGATTTGGACTGCCTCAGGGCTTGGCTGGTCCAGGACTCTGGTTTCCACTGCGGGGTGCCTGGAAGACTAATGCGGGGAAAGCGAAACACGGCTTTCTCTGCAAGGAAAGCTTCATTAGGCTGCTCTGCCACATGGGACAGTGCTCTCAGCTAGAACTTGGTCTCCACTCAGAAGGAACCCTCTTGGGCTGAATTACCCTAATTCAGCCCCATGCTGTCTTGGTCCTCAAATTTGTCATTAGCAAGCGTACTGTAGAGGCATCTGCATTTCACTCAGCGTCTCTCAAAGATAAAGAGGATCCTTACAGAACTGTGAAGGGAAAAGGCAGACAATGCCGGAGTGGTGGGGCTCAGTATGCAGACACACGCAGATGCCGAGGTACAGAGGGGTCTTTCAGAAGAACTGAGGATCCGATAGATGCCTGCATTAGACCATTATTATATTTTAAATTTGACCCTGCCCTCAACTTCCAATTAAAATAACAGGGGGCAGTTAAAATGCTCAGATGCCAGACCTCACATAAAGGTGGAGAGATAGTGATATCAGAAACAGTAAATGTAAGTTTGTTGTACTCCGAGTTCATGAAGGCAGGGATGGCAATTCTTGGAAGATTCAGTAAAGAGTTGAAATGAATGAATGAATGACTTTCGTCTTGAAGTCGTCCACCAAAAGAGGTTCCAGTTGAGGACCGAATAGAAGTGGTTCAAATGTTACCTGCATCACTCACTAGCTATCCTTGCACGTTGGGTTTGCTAAGGATGCAGAATCCAAGTTCAATAAGCAGCATGTTGATTAGGGAGTGGCTTTGGGATTAGTAGGTGTGGAGCGGGACCGGGAAGAAGTCACAGTGCACTGCAGGTTCAACCACAGCCTCAGCGGCCCCCGTGGGGAGCTCTGGGCTGAAATGGCCCTTCAGCTTGGCCCGAGTTGGGCCCCGATGTCTAATCCTTTATACCCTTGCAATGAGCAGTCCTGGGTGCAGGGTACCCAGGTAGGGGCAGGATCTTAGGCAAGGTGACTCTCTGTGGCCAAAGCAGTCCCTGAAAGGGCTGCATGCTGACAGCACACCTAGCATCTGGTTCTAGCGTCTGGGATGACAGTGAAGGGGGACCTGAGTGGAGCATCACAGTGCCTGCCACGCTAACTGTATGACCTTAGACAGCCATGTAAGTTCTCTGATCGGCGTTCTTACCCATGTATAGAGAACCCACCTCATATAATGGAAAGGCTGGAAGGATTAAAGGTCCTCTAAGGGGTGTGCCCAGCGCTCTATTCTGCCCCAAGTGTCGTTAGTAAAAGTTATATTCTCATTTCCCTTCTTCCGGGCTCCTTGCTTTCCCCGCTGCTTAGTTATCTGGTTGTTTCTCCCCATCACCCCACTCCCAAGGGCCTTGCACAGTGCTTTGCACGTTGTAGAAAGGGAACTATAGTAGCACTTACTGAGAATCTACCGTGAGCCTAACACTGCAAGGCGCTTTCTCGTCTGTCATATCCTGTCCAGTCGTCTCTGTACCCTGACAGCTGGGTTTTTAGCAACCCCACTTTACCTGTAAGGAAACGGAAACTCAGCAGGTGAAGCCTCTTGCTCTGGGCCAGTCATACAGCAACTCACTGCTAGAGTGTGGATGACAGGACTTCCCTGGTGGCGCAGTGGTTGAGAGTCTGCCTGCCGATGCAGGGGACACGGGTTCGTGCCCCGGTCCGGGAAGATCCCACATGCCGCGGAGCGGCTGGGCCCGTGAGCCATGGCCGCTGAGCCTGTGCATCCGGAGCCTGTGCTCCACAACGGGAGAGGCCACAGCAGTGAGAGGCCCGCGTACCGCAAAAAAATAAAAATAAATAAAAATATAGAGTGCGGATGAGATAAGAATTCAGGGCCACCTGCCTGACTCCACAACCCCAAACAAACACAGACGGTGTTTCCTCTCAGCGTTGCACCCTCGGTGGGGATTTTCTTGCCTGTTTTTAGTTGGAGTGATGAGGGTTGCCTGGAGAAGTTGAAGTTCTGGGTATTTGAAGGTGGCTTTCAGGGGCTCCCAGCCACCGTGCAGCTGCAGGAAGAGACAGGTTGGTATGGATCACAGAAGCTGCGTGCAACACAGCATTGCAGACACTGACTGCTGGGCTTCTGTCAAGAGACGGTGAACAGAGCATACGCGGACATCTCCAAATCGCTGCACTCGGGGGCAGATTTATACTCATTTTCAAAAGGGCAAGGGAGGGGCTTCCCTGGTGGCGCAGTGGTTGAAAGTCCGCCTGCCGATGCAGGGGACACGGGTTCGTGCCCCGGGCCAGGAAGATCCCACATGCCGCGGAGCAGCTGGGCCTGTGAGCCATGGCCGCTGAGCCTGTGCGTCCGGAGCCTGTGCTCTGCAACGGGAGAGGCCACAACAGTGAGAGGCCCGCGTACCGAAAGAAAAAAAAAAAAAAAAAGGCAAGGGAGAAAAGGAATCTATCTTATAAATTTGCGGCTGGTGACTGAATGCTGGGTGTGCATGTTGGAGTGGCGGTGTGATAGAGCGGAATGGCTACCTCAGCCAGGTGTCCGAAGTGGCAACTCTTATTTATCAGGCACCGACTGTGGGACAGGCACCATGATAGGCGTTGCAGAGGGTGAGGAACACAGTGCCCTCAGCCTTCACCCTCACTTAGTTTGTAGTCTGGTGAAGAAGGCAGCTGCTGGACCTGTGAGTAGTGGGTGTGCCTCCAGGAAAGGAGGAAATTAGCTCCATCGGGGAGGATCAGGATGAGGTAAGAAGAGATTCAGCTTTGAAATAAAGTAGTCATGGAATTGAGGCAGTTTTCATTCTGTGAACCAATTTCCCTGAGCCTCAGTTTCCTCATCTGTGAATGGAGAGAAAAAAAAATCCTTACCTCATAGGATTGCAATAATTAAATAAAGCAATATAGCTAACCTGGAGGCCAGCAGATTTTTCTATAAAGGGCCAGAGAGTAAATATCTGAGTGGCAGTCCAGTGGTTAGGACTCCATGCTCTCACTGCTGAGTGACTAGGTTCAATCCCTGGTCGAGGAACTAAAATCCCAAATCCCACAAGCTGCTCGGTCCAGCCAAAACAAACAAACGAACAAAAAGAAAAAAGAAAATGAGTTTTGCAGCCACCTGATTATTTTTTTTTAATTGAGGTAACATTGATTTATAACATTATATACGTTTTATGTGTACACTGTTATATTTCTACTTCTGTATACTCTACAGCATACTCACCACCCCAAATTTAGTTTCCATCCATCACCATACAGTTGATCATCTTTACCCATTTTACCCTCCCCCACCCCTCCCCTCTGGTGACTACTACTCTGTCATCTGTATCTGTGTGTTTGTTTGTTTTTAATTAATTAATTTATTTATTTATTTATTTATTTTGGCTGCATTGGGTCTTCGTTGCTGTGCACAGGCTTTCTCTAGTTGTGGGGAGCGGGGGCCACTCTTTGTTGTGGTGCGCGGGCTTCTCATTGCAGTGGCTTCTCTTGTTGCAGAGCACGGGCTCTAGGCGCACGGGCTTCAGTAGTTGTGGCTCACAGGCTCTAGAGCGCAGGCTCAGTAGCTGTGATGCGCGGGCTTAGTTACTCCACGGTATGTGGGATCTTCCCGGACCAGGGCTCAAACCCATGTCCCCTGCATTGGCAGGAGGATTCTTAACCAATGTGCCACCAGGGAAGTCCCCTGTGTGTTTGTTTTGGTTTGGTTTGTTCATTTATTTTGTTTTTGTTGTGTTTTTTGTTTATTAGATTTTTTTGTATTCCACACATGTGTGAAATATGTGGTATTTGTCTTTCTCTTCACTTAGCATAATTCCCTCAAAGTCTATGTTGTCACAAATGACAAGATTTCGTCTTTTTTGTGGTTGAGGACTGTTCCATTGGGGATATATTCCACATCTTCTTTATCCATTCATGCACTGATGGGCACTTAGGTTGTTTCCATATCTTGGCTATTGTAAATATATCTTTTCAAATTAGTGGGGGGTTTTTGGTAAGTATCCAGAAGTGGGATAGCTGATTCATGTGGTAGTTCTATGCCTAATTTTTTAGGAATCTCCATTCTGTCTTCCATAGTGGGGGCAGCCATGTGATTTTTGTTACAAATAACCAGCTCTGCTGTTGTAGGGGGAAAGCAGCCATAGACAGTGTGTCAATGACTCCATCTCCCCACTCATCCCCTTAGTGTGTTGTGGGTGTATTCCAATAAAACTTTATTTATAGGTGCTAAGTTTTGAATTTCATGTAATTTTTACATGTCACATGAAATGTGATTTTTTGATTTTTTTTTTCCCCAGCCATTTAAGAATGTAAAAACTATTCTTAGCTCATGGCTTGCACAACAAAACAGGCAGGGGGCTAGATTTGGCCATAGTAGTTTGCCAACCACTAATCTGAAATGTGTAGCCCGTAGAGGTACTCAGTGGATTGGAGTTCACACCCACCCACTTCCCATTCAAGGTGCTAAAGATTCATGTTTTTCAAAGCAAAGCACTTGAATGTCAGCCATCCAGGTTAGCCCTCCTAAGAACCCTGAAAAATAGGCAAAGAGAAGAATGTTATGCCCATTTCAGAGATGCAGAAATGGAAGCACAGAAATTCAGGGAGCTTTCCAAGTTCACAGACAGTAAGTGTCAAAACTGGAGCCTTTGAGGCTCTAATTGTGTGCTATTTTCTGTTTCTGGATGTCAGGGATGGGAAGAAAGACAGCAGAGTGAAGTAATGATTAGATCTAATAGTACTGCTGTAAGTAAAGTAAATAACGGATAACTAATATTTCTACAGCATCTTACAGCTTGTAGGTCACTGTGACACACTATCTCATTTGCTCTTCACTGAAATTATTATTATTATTATTTTTTATTTTTATTTTTTTTTGGCGGTACGCGGGCCTCTCACTGTTGTGGCCTCTCCCATTGCGGAGCACAGGCTCTGGACGCGCAGGCTCAGCGGCCACGGCTCACAGGCCCAGCCGCTCCGCGGCATGTGGGATCCTCCCAGACGGGGCACGAACCCACGTCCCCTGCATCGGCAGGCGGACTCTCAACCACTGCGCCACCAGGGAAGCCCTGAAACTATTATTAATAGCTCTTCATGCTCTGCAAAATCACAGAGGCTGCTAAATGGCAAAGCCATGTCTGTATCTGGGGGGGATCTGCCAGGCCCGAGAGAACAGCCCTCCTCAGTGCTGCACATGAGCCAGGATGCCTCCAGCTGGAATTCTCATCAGCCCCCTTCCTCACCCCCTGGTCTTCCTTCTGAATCCACTCTCCATGCTGCAGCCAAAGTGGTCTTCCAACATGCAGGTATGATCATGCCACTCCTCTGCTCAGAACTTGCCAGCAGTTCCTCACTGTGCCCAGGAGAAAGTCTGGCCTCCTTAGCGTGGTGGACCAGGCTCCACATAATCAGGTTCAAGCCCACCTGTTAGGCTTCCTCTATCACTGCTCCTGGCCCTTGCCTTGCCTGGTCCCATCCATTTCTACTGAGCTACTTGTGGTTCCCCGAGTTCCATGGGGTTCCTCTTGCCTCCCTGACTTTGCACATGCTGTTCCCTCTATCTAGAATGCTCTTCCAGTTTCTGTGCCTGAAATACTTTAATTCTTCCTTGATTTACACCAGGGGTCTATCACCTCCTCCTGGTGTCTTCCTGGAACCTTTTTCCTCCAGAAGAGTTAGGTGGTCCCCTACTCTCACCTCTTACCAGAGCCCTCCTTCAACAGATACCAGTTCACGTATCTGTCTCTCCAACTAGAATGTGAGTGTCCAGCACAGAGTAGGCACTTCACGAATAGACATTTGATAGTTAAGTAAATGAATGAGCTTCTTAAGGGCAAGGGATGTGTATGCCCCTGGAGCCTAGGTTCATTCCTGGCCCCCAGTAGTAAATGTTTGTGGAATAGGTCAGTGGGTGGGTGGGGGACGGATGCAGCTGCCACTGGATGGATCGGGGAGGGTGGGGCGCTATGAGCAAAGTCCACCCAGGACTGCACGTCAACCCTGAATGAGCAGCGGCCATAGGTTGTGGTGGATAGTTATCTGTTTCCCACCGTGCCATGTGCAGGAGGCGCCAGCCAGGGCTCCGAGTTCCCCGCCACCCTTCCAGCATCTCAGCACATCTCTTCTTCCCTAAAACTGCTGAGGAGCTGCGTTTCCCCACCTCCGTGTCCTCCCCTCCTCCCCCAACCCCCGAGAGTAGGTTTGGTGTTCCTACAGATGTTTGTATTCTCTGCAGCTGATGAAAATATTCATTATCTTGTTAGCTGTGGCGGGGAAGGAAGTGCAGATTTGCATTTTCCCAGCTAATCAGGGTGGCACAAGTGGTGCCTGTCACCCAGGCCCTTTCCCTGCCAGCCCCACTGCCTTCTGATGCTTGGAAAGGGGATTCCTCACCCTGCAGCCTCTACCTCGCTCTTCCCCGGGCACAGTCTAGAAGGGAAAAAGGCACCTTGGAGGCCCAGCCTGTCTGTACACACTACCAGATTCCCTCCCCAAAGACCACGTCTTAATGCGTCTCTTTCCTGCTCCAAATCCTCCCACGCTCCCAATTCTCAATCAGATCTGAACTGCCCAGCCTGGCTTTCCCCCTTAAGGTTAGGGCCCTACGTCTGTGTGAAGCTTTACACTTCACCAAGTGCTTTCAAAATCATTAGCTTATTCCATCTTAGCAAGTACCCTCTAAGACTGGTATTACCCTCACTTTGGTTTTGTGTTAAGAGGTCATTGAGACAAAATGACTTCCCCAAAATAATGTTGCCCTGAAACAGTGCTACCAAAAAAGCTGCCCCCTGCTTCCCTGTTCAAAGACAGTCTTAAGTCTACCTAACACCAACTTGTCTTAGTGGAGACCTTTGTCCCAGGAATGGCCAAAGATGGGACTTTGAGGCTGAGCTGTGCATCCCAGCCCTGGCAAGGTGAGGAGCCTTTGGCAGTGACCTGGACTTTTACCCTCGGGCAGGGCAAAAGATCTGTGTACACAAGGGCATGCATAGGTGTTTAATGATAACGATGATGACGATGAGATTGTCTATTTTGGTGAGCTCCCAAGCTTGTCCTGATGCAGCTTCTCATACATTCCAGGAGGTGTCAGGTCTGGTATCTGTATCTTGTCTGACAGGTGAAGAAGCCAGAGCCAGAGAATAAGAATTTGAAAGAGGATGTCAGACGTTAAACAGACATTTAAATAATGGGCCCAAGGTCATCCAGCCATCCTTCCAGTCATTTAATAAATACATGGCAAGCACTTTTACGTGTCAGGTACCATTCTGGATGTTAGTAGCATAGCAGTTAACGAGACAGATAAGGTCCTTGCCCTCATCGAGCTCACCCTTCTGGGAAGGGACGGGGGTGAGGAGGCAGCCACGAGAAAGCCAACATATATTTCTGGTGGTAGTGAGGTATATGGAGGAAAATAAAGCAGGGTGAGGAATTGGAAAGTCTTCCTTCATGTGACGTGACCCTGGCAGGCTTCTCAGAGGAGGTGACAGTAAAGCAGAGGCCTGAATGAAGTGAAGGGGTGAGGACTATGAGAGTGGAGGGAAATAGCATAGCAGACAGAAGGCACAGGAGGTCTCCTGATATCTCACAGGCCAACTCACTGACTCAGGGGACAAGAGCATGGTGGTTAAAAAGGGCACGAGAAGCAACAGAATACCTGTTCTAGCATCAGCGTTACTCCCTAGGAGCCATGTGACCACAGGCTAATCCCTTAGCCTCGTTAAGCCTCAGGGCCCTGCTGTGTACATTACACACAGTCATAGTACCTTCCTCACTAGGCTGTTCTGAGATTTTAGGGGATCATGCAAATACAGCTCTTTATATCATGTCTGTATGAAGTCAGTACTCAATAAGTTAGCTACTATCACTCTATGGGGCTTGAAGTCCAGGGAATCATGGTTTTTCTCTCTCATCCTTCCCCTCCTGCTACTTCAGTGACACGTTTATCCAGCACGCACTGAGCCCACACCCCACAGCAGGGTCTGTGATAGGGATTAAGAATACAATGGCTCATTTATTCTACACGTAATTGCTTGAGTGTCCACCAGTCCGGGCCCCATCTTAGGTACTAGGGATCGAGAGGTGAGTAAGACAGACACAGGTCCTGCTCTTGTGAATGTCTGCCTGTGTTCTGAGGCTTCAAGTTCTGTCTCCAAGCTGTCCTTTGGCCCCAGAGCAAGTGCCAAGCCCACAGCTGCCAATAGGGCACCCGTGTATGAATCAGAACAGGGAGCCTCCTCTGGGCAGACACCCCCTGCACTGAGCTTGACTTGCAGAGCAAGGCTGGATTTCACCTTCTATTCGCCCTCTCAGCAGTGGCGTGATCTAGAAGGTCACATGTGGGAGTCCTGGAGAGACCCCCTACCACCACCCCACACCAACCCAACAATGGGCAAGACTCTTCTGACCCAACATAGGTCAGAGCATCCCTGGACTCTGTCTTAATTCTTAGCCTGAGTGGTCCCCAAAGGGGAGACACTCTGTCTCCCTCATTATACCAGTGACCCCTGAGAGCTGGAACACATCTGTCCCATGAGCAAGCCCTGGGACTCTCAGCATGGCACCAGCCCATTGCTGCTCAGGAAGCAGCAGTATGGGCTGGGAGGAGGAACCTTAAGTTATGGTCCAGGACGTACCACAGACTGCTGTTGTCTGAGCAGAGCCCTTTCCCTCCCTCACAGCAAGTTTCCCCTTTTCATTATCATTCACAACAGCAGCAACAGTATTTACAGAGTGCTTACTACCTTCCAGGAACTCTTCTCAAAGATCTGAGTATGTTATTTCCTTCATGCTCAAGCAAGCCCATAAGGGAGGTGATTTTCTTGTCCCCATTTTACAGATGAGGAAGCTGAGGCACAGTGGGAAGACTGGACTTGATTTTGACTTCTCAGGCTTCTTCCAGTACTGACATTTACTGGCTCTGTGATTCTGCTATTCATACATTTATTCATTCAACAACTTATTATTGAACACCTATCATTATGTCAGGGACCATGATAGGTGCTACATGTATTTCTTTTATTCATTTAATCCTAACAAACTGGTAGAATATAGCTTTTATGATCCATTCTACAGATGAGGAAACAAAGACTCAGAAGGATCTGTTCGTTCATTTGGCCCATCAGCCTTCTTTATTGGACACCTTCTATGACATGGGCCTTGTCCTGTGTTCTGGGGAGACAGAGGTATGTGCTGGCCAGACAGATATTCTGTAGTAACTAAGGATAGAACTGAATGACAGTGGTGACCAGGGGATGAACCCTACATTCTACCATTCAGGAAGGTTGGCCTCCTTTTGAGGAGGCTTGCCAACATACACAGATGGGGGCCTCGTGACGTTATATCCCAGTTTCGATACAACCACCATGAAAGCCCCATCCTCAGCTGGTCAGATGGCCCTCTCCATCCTCTATTTCGCAGACCCTCAGTCACCCACCCATCCCACTTCCTGAGCCATGGGCATGCTCTGCGGCCCCCAAGCCCACTGTACTCCCAGTGGGCCAGGAGCCTCCCATGGCTTCAGTAATTAAGTTCACACATGCCAAAAAGAGAAATAGCATCACAGATGCGGTCGCAAATTTCAGCTAATTAACCATATGGTCTGGATTGCTGACAGAGTGGGAAGGCGCTCTCGGTGACTGCCGATTTCCTGGTTTCCTGGGGGGAGGGAGGACTATTAGATGTGTCACCGCCTTCTCCAATGCAAGGCATCCTGCCACCCACTGGGAGTCCTCCCATCTGTCTCTTCTCTAGGAGCTGCCCTAGGGAAAGAAGTCCCCACAGGATGGAAGGAGGGAGTCTGGCCTTATTTATGGTCAGGAAACACCTGACCCAGTTCAAGAGGCACTGTAGGTGAGAGCACGCTATCTTTGGGTGTGGAATTGGGAGAGACAGGCTTATCAGGTGAGAGACAGTGTGGTATAGTGGACAACATAGTGAAAACCTGGACTAAAATCCCAAAGTTGTCACTTATTAGCTGTGTGACCTTGGCCAAGTTGCTTAGCCTCTCTGAAGTTAAGCCACTTAGGACTTCTCCTGAGTGTCAAATATCAGGATTGGGTTCAGTGATGACCATGCTTTTTTTTGATTCTAAGCATCTCATAGATAGTTAGAGATACTAATGGATGAGAGAAGGAAGTAGTTGGTACAAATTAATTTAACTGGTGCCAGAGCTACACCCCACACCATGGTTTACAAAGTCCCTGATTGGCTTTGAGAAAAGGAAACCAGGTACACTCAGAATTGCTGCAGAACCTATTACCTATCGAGAACATTAAAAACTGACTTTGTTCCAGAAAATGTGTTCTTCATTTTACCTATATCATTTAAAATCCTCACAACAACCCTAGAAGGCTGTCAATTTGATCCCCATACACTGATTAGGAAATTGAAGTATCCCCATACACTGATTAGGAAATTGAAGTTTAAATGGGTTATGTAATATGCCCCAAATCATGTCGATAAGATGTCTTGGAGTGGAGATTCAAGTTTCATCCTGGCGGACAGCAAAGCCTTGGCCCTCAGAGTTCCTACAGGTGTGGTTATATGAACGCGCTGCTCTTATCTGGGTAGGAAAGTGGTTAAGTGGCTGCCTGACTCCTGCTTGAGAGCTAGGTGGCCACGGAGAAGGAGAGTCTGCATACCAAACTAACCCCAAAATGGTATTTATCTGAGAAAGTGCACATATTTGTTTCATATGGCTGCTGTAACAAACTTTATTATGTACTTAGTAGTTAAAACAACGTACATTTATTCCCTCACTGTTCTGGGGGCCAGAAGTCCAAATTGAGTCATGTGAAGTTAAAATCAAAGTGTTAGGAGGTCTTCCTTCTAGAGGCTTTTGGGGGGAATCTGTTGCTTGTCTCTTCCAGCTGCTGGCATTCCTTGGCTTGTGGCCACATCACTCCGATCTTCCCTCCCATTTCTACATCCCCTCCTGCCCCTTCTGTGGGCATATCACTCTGCGTCCCTTTTAAAGGGATGTATGTGATGATGCTAGGGCACACCCTGATAATCCAGGCTTATCTCCCCATTTTAGGAACTTTAATGTGGATGGAGAGGTTAGACTAGGGAACTCTTCCTCTCAAAAGTCCCTTTAGCCATATAAGGTGTAGTGGCTTGCTAGAGCTGCCATAACAAAATACCACAGACTGGGTGGCTTAAACAACAGAAATGTATTGCTTATAGTTCTGGAGGCTGGCAGTCCAAGATCAAGGTGTCAGCAGGTTTGGCTTCCTCTGGGGCCTCTCTCCTTGGCTTTGGATGGCCATTTTCTCACTGTGTCCTCACATGGTCTTCCTCATGTATCTCCAGTGTCTCCATGTGTCCGAAATTCCTCTTCTGATAAGGACACCAATCATATTGGATTAAGCCCACCCTAATGGCCCCATTTTAACATCATCATGTCTTTAAAGGTTCTATCTTCAAATACAGACATATCCTGAGGTGCTGGAGGATACTGCAAAAATAAATGTTTTTGTCAATCCCAATCATCTATATGTTGAAGTCACACTACTATATATAAAATAGATAACTAATAAGGACCTACTGTATAGCACAGGGAACTCTACTCAATACTCTATAATGGCCTATATGGGAAAAGAATCTAAAAAGAGTGGATATATGTATATGTATAACTGATTCACTTTGCTGTATACCTGAAACTCACACAACATTGTATATCAACTATACTCCAATAAAAGTATAAAAATTATATATATATATATATATATATATATATATATATATAGAGAGAGAGAGAGAGAGAGAGAGAGAGAGAGAGAGAGAGAGAGGAGACAGTTCAGTCCATAATATAAGGTAACATTCACAGGTTGCAGAAATTAGAACCTGGCTAACTCTGGGGGCCATCATTTAGCCTTCCACAATACTTTTCAATTTAAACGAAGCCAGAGGATCCAGGGCCATAGCTGGGGCGCTGGGTCTGGCACTGAAACTAGAAATCAGAAGCAGGGGCTGGATGCACAGGTATGAACAGTAAGGTCTATAACCAGAAAGGTATTGGAAGCAGAAGCGATTGGGTCAGGAAGTGTGGTTCAGAATGAAGACTTGGCTTGATGAGTACATGCCCAAGTTCTGCTCTGACGTGGTATTTCTGCATGGAACGAGTGGGCTTGGTGGGTGAAAGGGACAGCAGAGGGAGGAAGAGAGGCTGACTTCCAATAGCAAGGTTAATGTGCAGTTCACACTAGCTGCAGAGGTTAGAGTAGGGAACTATTCCTTTTGGGATGATAAGATAGTACAGATACCAGAATTTATTAGGTAATTGAACTCAGCAACTTCTAAATGTACTTCCTGGCCTGAAAGCCTCTACTTTAAAACAGGAGTCAGCAAACTTCTTTTCTGAAAGAGCCAGATAGCACATATTTTCAGCTTTGTGGGCCGTGTAAGCTCTATGGCAACTACTGAACTCTGCCAGTGTAATATGAAAGCAACAACAGACAATAGATAAATAAATGGATGGGTCTGTGTGCTGGCTAAATGTTACTTACAAAACTAGGTGGGGGCCAGATAGACTAGAAGGCTGTGGTTTGTCAACCTCTACTGTATAAGAATACAGTTCAGTAAACTATCTGCCTATGCTTCTTATCATTATTTTAATGAATAGATTATTTTAGAGCAGTTTTAGGTTTATGGAAAAATGAAGTAGGGAGTACTGAGTTCCCATTACCCTCAATAACCCTGACCATACTGTTCCTCCTGTTATTAACATCTTACCCTAGTGTGGTTAAATGTTACAACTGATGAGCTCGTATTGATACTATACTGTTAACTACAGCCCATAGTTTATTTTATGTTATACAGTTCTTGGGTTTTGACAAATGCATAATGTCATGTATTTACCATTACAATATCGTACAGAATAGTTTCACTGTTCTAAAATCCCCTGTAGCATCTATTTATCCCTTCATCTCTCTCCCTGAACTCCTGGCAACTACTGATCTTTTTACTGTCTTCAAAGCTTTGCCCTTTACAGAATGTCACGTTGTTGAAATCATACAGCATGTAGCCTTTTCAGACTGCCTCCTCTCAGGCAGAAATATGCATTTAAAGTTCTTCCGTATCTTTTTGTGGCTTGATAACTCATTTATTTTTATTGCTGAGAACTACCCCATTGTATGGACGTACCACAGTTTGTTTGATTGTTTAGTCATCTGTTGAAGGATAGCTTGGTTACTTCCAAATTTGGCAAATATGAATAAGGTCACCAACATTCATGTGCAGGGTTTTATATAGACATGACTTTTCCACTCATTTTAGTAAATATCAAGAAGCACAGCAGCTTCGTCAGAAACTAACCACCTTTCAAAGTTGCTGTCATCTTGCATTCGCACCAGCAATGAACTCTTCCTGTTGCTTCATCCACATCTTCAGCAGCATTTGGCGTCATCACTGTTTTTGATTTTAGACATTCTAATAGTTATGTAGTGGTATTTTATTGTTGTTTAATTTGCAATTCCAGAATGACATGTGTTATGCATCTATTCATATGTTTATTTGCTATCTAGATATCTTCTTTGGTGAGGTGTCTATTTAGCTCTTTTGTCATTTCTTAAATCTGGTTGTTTGTTTTCTTATTGTGGAAGTTTAAGTGTTTTCTGTATAATTTGGATACAAGTCTTTTTTTTTTTTTTTTGAGGGGGAATACAAGTCTTTTATCAGATACGTGTTCTACAGTTTTTTTCTCCCAGTCCGTAGATTGTCTTTTCATTCTCTTTAACAGTGTCTTTCACAAAGCAGGAGTTTTTAATTTTAATAAAGTGCAACTTATCATTTTTTTCTTTAATGGATCATACTTGTGATGGTGTATCTAAAAATCCATCACCAAACCCAAGATCACCAAGATTTTCTCCTATGTTGTCTTCTAGAAGTTTTATAATTTGGGGTTTTAAATTTAGGTCTATGATTATTTTGGGGTCAATTTTTGTGAAAAGTGTAAGGTCTGTGTCTAGATTCTTTTTTTTTTTTTTTTTTTGCATGTGGATGTCTATCTGTTCCAGCACCATTTTTTGAAAAGACTATCCTTTCTCTGTTGAATTGCTTTTGCTCCTTTATCAAATATCAGTTGATAGTTTTGTGTGGATCTATTTCTTTGCTCTCTGTTCTGTTCCCTGATCTATTATTTATCTACTATTTCACCAAAACCACACTGTCTTGATTACTGTAGCTTTATTAGTAATTTATTTAATAAAATGTATTTAATAAATAAATTTATTTAATAAGTTAGTAATTTATTTAGCCTTAGAGTTAGGTAATGTCAGTTCTTTGACTTTGTTTTTCTCCTTCAATTTTGTATTGGCTATTCTGGGTCTTTGGCCTTTCCATATAAGATTTAGAATGAGTTTGTCAATCTCTACAAAATAACTTATTGGGATTTTGATTGGGATTGCACTGAATCTATAGATCAACTTGGGAAGAACTGACATTTCAACAACATTGAATATGAACATAAATATCTTTCCATTTATTATTCCATTTAGCTCTTTGATTTCTTTCATCAACATTTTGTAGTTTTCCTCATATAGATCTTACACATATTAGATTTATACCTAAGTATTTCATTTTTTGGTGTCAGTGTAAATGGTGTTGTGTTTTTAATTTCAAATTCCAGTTGTTCATTGCTGACATATTGGAAATAATTTGACTTTTGTATATTAACTTTGTATCCTGTAATTTTGACATAATCACTTATTAGTTCCAGGAATTTTTTATTGCTGCTCTTGACTCTTTGGGATTTTCTATTGAATATTATTTTAAAAATTACATTCTTATTAATAATGATGATGATGATGGTAGTTAAGAGTGCATAGTAGGAGGTGCCATGTGCATGTCACATGCACCATCTCATTTAATTCCACAACAATTTAGAATCACCAGTATTGTCATTTAGTCCCTATTACAAATGAGGAAACTGAAATTTAGTAAAGTGTGGCAATCTATCCAAAGTTGAAAAAGGCAGAACAAGACTTAAACCTTGTCCTTCTTACTAGGAAACAAATAATAATCATAGCAACAGTAACCACAACTCAGTTAAATATATACCAGGCTGTTTACATTCATTGCCCCTTTTGATCTTTGTAACTGAGTCTATCAAAATTGGTACTATTATGAACCTCACGTAACAAGTGCGGTAACTGAGGCTCCTGAAATGAAGTAACTTTCCCAGGATCACACATCTAGTAAGAGGTGGAGTTTAAGATCCATTCTCAATCCATGTGGATACAGTTATTATAGGCAAACTTGAGGCTGAGCATGGCCATGTGATTTCATATGACAATGTGGTGTAATTAACAAGGCTGGAAGCTAGATCCAGGGTCTTAGAAACTGAATTAAATTATATTTTGGTGTCAGATTTTGAAAAGGCCAAAAATTGTGTTCATTAATTGGATTTTTGTTTTCCTAGGCCCCTTTAAAGTTTTGACATCCATTGATTTTAAGGAGCACTTAAAAGCTATTTTCAACTGTCCTATAACAGTATGCACACTTCACCTTGGTCATCATGTAAACTGGCTAATGTCCACACTAGCTGGGTTCTGGATTTGGCTACAACTGATGTCAGATGTGTTGGAATTGAAAACGAAGGGATGTGAGAGATGGTCAGGGCTCCTCATTAGCACAGTGTTGCAGGAAGTACGTGCAAATAGTGCTGCCTTTTCTACTGCTTTTGGATGTTTTCTTCCTCCATTGTTAATGACTAATAAAAAAAGAGCGAGAGAGAGAGAGAGCAAACAAGAAAGCAATTGCTATTAGATTTTCTTCTACTGCAGTAGGTTTCTCATTTTGCAAAAGCTCATTAGAGACGGCTCTACAGGAAGACTTCCAAGATGCCCCAGGGGGAATGGGAAAGACGAAAGGGAATTAGAAATTTTCAGAGATGTGACCCCATCCACAAATTCACACCAGAACCAGCTGTTCTGAGGTCATATGTTCAGATTCTAAAATGTACCTCATGGCTTGGATTTAAAAAAAAAAAAGTTTCCCCTCTCTCACTACTAGCAGGAGTAAAGTTATTATAAGTGCATTGATGCTGTGTGGTCAGTTAAAATGTGGCTCTGATTTTTCCTATCTGTTGCTTTGTTAGAGTTTTGAAGCATCTTTTTTTTAATTTCTTTTTTTTTATTGGAGTATAGTTGATTTACAATGTGTTATTTTTAGGTGTATAGAAAAGAGATTCAGTTATGTATACATATATCTATTCTTTTTGAGGTTCTTTTCCCATACAGGTTATTACAGAGTACTGAGTAGAGTCCCCTGTGCTATAAAGTAGGTCCTTGTTGATTATCTGTTTTACATATAGTAGTGTGTGTGTATGTTAATCCCAACCTCCTACTTTATCCCTCCCCCAACCTTTTCTCTTTGGTAACCATAAGTTTGTTTTCTAAGTCTGTGAGTCTGTTTCTGTTTTGTAAATAAGTTCATTTGTATCATTTTTTAGATTCCATATATAACTGATATCATATGATGTTTGCGATAATCTCTAGGTCCATGCATGTTGCTGCAAATGGCATTATTTCATTCTTTTTTATGACTGAGTAGTATTCCGTTGTATATATGTGCCACATCTTTTTTATCCATTCATCTGTAAATGGACATTTAGGTTGCTTCCATGTCTTGGCTATTGTAAATAGTTCTACAATGAACATTGGGGTGCCTGTATCTTTTTGAATTATGGTTTTCTCCAGATATATGCCCAGGAGTAGGATTGCTGTATCATATCATAGCTCTATTGTTAGGTTTTTAAGGAACCTCCATACTGTTCTCCATGGTGGCTGTGTCAACTTACATTCCCACCAACAGTGCAGGAAGGTTTGCTTTTCCCCCCACCCTCTCCAGCATTTATGGTTTGCAGGCTTTTTGATGATGGCCATTCTGACCAGAGTGAAGTGATAACCTTATTGTAGTTTTAATTTGCATCTCTCTAATAATTAGCGTTGAAACATCTTTTTATTCTTTTAATTTGGAGTCTAACCTACTAGAGGTTCAATTTCACAAATGTTTTTGAGACTCTTGTATATATCTAAGGCTTTGTTGGGAGCTGGAGAAGGAGAAGGAAGACACAGTCTCTGCTCTCAATGTGGGGGGAACAGACACCTCACAACAGTTTCTGTGCATGCTGAAGTAGGAAGAGAAGTATTCAACACATGGGGCTGGGGGGCATTGCCTCAAGCATAAATAACTCTCCTAAAAGTCAGGAGTAGGGTATGTGGTTACAAAAAATCCAATCAACCAGCAAAACAAAAACAAAAACAATAAAACCCATGTTATAAAGAAAAGAATTCCAAATTAGTGGCCACCTGTCCCTGGGTTCTTGTTATAGCTCTGTCATGTGACTTGGACAAGCTGTGTATGCTGTGTGGAAAGGAGTAAAACAAAAGAATCTGAGGTCTGTTCCAGCTCTAAAATCTGCATCTTTCTTATTCGTCATCAAGATAGGCTTTTTGAGGATGTTAAATTAAACTGTGCTGGAACAGTGTTCTCTACAGCAGCAGTAGCTACCATTTATTGAGAGCTTGCTAGTCCCTGGCCTTCTGCTAAGCTATTCAGATTATGGACTCTCTTAATCTTTACAGCAAGTATGTGAGGCAGGGATGACTGTTATTCCCATTTTTCTGATGAACAAACAGAGGCTCAGAAAAATGCAATGTTCTGTCCAACCAGAGCCACACAGGGGATGGGAGGTGGAACCAGGATGCAAATCCAGGTGTGTCTGGCTGCAAAGACTGCTTCAGAAAAGCTAAGAAAGAAGACATACAGTGTCCATGGGAACAGGGCTCCCCCTCTTGGGAACTTCCTCTTAGCCCTCTAGAGCCATTTAGGGACATCCGTGTTAGTCAAGGAAATGGACCCAGGGCTGAAAGGGTCCCCAGAGATGGGAAGCGACTTGCTAAAGGCCACACAGCAAGTTAATGGCACAGCTTCACAGAACTGGTCTCCTCCAGCGCAGGATTGAATGCACATGAGGAACGGTGAGAACACACACTAGGATTCAGGGAGAGTCAGTGCCTCAGCCCTTGGAATCATTTGGCAAATGCTTTTGTGCCCCTGCTCTACGTCTGCTGTTCTGCTAGATCCTTGAGATAGACATGAATCATGGTGTCAGGTGGAGGGGCCCTGAATACCAGAAATATGAAGATCCTAATTGGACTTGAAATATCTCTAAAGGTTCAGGAATATTGGCTTCTGCCCTTGACTGGGATAGAATTAGCAGCTCGACCTCTCAGGGAGGGAGATACACTGGAACCTGTAGCTCAGGGCGTGGAGAGAGAGATCTAGGCTGAGTGGTGCCCCTCCCTCAGCGGGGCAGCTGCCACCTCGGACCAGGAGATTCTGCACTCACACCCTGCAGATCTGTGGGAGGGGGCAGGTTTTAGGCTTGGATCTCATCCGGCTGCATCTGGGCTGTATTTGGGGCAAGGCTAATTTCCCTCTTCAAATCTCATTTATAGCATCTGAAAAAAAAGAGAAAATGATAGCACTTGGTTGGAAAAATGCAGAGGTTGGACCTAATGATGTCGAACTTTCCCCACCCCCAGCTCTAAAGCTTTCAGCCCAGCTTTCAGGGCCTTGGATTCCTTCTCTTGAGAACTGGAGGGACAGTTCGGGAAGATACTCCGGAGGACCTAGTGACAGCAACTCAGCTTGTTCCCCGTGTTATGACAGGATGAGGAATCCCGGTGCTGACACAGAGGCGAGGAGATGGAGGTCGAAGCTGCTGAGGAGAAGATAATGTTTCTCTGGCCTGCAATTTCTTTCAATTTCAGGGATTGCAGTTACCAGGACAGGAGTTAGTAACAGCCATGCCTGGAATGCTAAAGTGAGTTTGGTGCCACTGGTAGACGCGGTTTTGCATTTAGAGAGGGAAGCCTTGTGCAATGCGTAACCCAGGCTTCACATTCAGTGTGTGTGTGTGTGTGTGTGAATACACACCTGTGTATGAATGAGGGTAGGGCAGGAGAGAGAAAGACAGGTGGGAGCATCGTCGGAGAGGCGGGTAGAGGGGTGGAGCTGACAGCCCTGATTCAATTGTATGTGACCCTAGGAAAATGACCTCACCTCTCTGCACCCCAGTTTTCTCACGTTCATCATCGAGGTAATAATGCCTACTTTGCAAAATCGTTGAGAAGTGTTTTAGTTTGTTCAGGCTGCTATAACGAAATCCTGTAGACCGGGTGGCCTAAACAGCAAACATTTATGTCTCGCTATTCTGGAGGCTGGGTAGTCCAAGATCAAGGCACTGACAGATTCAGTGTCTGGTGAAAGCTCACTTCCTGGCTCATAGATGGCACTTTCTCCCCATGTCCTCACGTGGCAGAAGGGACAAGTAGCTCTCTGGCGCCTCTTTTGTAAGGATGCTCATCTCATTCATCAGGGATCCACCCTCATGACCTAATTACCTCCTAAAGGCCCTACCTTCAAATACCATCACATTGGGGGTTAAGTTTCAATGTATGAATTTGGAGGGAACACAGACATTCAGTCTGTAATGAGCAGGTTGGAAACAAATCCTCCAGAGCATCTAACACAGGGTGTGCATTCAATAAAGGGCGGTTACTGTTATTAATGTGGGGATCCCTCTGGGGCGTTCAACCAGCACTGGTATTTTCAGTGACTCAACCTTCATTTTTCAGCATTTCATTTAGGGGGAAAACAAAACATCCCTAGCATATTTTTGCATAGTTTTTAAGAACACAGAGTTAGACTGTTCCACATCCAGCTTACTAGCCCTGTGAAGTTAATTAACCTCTTTGTACCTCTGTTCTCTCCTTTAAAAAAAATAAAAATTAGAATAAGGGGCTTCCCTGGTGGCGCAGTGGTTGAGAGTCCGCCTGCCGATGCAGGGGACACGGGTTCGTGCCCCGGTCCAGGAAGATCCCACATGCCACAGAGCGGCTGGGTCCGTGAGCCATGGCCACTGAGCCTGCGCGTCCGGAGCCTGTGCCCTGCAACGGGAGAGGCCACAACAGTGAGAGGCCCGCGTACCGCAAAAAAAAAAAAAAAAAAAAAATAGAATAAGGGTTCTTACCTTTCAGGATTGTTGTGAGAATGAAATGAGATATGTGCAAAGCCCTTAGAATGATGTCTAGCACATTGTAAGCAATCAGTAGTTATTAGCTTTACAAATGATCCTGCTATTTTGATACTAGTATCTAGGGAAGAAAGGGCAAGATGGATAGGGAGGCAGCGATGAGTGAGGCAATGATCCAGGCCTCACAGAAGGGAGATTGCAGTCCCACAACTGAATGCATTGTTCGCCGCCCCCTGCCTCCCACCATTTCCATTCAGCTAGGAGGCATTCATTCATTCACCGAATAAGCACTTATTAAGCCCCTAGTGTGCTTCAGCCACTGTGTCAGGGCTGGATGCATAGAATTGAATAAGACAGACATGGTCCTTGTCCTACAGTGCCCTTGGTCCAGTGAAAGAGACAGCGAATGACCAGGACCACAAGTCCAGTGTGAAAATGTTAGGATAGGGTACTGTGGAAACTCAGGGAGGGGGCATCGAACCCGCAAATGAAGGGAGAGGCATCGACATAATCCTGGAAAAAAACCCCACAAAACTGGAGTGTGGTAGGGAGAATAACGGCCCCCAATATGTCCACATTTTAATCCGTGGAATAAATTATCTTACACGGAAAAGGGAGATGAAGGGTGCAGGTACACATGAGGTTGCCCATAGTTGATCTTGAAACAAAGAGATTATCCTGGGTTATCCAGGGGGGCCCAGTGTAATCCCAGGTGTCCTTCAAGTGGAAGAGGGAGGCAAGAGAGGAGCTCAGAGCCACGTGATTCCAGAAGGATTTGACTTGTCTTGGCTAGCTTTGAAGATGGAGCCAAGGAACGTGGGCAGCCTCAGAGAGCTGAAAAAGGCAAGGAGATGGATTCTCATCTAGAGCCTCCAGGCAGTGTGCAACCTGGCTGACACCTTGGCTTTAGCCTAGAAACCCATGTCAGACAGCTGACTTACAGAGCTCTAAGATAATGAGTTTATGTCATTCTAAGGCACTAAGTTTGCAGTGATTTGTTATGGCAGCAACAGAACACCAATACACGGAGCCAATGACATCTTTGAGTTAGGACTGTCCTTCTAGAAAATCACTCTGGCCGCAGGATGGTGAACAAGTCAGAGGGGCAAGGCTGGATGCAGAGAGCGCAGTTAACAGGCTGTTGCCGTAGGCCCTGAGAGAGGGGGTGATGGCTTAAACCAGAAGAGACAGCTGTTATATGCTGCGTCTGTACCAGATCCTGGAATCCGAGGGGAATCAGCTGAATAGATCCCTACAACCGAGACCTACAGGGCCTGGGATGGAGACAGACATGCAGAGAACAGCCATCCCTGGCAGCACTACCCGACTTATCCCATGATTCTTCTTCTACTCCCCACCACATGTATTTATGATGGAAACCAGCAGGTTCTACCTCCTGAGTCTTGCTCAAACCCGTGCCTCTCACCTATATTCTGCCATCCAGCTACTCCATGATGTCTTGGCTGGGTTGCTGCAAAACCTCGTACCTGGTCTCCCTCACCCCAGCCTTGTTCCTTCCCCAGCCCATCCTCCACCCTGCATCCAGACCTTCTTTCTAAAGCTCCAATCAGATGGCATCACTGTCTTGCTTAAAACCTATCATGGGTCTCCTTGCCCTCAGAATAAAGCACACATTCCTTAGCATCATTTAGCAGACAAACACACACACACACACACACACACACACCTTTGGACTTGGCACATGCTATTACTTCTGCCTGGACCTCATCCCCGCCTCCCTTGCTCACTCTCTCCCTGGATAACCCCTCCCAATCGGTTAAGACTCACCTCCTCCAGGGAGCCTTCCCGACCTCCCCAGTCTGTGTTAAGTGCTCCTCCCTGGGTCTCTGAACCTCCTCTATGAATCTTAAACTACCACATTAACCTATAACCACGTCTTTAAATAGTTAAGGGTTCAAACATTTTTTTCACTACAACTCAGTTATGCAAAACACTGTAGTCTTCTTAATTTTCTACAGCCGATATAATATTTCCCTCAAGTTCTCATTCCACTGGTAGCAAAAAAAGTAGTTCAACTTGCCAGTTAAGGATACAGAACATACCCTTTAGGGGAACTGTTTAGTCTGTTCAGAGGTGAACTCAACAGCCAACCCTGTCTTTCCCTTACTAGGCAGTCTCCCTGACCTCCGCTTGGCCTCAGGGTGCAGATAGGGGCTGGTAAAAATGTGGCTGCTGGATCCTTGCTGGCGTTCACTATGTGATTTCCTGTTTGAGCTTGGCTCTCAGCCCTTGCACTGGCTTCCATTGTGATATGGATGGTCTTGGGCATTTCTTTTGAGAGGGGCTACATATGAGAATCCACTGCCAAGTCCATAGTCACAATGTCCCCACTCTCTATGGGACCCTTGTTCTAATCTCAGGCCTCCTTCCCCATCCCCGCTTCCTTGGGAGCAGGAGGCTTATGCCAAGAAGTCTTGTCATCTTTAGTCTATCTACCCTGCAGGTGCAGGACTTGGGGGGCTGACTTCTGCTGGCCTCTTGCTCACCTACTGATACCCTCTCATGGGACCTTCTGTTGGCTTTTCAGAGAAAGGGGCTCACAACCCCCCCCCCCCCAGATTATACCCTGATCTAGGGGAGCAAAGCCCGTCGTTCCCGCTCACCCCCATCCCCCTTGGATTTTCCCCAAATCCTTGTTGGTATTTAAACATTTGTTGGTACCGCCCTCAAGGCTGGGGTGAGTAGGGAGGGGATGTTGACTTCCAAGAAGCCCAGAAAGAGGGTTGGTGACTCTCAAGCCTGAACTCTTGGCCTCTTGGTCTTCTCTCCTGGGCAATTCCTCCCAGAACTAGTGGCAGAAAAAAAGGGTTTTCACCTTCCTTTTTTGGTCCTGTGGGAACTCCCCTGAGGTCATAGGCTGTACCAGCTGTACATTAAAATAAGATATTATGATCTGGGTTGGCCAGGCCTGCCTTTGATATATAAGGGACCTTCACTCCCAGCACAGGTTGGCTTTGAAAACTATTGTCTAGCTCAAGACACTACAAAGTCAGCTTTGAGATCTAGCCCAAAGCTGAGTGATGGCTCCCTTTCTTTTCTAGAAAGTATGTGCTCTTCTATCTAAGGACAAATGCCTTTGATTTAGACCAATATGACTCATAGGGAATGAAAAAGGCTTCATTTTAACATTTTCAGCACCATCATTCACCTTGCACACATTTTCACACAACTTATAACATGTGTCTTACCCTAGGCTGTGAGCACCTTGAGAATGAGGAATGTCTATCTTATCATTGTTTTCCCAGTGCCTGGGACACAGTAGTGAAAATTTGTTGAATGAATCAATGAAAGGTTGAATGAAAGAATGACTAAATTCAGGGTGCTTGAACAAAAGACTTGCATGAAGACTCCTAATTAAGAAGCAAATCACATGAGAACAGAGTTAGAAACAGAGTTTCTAACAGTACCCAAGAAGGGCAGAGCTTGCGGCAGGCGTAGACACGAGACCCTATGACTCCAGCACCTACAGAATGGCTACAAAATCTAGCCCAATGCGTCTCAGTCTGGGCTTCAGAGAAACAAATATTTTGTACCAGCCGCCCACCCCTCCCGGTTCCAGAGGTAGGGAGTGGCTTTCCAAAACCACCCAGAAAGGCACTGACAGAATCAAGATGAGGACAGGGACCCAACTCCTTGATCACAGAGGAAACCACATCTCAGTCAAAGCTGCCTCTCACTTGGCAGAAAGGCTTAGTTTAGCTGGAGGCGAAGGATGGGTCATGGTTCCTACCAGAGGAGGTGTCCTCATTGGTATTGGGCTTTTTTCATGGCACCCTTTCAGGAGGCTGCGGGCAGCCTAGGGAGAGCCAGGGAGAGTGGCCCCCTCCCTGCGGACTCAACAGCGTGCAGGCCAAGACTCCTGGTCTTCTCTTGACTAGGGAAAGGCTGCAGACAGTGCTGGCTGGCTCTGGGATGATTTACTTCTCTGAAATACCTCAATTTAAATGCTAATTTCCCCAGAACTGAGGGGTGATCAGCTCTTGCATGCTGGTGGCTGTGTATTAGTGTATCCAAAACACTCACACGTATTCTTGAATGGGGACAGGCGGGAGGGAGAACCTTGGAAAGGGTGGGCGGAGCCAGGATGGCCAAGGAGCCCAGCTTCCCTCGCTTGTCCACAAGTTCCTGTCAGCATGGCTGATGACAGGGAAGCTATGCAAGGTATTTGCTCCGGGGAGAGGCTCCCTATAAGTTTGTGTCGCTTGGAGATTGTATGCAGGGGGCATGGGGGGTGAAGAAACCTGCCCCTGCTCTGTACACAATTGAACAGATTCTTGGGGGGCTCGTGCTGTAGCAGGCCCCGGGCTGGGCTCTCTGAGGCTCTCAAAGGAATCCAGAATCTGGTATGGGGTTCAGGAAAAGGGACTAGCACTAAAGATAACTTGGGGGCAGTTCCCTGATGGTCCAGCGGTTGCGACTCCGCACTTCACTGCTGAGGGCCCATGTTCAATCCCTGGTCAGGGAACTAAGATCCCGCAAGCCGTGTGGTGTGGCCAGAAAAAAAAAAAAGCTAACACTATATGGAATGGATCCTCCTCCTCACCCCTTGAAGTTCAACTCATTACTCCCATTTTACAGATGACATTAGGAAGAATGAATAAAGTATAAGTGACCTCTCTCCAAGGTCACACAGCCAGAATCTGGATCCATATCTGTATGATTTCTGAGCCCATGCCCTTTCCACCACCAGATCCCAAGGTAACTGCTGGAATTTACTCACAAGCAAGAGGCATGAGAGAGAAGTGACAAGAAAGATTTATTCCAAGTGGGGAAAACGGACATGGTTTCTTGGAAGGGGTGGTTTTTGGACTGGTCCTCCTAGGCTTCCTCACCCCCCACCCCATCCCCTGCACCTCCCCAATGTGAATGCACACGTGTGTTCGTGTGCTCACCAAGAGTGGGAGTTCCGGCCAGCCTCTGCTGAGTGAGCTCCCTTTTTCCCATCTGGTACCCACTAGCTCTGTGGCCCAGGCCCCTGTCTGAGCTCCATGGGAGCCAGGGTGTCTGCATATTAGGAAGTTAGAGGAAGAAAAAGTAGGGTTTTGAAGCTTCTTATGGAAAGGCTGGCATTTTAGACAAAAATCCCCAATGTCCCTTGGAAACTAAAGCATTTGGGTGCCCTGTAACAAAAGATCAGAAAGTCATACACACAGAGGTCATACACACATTACTTTTGTCTCTGGGTTTCCTTCCTTTGCTTCCTCAACAAACGTTCATTGAGTACCTACTTTGTATGCAGTGGGCACCGGGCTAGGCCCTGGGGAAGGCAACAGCAAATGGGACAGGCATCGTCTTGGCCCCCGTGGAGCTCACAGTCTAGTGGGAGAGTAGATATCCATCAAGGTCCCGAAGAGCACATCCGGGTTAGGAACTATGAAGCTCTTCCTAGAAGAAAAGAGCAAGACGCTATGAGAGGGTATAACAGGAGAACTGACCTTGGGAAGGTTTCTGAAGGGCAGAGGAATGATGTGTGGTCTGAGTGACAAGTAGGAGTTGGCCTGCTGCGGGGGGCTGGGGGGCAAGAGCTTTCTAGAGAGAGGGCAAATCCTAAGGCCACCCTTTGTAGGAAGTGAGTATGCCCCATCAGAGGAACTTACGGCCAATCAGTGCAGCTGGACAGCGGGCAGGGCCATGGTTCATGAAACAAGGCGGAAGGAGTAGGCAGGGGCTAGATGGTGGAGGCCTTGAGACCTTCACACAGTGCCTGCCTTCTCCACCAGGCACCTCCTCTGAATTCCCACTGCTGTACCCCTAGTGTGCATGGGAGACCCCAAAACACGTTTGTGGGATGAAAGAGACCTCCCACTCCCAGAGTTCTCGTGAGTCCCCGGAACCCAGGATCTGCTATTTTAAAAATCTTACGAATTGTTTCCATATAATGTCAATTGAGATTGAACTGTTTTCATGGATATTTGCGGGGGAGATGTTTGTCCAAAGAAACAGTAGCCCTGTCGCCATTGGAGACACAACTTATGCAGACCCGCACACACACAGATATGCACGTACAGTGATACCCCTGGGCTCAGAAGCACACCCCTCTCTGGCCTGGTCTCAGGTCATCCTGGTGGTCAGGAGCACGGGCTCTGGATGGATCCATTGAATGTGTGCTTCCTGAGTTCCAGGTTCTCAGCTAGGAGCCCCATTACCACTTCCCAACTGTGGTCCTCAGTTGGACAAGTTCCTTAACCTCTCTGAGGATCCATGTCTTCATCTATAAAATGGGAATAATAATAGTAGTTACAGAATTCTCACGTGGTGAAAATGACATACGCATTCACACGTATCTTGGCACACTACCTAGAACATAGCTGATGATCAACAAATAGGATTAATCAATAAATATTACTTACTCTTCTTCCTATCTTCCTCTTATTAGGATTCATTAGTTGCCTGGTAGTTTTTACTACACGCACACCCACGCACACACGAGCTCTGAGAATCTGGATTTGTTTTCGAGCCAACTGAGTTTCAGCCAGCACCCTGCCATCCTCCCCATCACCTTCCCCAGGTGGGTGGATTCTGAAGTTGCTGCCTGGGTTCTGTCTGAGGTTCTCAGCCCAGTGGCACCTTCCCAGCTCTGCTCTTCCCATCCTGTTTTGCCTCCCGGAAGAGCTGACTGATGCAAAGGCCCTGGGCGCCCTCTGCTGGCAGAGGCCATGCAGGACTTGTGGCCATCGCCCAGGCAGCCGCGAAGGGGCCCAGTCCTGAAGGGCCATCATTGGTCCTCGGTCTTTGCTGCAGCTGTCTTGTCATTCCCTGCTCCACCTCTGCCTCCCTCCCTCCCCGCTCTCCGCACTGGCCTGTGAATTCCCACCCTTCCATGGTCTCCCACCTTCTCACGCTCTTCCTTGAGACCCTCCCTGCGTCCTGCGAAAACCTTCCTCCGAGAAGGGGAGTGTGCGCTGGCCCCCTGCCCTCCTGAGGTCGGCCACTGTGCTGCCACTCCCTGAAGTCAGATTTGCCCAGAGTCAAGCCCAGCTTAAATAGAAGGCAGAAGGATTAGAGGAGAGGAACGTGGGGCTGGCGAGGGTGTCACTGTCCCCCTCCTCTGTGATAATAAACGCATAGCCAGAGATGTGAAGTCATGACCCTGGGTGGTAAAGTGAAAAATGATGCGCTTGCCTTCAGATCCCTCTTCCCAAATGCACTTGGTGTGTAAGTCCAGGGGAGTCAGTTCACGTCTCAGAGCCTCCATTTCCCCATCAGTCAAGAGGGGGTGTAATCACACCCATCTCACGACATTGGAGTGAGGGCCGTGAAGTCACCTGGAGAGCAGAGCCCCTCGTGTGTGGTCAAATTACAATGAGTAACAGACCCCTTCTTTAGGCTGCACCCAGTGCACCCAGGGGTGCTACGGCTCTTCCAGCTTTGACAGCCTGTGACTGTCACAGGCAGCGTCTTCAGTGCCCCACACCTGTGCAGTGATGTGGAGTGTGGGCTTTGGGGCCAGACCACCTGAGATCTCCCGCTTCCCAGCTGTGTGGTTTTAAGTAGTTACATAACTGCTTTGTGCTTCTGCTTTTCCACCTCCCAGCTAGGGGTCTTAAGGGCATCTGATTCCTATGGTTGGGTGAGAACTAATGTAAAGTACTTGGAACATCGCCTGGTGCATAGGAGGTACTCAACAAACAGTTATTGCCATCATTGTTATTATTGTGATTTCACTAAGGCAGGCTGAAGAGCGCTTAGGGTCCCCATTTTACAGATGAGAAGACTAAGGTTTGAGTGGTTTGCTCCAGGTTTCACAGCTAGGATGCAGTGCGGGCAGATCAGGAACTCAGTCTTCAGAGCCCTCTCAGTCTTGCCCTCTCCTATTCATAAAACAAGTGCTTGGGTCTCGTGGGGAAGGGACCCTTGGCCAAAAGCCTCCAGCCCATCCAAATCCCTGATAGCTGGCCCTACTGACTGTTCCGCATGGCTGATCCATTGTCTCCCCCACACAGCTGGGAAGATCTAAAGGACTAGGGGAGAAGCCAGTCTATCTCTGGATCCTGAGTACCTAGCTCAGGGCTCCACCCCGAGTGTGCTCAGCGCATGTTAGTGGAATGACTAAGGCGGGGGACAGCCTCCACCTCATTGTATGTCTAAGGGAAGGTCTGTATCACAAGAGGCCACCTCATGAGGAGGACAGGAAGAAACTTAGTTCCTTAGGCCCTGGTGGGTGTTACATGCTACTTGGGGGCACTTCCATGACCCCTGGCAGGTTCTCTTTTTCTCTTCACATGGCTGATCCACATGTCCAAGTTTGCAGACAAATCAAAGGCCAGACACAAACACCTAGGTGGAACCCATGACAACAGGCACACGTGTAGACATAAACAAGTATAGCTCTACAGACAAACATGGACACACCCATGCTGCACACAACAGCATGCTTAACTGTACACGTGTGGGCCTAGAAACTCAACATCGTGCCACATGCATGCCCAGCAGACAGTCCAAGGCCCAGCTGCTTACCTCACCAGATGTGCAGTCAGAGAGACCAGGTTCCAATCCCAAATTTACCACCTCTTAACTCTGAACCTCATTTTTCCTTTCGTGTAAAATGAAGATAATGATAACTCCTTGTGGGTCACTGTGAAGATTAAATGATTAAATGGATGCAAAGTGCTTAGCGAGATCCTAGCAAATTAAGGATTCAATCAGTAATTGTCAAAGATGACAATGATGATGATGACGAAGATGCTGGTGATGTTGAAGATGGAGACAGTGGGTCCTCCCCTGGATTCTGACCTGCTCAGGGGTCGGACACCGAGAAGGTGTTCACTGAATGACTAGAGGGTGAGCTTTGAAGGTGCCTGGGGTGGAGTTTGTGGGGACGTGCAGTACAGAAAGGAAGGTGACCCAGGCCACACAATGCTTGCTTGGCTGCTTTTGAACTGCCCGAGATCCAGGCTTCAAAGGCATTGCTTGGGCATCACAGATTTTTGTTTGCCTCTTGCTGATTTTCATTTCAAGGTTGCCCGTTCCAGGTGGCAAAATGAAGCGATAAACATCCCCTTCCCTTTGTTCTTCAATTCCCCCTCCTCCTCTCCAGGTTGTAGTTAGTGTCTCTAACTCTGAGGATTTCTGAATAAGAAGGGACCTCAAAAGTCAGATCTGAATACAGAAATGCCCTGATACTGTCCATGCCAAGTGGCTCTCAAGTTTCCTACTTGCTTACTCCCAGCTACAGCAAGCTCAACACCTCACAGTGGCAGGCTGTTCCATTTTTAGGCAGGTCTATTGTCTGGAAGATTGAAGCCTGCCTCCCTGCAATGCACTATCACCTCATCCCCCACACCTTAAGACTACCTTTGTTCAGGGTTCAGTGCCCCGAGGGCACCCCGAGGCTTGTCTCCTGTTTCCTGGAGCGGCCCTGCAGAGAAGCGACAGAGAGGTACCTGAAGAATTTAGGGCAAGAAAGAGCACTAGCCTAGGAGTGGGGAGATCTGGTTTTGAGTCTAACCTGTTGGTTGTCTGTGAGAAATTTGTTCCCCTTCTCCCGGCCTCAGTTTCCCCATCTCTAAAAGGAGGAGTTGGATCCAAAAGATCTCTTAGGATCCTTCCACTTTAGCACTCAAACACCATTCCTTCAAGCCTTCCTTTCTCCAGCTCAGTCTCACCCGCTCTTTCTTCAAGCACTCCACGCTCTCCTCAGTTCCCTCGCATCCTGGCTCACCGCTGTCACCGCTTATGTAAAGGGACATTTAGCAGCCAAATAGACAGTTTATAGAATATCAGACTGTGTCTTAGGCAGTTGGCAGCTTTCTCCCATTCAGTGTGTAAAACTACCCTGAGATCTGACTTTCATAGAAAAGGAAACTGAGGTTCTGAGTGGACCAGGAACTTGCTCAAGATCATGCAGCTAGTAAGTGGTGGGCCAGGATTGAAGCCCCAGCCTGCCGGGTTCTGGAACCCGTCCTTAGCACCATGGCCCCAGGGCTGGGATTCAGGGAGCCAGAGCCATCCCAGCAAGGCCGTCCACCGGCTCACGAGTCAGTCTCTTCCGTGACTACGAGCTCCCTGCCCTCCTTCCCAGCAGCACCTGCAGCCTCCGCTTCCTCCATGTGGCAGCCTCTCTGCTCCTCTCCACAGGGAGAACAATTTCATCAAGGACTTTCCTCAGCTGGCCGACGGGCTGTCGGTGATCCCGCTGCCGGTGGAGGAGCAGTGCCGGGGGGTCCTCTCCGAGCCCCTCCCAGACCTCCAGCTGCTCACTGGTAAGACGCACGTGCTGGACCCTCCCCAGCCTCCCTGACCACACACCTGCTCTCCAGTCCACTCAGCTCTCAGCACGTCCAGGATGGGCCCTGCCAAGCCTCTGTGTTCGCGAGGGATGGGATGGGATGGGAAAGGGACCTACCTACCATTTCTTAGACTCCTGTGGACTGTGCAGAGTTAGGGGCTTCCCTGAGACTCCAGGCTCTGAGCCGAGGCCGGATTTACTCTCTTAGCAAACTTCAAGTACACAGTGCAGTATTATTAACTATAGTCACCGGGCTGCACGCTAGACCCCAAAACCACACTCATCTGGCATAACTGAACCTCTGTACCCTTTACCCAACATCTCCTCATTTTTCCTGCCTCCAGCCATCCTATTCTCTGCTTTTACGAGTCCAACGTTTTTCGATTCCACATAGAAGTGAGATCACGCAGTTCATTTTTAAGTCGTTTTGAAATAAAATAAGTAGACCTCCCCCATCCCCACCCCAACCAGGAGCCTCTCTCAGTTGACAGCATCTCAGTTGCACAAGCTGTTTTTGAATGTGGGCACTGGGCCATCCTGGGGGGGGTATCATTCCTCTCGTGTTATAGGTGAGGAATCTAGACTCAGAGAGGTGAAGGGACTGATCAAGGTCACACAGTAAATCCGCCAGGACTAGAACCAGGTGCCATAGCTCCAGGTCTTCTGCCCTTTTCACCCCACTCTGCAGTCCGTCCCCCAACCCCCAACCTCCGTCGCTCCCCTACTGAGAAGCCATCTTTTGCAGGCTCTCCTGAGGCTTGTATTGTCTGTCCCACTGCGGGAAGCCCGTCTGTTCCGCCTCATCTTCTCCCAGTTCCTCTCTTGCCCTTTGGGGGGACTTTCCCAAGATGTGAGGACCCTGGCTCTGCTTTTGTGATACAGTACATTGTGGTTCTGCATTAGTGGTACAAACTCTTAGGATTATTTGTTTTGATTTGGGGATCTTTGGAGGTGTCCTCATAAAGGAACGGTTACATTTTAAGAGTTTTTTTTTTTTTTTACTTACCAGAAAAAATACCCCCCCCCAATCCCAGGGCTTCATTTTACCCCTAATCCTTTGGTGGGGATCTAGGATAGAGTCAGGTAAGATGGGGGTCAGAGATTGAGTAGCACCGGGGGTGGGTTTTTGGTCAGGAATAGTATGCAAGGAAGTGAGTGAGTCAGTAAGTAGGTATTTATTGAGAACCTGCTCTATGTCAGGCTGTTTTGTCTCTGCAGGAGTGGGAATCATATAGACCATGGCCTTGACCTCAAGGAGCTGACATTTCACCGAAGGGGCTTATATTTCGAGCTGGAATCCAGGAGGGACCAGGGATGGGGAAAGTGAGGGATGGAGCGATGATCACTTCTGGGGGAGGCCCAGGGATGTGGTGAGGGACAGAGAAGATGGTTTGGTAAATTTCTTGATAATCAAAAGAGGTAGCAGCGTTGTTTCGTTTTGTTTTGTTTCCTTTTGGACACCATTCCACCAAGTGCATAAGCTGCATCAACAGTCTGCATCAAAATATCTGCCTCCCTCTATTGGGGACGGCCCCTCCAAGCCTGCTCTGAATTAGGGCAAGCAATCATAGACGGGGCAGAGGCTGCCTGGCTGCTGGTGTCTAGTCTTCCTGTACAGACTGTTTTCTTTGCCCTGACTCAAACCACGGCCCTCTCCTCCTCTCCCATCCTCTCTCCTTCTCTACCTGGTGTCTGCAGAGGAAGGAAAGGACAGGCAGAGCAGATAAACAGAGAGGACGTATTTGTAACAAAACAACCTCCCTCCAGTGGACATATCTTGGGGGATCATGAATATTTTACTTTAAAATGAAAGCCTCTAAGAAATTATATTATTCCTGAGGCTAAGGGGGGAAGAAAAAGTTGATAGTAATGGACAGCTTTAATACTGCAGTAATGTCCAGGAACAAATCACTTGTTCCAGTGAGATTCTCATTTGCATCTTGGTATCAAATATCTCTTTAAGTGCCTCCTCACCAGGGGACAAGAGAAAAGGAGGGAAAATGTGCCTGCCATTTGCAGAGGAGACACAACAGTAATAGTAACTGCTGATGTGACTAGCATTTCTTTTTCACGTATTTTTTCCTGATTATAAAAAAGAGAGTCTGCAGTGCTTCGAGTACAAAATTTAGAAAATGGAGATGAATGTAAATCAGAAAACAAGGATCTTTCACACATCCACCACACTAAGTTAACCACTTGCTAACATTTTGTTGTGTTTTTTTTTCTTTGTTTATATTTTGTCTACGCTTGTGTTTCACACAATGCATTCTATGGAACATGAGTTCCAGTGAAACCTAAAAACGGGGCTCCTTGGTCAAAAAAGTTTGCAAAATGTTGTGCACTTCATGTACCTTCATGTACCTTTAAAACGCATATTAATTTATTCAAGGTGCTGAGAAATTATACAGTTTTTTTTTTAATCTTTTTTAACTTTGTTTAGCCAGTGTTTCTCGGTCTTGTTTGAAATGGGAACCTTTTATGTGTACGCACAGCTATTTTACGAGATACCAAAGGACATCTTGTGTTTCCATGTTAGGAAACAAACAGTCTGTGGAGGGTGAACAAACATAAATCGTCAGATAGTAAATGTGTTAGGCTTTGCACGTGGTCTCTGTCACAACTGCTCAACTCTGCTGTCATCGTGCAAAAGTAGCCTTAGGCCGTATGTGATGCATGGGCTGTGCTTCTCTGGCCCTCAGTCCACACGTAGGACATTTCAAGGTTACCAAAGGACTTCCACTGCTATTAATTTATTTGAGTCTCACAATACGCTTGTGAAATAAGATCAGCCCAGGTAGCCATGGGATCAGATGGGGAAACTGAGGCACCGTGCTATCTAGCACCCCATGGCAAATCGCCGCCAGAGTTAGTGGAACCGTAAACCCATTCTTGCTTGTAGGGTAAAGGGGGCCGTGTGAGCTGTAGAGCAGAGAGAAAAGGCGGGGTTGGGGCTGAGATCAGAGGCCTGGAGGTGGAGTTCAGATAAAACTGCCAGCCCAGAGAGAGTCCTCACTCTAGGGCCAAGCCTCTGTCCACTTAGAAGAGGTGGCTGTTACCCAGAGCCCAGGGCTGCAGGATGGGGTTGTAGGGTGAGGCCTCTAAATGCCGGGCTCACATGAGCTTCTTCTTCCCTCCCCAGGAGACGTCAGGTATGATGAGGCCATGGGTTACCCCATGGTGCAGCAGTGGCGGGTCCGCAGCAACTTGTACCGCGTGAAGCTCAGCACCATCACCCTCTCGGCAGGTGAGGACTGCCGCCCGCAGCCAGGGGACTTGGCGTGATTCCGCTCAGGTCCCCCAAGGATGCTGGCCCTGGAGATGCTGAGGGAATGAGGCCACGACCCCCCCGCCATCAACAGTCTCACAGGGAGGGCGGATTGACAAGCAGGCAGGACAGTGGGGTCCACACACTGCAGCAGGTCAATGCGGTAATGGGGCCACTGTCCATTCTGGGGAGTCAGAGAGGCTCCTGGAGGAAGGGGTGTCTGAGCAGGGTGTGGGGGATGAATAGGAGAGAGGGGTAAACGATAACCTAGGTCACACTTACATTCTCGAAGCTCTTCAGGCGTGTGGATTGGGTGAGTTCTTTCAGGCACTGATTCCTCTGGTTTCTCCTGGCTGATTTCTTTTCCTGCCCATTTCCTACTCAGCAGTAATGCATTCCCTGCTCCGGTTCCCCCACCAACACACACACACACACACGCACACACGCACACACTGCTCACACTTTGTCCACATGAACCCTGTGCTTCAGCTGACGGGGACGGTTTGTAGTTCTCAAAATGGGACATTGTCTTCCTTGTCTCTGTGACTCTGCGCATGCTGTTTCCTCCGCCTGGATCTCCTTGCACATCCTACAGTACTCGGAGATGCCTCCCCCATTATCTATACCCTTTGGAATAATTCAAGGAATTCCCTGTGCTCAACTGCCTATATTAAGGCACTAACAAGTGCTTGATTCACATCAGAATCCTGTCTGTCTCCCCCACTAACCTGAGAACTGTGGGTACTTACTTATTCCTGTACCTTACATTCCTGCACATTACTGGTGCTCCTTTTTGATGAAGGAATAAAAGATAAACGAAAACTGAAAAGTAAGGAAACGAAAACTGAAAAGATGGGGCCTGGCCTTGGGTTTTCTACCCTGACTCTCACTCATAACACTGCCACTGGGTTATTGTCCAAGTATCTTGAAACGGTGGGCGAGCTCTTTTCTTACCTTTTCTCTTTCAATATCGCTTTGTTCGTGAGCAGCCTGGAACTCCTTTAGCCTGGGTATTGGGAAGTATAAATAGTAATTATGGCTGACATCACCCAAGCGCTTTATGTTTCATATCTTAGGGCTTACATCAGTCTCGAGAGGAAGGCATTCTTTATCACTTTTTTTTTTCAGATAAGGAAACTGAGGGTCAGAGAGGTTAAGTAACTTGCCCAAGGTCACACAGCTAGTAAGTGGCAGGGCAGGGATTTGAAGGCAGTGTTGTCTGCCTGGATAAAGAGCCACAGGGCATCTCCATGGTGTTATTTATTACTTAACAGAAACCATCTCATTATTAACTCTGCTGCATTAATTACCCAGCTGCATGGGATAACAGGTTGATGGGGAGGGGTTGTTCTAATCAAGGACCCATTCTTTGAGCCCTGTTTCTGTTTTTACCCCCACCCACACCTTTACACCGTGCTTGTGAATAAGACTGCCGTGTTCCTGTTAGAACTACAAAGGTGTATCTGCTTGAATTAATCAATAATGATGCTCCTGAGAACCCCCTTGTAAATCAAATGTTTGCAAATTGGAGCTCATTTTTAATGTTGAAGAAGAGCTTGCTCTTTTACAATTGACTTTGATGTGGCACAGAATCAGCTGTTCTTATATTAACGGGCGTCGGTGTGTCTGCCGTGTCCGGGATCTGTGCCGTGAACCTGGTTGACTTGGGGGTGGGGAAGGATGCATGTGCAGACTCAGAGACAAATGGGACAGACCTTCTGCTTTCAAGGTGATGCCTGTTGAAGGTGCAAAGGGTAGGTGCTCCATGCCAGGATGGTGGGAAAAGCTTCTTGGGGGAGGGGTGACTTCCTGGGGCCTGAAAGCTTGAGTGTGACTTAGGGAGGAAGTGGGAGTCCATTCCAGGTAGATCGTGGTGTGTGTGTGTGTGTGTGTGTGTGTTGAGAGTGTGGGAGGGATATCCATAAAGAAAGAATGGGGGCTTCCCTGGTGGCGCAGTGGTTGAGAGTCCGCCTGCCGATGCAGGGGTCACAGGTTCATGCCCTGGTCCGGGAAGATCCCACATGCCGTGGAGCGGCTGGGCCCGTGAGCCATGGCGTCTGAGCCTGCGCGTCCGGAGCCTGTGCTCCGCAACGGGAGAGGCCACAACGGTGAGAGGCCCGCGTACCGCAAAAACAACAAAAAAAAAAACAAAAAAAAAAGAAAGAATGATGGAAATCCCAGATCACACACAGGAGAAATAAGAAAACTGATTTGGCCATAGGTAAAGCCTGATGTATGTAGCTCATGGGAGATGACCTTGGAGGCCTGGGATACCCAGGTAAGGTCATTGGGCTTTATCCGTAGCAGGGAGGATAGCCCAGAAGGTCTTAAGGTCTGGAAAGGTCTGGAAAAATAGCTTGGTGACCTGCCTGTAGGAGGAGAAAGAGGGCAGGGGAGCAGTGGTTACTGAGTGGTTGCTGTGCAGGCCCCATGCCAGGGACTGAGGACTCAGGACCCTTGGGCATAGGACTAAAGACAATGAAACAGCAGGGAGGCCCTTGACAATGGCAGGAGAAAGGACATAACTGTGTTTTAGGGAGGCTGAGGCAGGGACAGAAAGGGAAGTGATGTTACAGGAAGCTAAGCCAGGGATCAGATATGAGGACACAGACTGTCTGCTGAGCCTGGGCCAGTGCAGCCCCCAGGCTCCATCCGTGGACAGCTCAGGCCCTGGATAATTGGGTACATGGGAAGTGCGTGCATCCTGGGGTGAGAAGAGAAGTGGGTTGGAATCCTAGCTCCTCTGGCTGGAGGACCAAGGCACATCAGCTCCAGTTTCTGACCCTTGACTTGCTCATCCGCTCGACAGGGCTTATTATGGTTGGGACTGCAGTGCTGGGCCGAGGTTAAATTAGACAAAGTGTCTGGAACATCTAGCAGTGTGCCTGGTACACGCGAGGTGCTCAGTAGATATCAGCTTTGATTTTTCCTGATTGTGATGTTCAAGTCGCCAGCTATAGGCCTTCCTCTGCTGTTGATTCCCTGTCAGTCCTAGTGCCTTGTGTGTCCACCAGCGAGAACAGTCTTTGCAAAATAAGTGAGGGAAAGCTGCGCACGTTTGGCTGACACCGTGGTGATGGATAAAGCACCAAATCCAGGCTTGTCATTTGCTGGCCACCAGCCTCCCCAGCCTGACCACCTCTGCGTGCTGCTCCTCTGTCCAGGCTTCACCGACGTCCTCAAGATCCTGACCAAGGAGAGCAGTCGGGAGGAGCTCCTGTCCTTCATCCAGCACTACGGCTCGCACTACGTCGCAGAAGCCCTCTATGGCTCCGAGCTCACCTGCGTCATCCACTTCCCCAGCAAGAAGGTCCAGCAGCAGCTGTGGCTCCAGTATCAGAAAGGTAAGCCTGGAGGGCTTGCTGGAGGTGGTGGCCAGATGCAGTGCGGAGGTGAGGCTGCTGGGGAGATAACTGAGCTCCCTGGGAGCTAGATCCTGGCTCTGCCCCATAGAAACTGGGTGGCCTTAGGCAAGTCCCTGCCCCTCTCTGGGCTTCTCGTTCACTGTGGATGGAATGAAGGTCCGTGTGATGCTTTCTCAGGAGTCTTTCAGTTCAGGCATTTCCTGAGAGCCCAGGGTGGTGTTCTGGACTCCAGAACCCTGGCCTTCTACCGCACGCTCCTTGTTTCCCACTCTCTCCCCTCGAAACAACTGCCAGAGTCGTGGGGTGGAGGAGGCTGTGGGGTGGGAGTGGTGTCTCCTTGACACCTTCTTCTCTTCAGGCTCTTGAAAGAACCCAAGAAGAGCTCTGGCTCCTTTGGGAGCGATCACCTCATGTCTGGGGGGCAGTTTGAAGTCTCTGCCATGGAGAGACTTTTATCCTCAGGGAGGGTCAGCAGATCTTATTTCCCTCCGATTCTCAGCTATTATCAAAATTGGAATTTCCCAGACGCAGGAGACCAGTCTGTGCCACTCCCCTTGGGAAATCCATTCCCTTCCCACCTCAGTTTTCCCTTCCTGTGAAATGGGTACTTTAGCCATTCCTGTCTCCCTCCAACATTAAAGGAAAGTGGTTTATGCGGTAGCATTTTGAGAAAGATGGAACTGTGGCATACATGCCTTATGTATTATAACAGGTCCATGTAGTCACAGCCCCATTTCACAGATGAGAAGATGAATCTCAGATAAGCCAACAAGTCAAGTGCCCTGCACGTAGCAGACACACATAGCAGGGTGAGGATCACTTCCTGTTACCATTATTATCAATTAATTTGAAAAGAAAGTCCCTCGATCGACGGAGAGGGTGAGGATTAATGTTAAAACGTGCCTGCACCTTCTCCATATGGACCAACCATCCTATCCCCAAGAACCAGATCGACCGTGACTCCTAAAACCACAGAATGTGGGAGCCACAGGGACCTGACAGGTCTCACTGGGCTCAGCACTCCCATTGCACACCTGGGAAAACTAAGGCTGAAAGGGAAGAGGAATCTTGCTCAGAGTCACACCGCTCCTCTGGATGGAGCCAAGACAGAGCGAGATGCTGCACACTCCCTGTCTAGCTCTTCTCATGCTGCCCCTTATCCCCAGCTGGATGAAGCCCCGGCCTCTGTCTTTTCCCGAGCAATCCCCTTTGCGCTCTCCACCCTGTCATGGTCTCATCCCTCCCTTTCTCGTGTGTGCGACTGTTTGGGGCACCGGGGGTGGTTTACAGGCGCAGGGGAATAATTGAGTTGTGTGGGAATAGCTCCGGTTTATGGCTGTGACAACAACGGTCTTTAAGGAAGTGCATTAAATCAATAGAAGTCTCATTGTGCTACCCTATAAATAAGGTGACACATCATTAAGCAGGGCAATAAGCTTCCGGACTTTGAAGTAACACAATTAGGTGATGTTTATAAAAACCTTCGCTTGCTGTGGCCACTGAACCAATTTGCCTCATCCGGCATTTGGGACCTGAGACGCTGCGCTAATGCTGAATCCCACCCCATCTCCACCCTCGGCTGCTTCCAGGCCTTGGACTTTTTCACTCCAGAAAATGCTATTTCTTATATACAATGGATGCATGGAATCTATGGCAAGTAAGATGGGGACGAGGGCAGACAGAATGCTGAAACAGCAGCTGGGGACCCCCTTCAAGACTCAGAGAAACTTCAAGTTTGCCACAAACTTGCTGGGTGAACTTGGTACAGAAGCTTTTCCTTCTGGGTTTCCAGGGCAAAGGCACTTTTCTTTCTTCCCTCGTCCGTGCTCGCTCCCAGAAGAGCATAGGGATACACTGATCTGTGTGTGTTTCTTCCTCTCTGTCTCTACCTGATGTGACCACCTGGATGGTACATCCAACACTGTAGTTTTACTTTTTAAATTTGCAAGTGATGCTGGGGAGGAGGTGGATGAGAAGCTGGGAATTTGCGCATGAGGACAGAAAGAACTCTGGACTCAGAGATAGTTGGTATGTGTCCCTTCTCTCCCCAGCCACCTATGTGTCATTGACATCTATATGTCAACTGTGTGTCATTGACATCTGTGAAACCAGGGTTCACTGGGGACCAGGTCAGGATGAATCTAGGTTTGGAAGCTGATCACTCTTGGGGCAGAGCTTGTGGGAAGAAAACGGATTAGAATGGTGTCGAAGTGGGACAGACAGGATTTCAAGTCCCGATACCTCTTCTTACATCCCTGCCAGGAAACTTCAGGCAAAGTCACTTCTAAGTTTCAGTTTCCTTGTTTGGTAAGTGAGGGATAGTAATTTCCTTACAAGGCTTTTGGGAGAACGAAATGAGATAATACAGGTAAAACACATCTTATACAATAAGTACGTAAAAAACAGTAGCTTAATGTGAAGTGACGTTATGGACATCAGCTGAGGATTGTGGTCCCGGCCACAGCTCTTGCTAATGTGTGGCCACAGCCCTCATTTCTCCCTGAAAAGCACCTGTGTCACTAGTCCCTTCAAATATCTTTTCAACCCAGCAAGGGTAGAGGGTGGAGTGCTTCCAGCATTCTTTGAAATCTATGTTTAGACCCAGATGGTCTTCTTGGTAAGAAAGGCCAAGGCTGAAAGAGCAGGCTGTGAAGAGACCAAACAGGCTGTGGATAACAACCACGGACATTGTACAGCCCTTCACAGTTTACACACAGCCTTCCTTGGGTCCTCCCACCTACCCCTTGAGGCAAGGAAGGCACAAATACTCACCCCTTATCTTAGAGAAGGGAAATCTGAACTTAAAAGAGATTGGGGGCTTACCAGGGCCACACAGTTTGTTACTGAATGAGCTGGTGTTTAAATTCCAACCTGAAGCCACATTCAGTGTCCCCAGACATTAGAAACAAATGTCCCAGCCTTTCCAGGTTCACTAATGATGGGGCTCTGGCCACTGTTGTGATCCAGCCACTAGAAGTCATGGAAAGTCAAGGGAGTTGGGGTGCATGTGCCTGATTAAAATATCTCCCACGAGAGTTTTATTTCCCTCTCATTCCCCTAAGTGCTTCTAAGTGTGCATTCCATGGGGGAAAAAAAAGTCACATTTATCATGCATTAACCTCTGGTTCACTGGTACTTCCTAAGTGCTTCTTCTCTGCAGACCTCGCACCACATGCTGGGGCATTGCGGTAGGCAAGACATGGGTGCTGTCCTCACGTGGGTCCAGCCTGTATTAGCCTTCCAACAGTTTGTCATTCTTGTGATGGACTTTTTTTTTAATCTACTGATAGACGGCTGGAGAAAGGCAGGTGGCTGGCATGTGGTAGGGAGCCCAGTCACTGTCGTACGATGGCCCATAACTTGTTTCATGTACCAGTTCTGATTAGCTGGGGAGTGGCTTTTCTAGACCACTGTTTGAAGGTCACTGGGATCACTGGGAAAGAACGCTGTGATCAGTGAACAATATCTGCTCTTTGCAGAAAGGGAGAGTGGTCGTCCATACCTTTGTATTGTTTCCCTGTAATAGGGCAAAATGAAAGCTTGAACAACAGACCCAGCTTCTGATGATGATTCCGGAGAGGCACTGGGCATGCCAACAAGGACTAGAAAGATCCAGGCAGGGAGGCGGGGTTTCCTATCACCAAATGGATATTATGGGCATTCCACCAGTCTAGAGGGGACCGGAGCACTGGACAGGTCAATTAGATGGTACCAGCCAAAGCCAGGAAGGGCTGGACCTTAGAAGGCAACTAGAATAACGTAAGTCATCCCCAGAAGCTCCAGCCCAGGTATGATTAGCTTGGAAGCTGTTCAGCCTGTCAGGTTCCTTTAACCATCACCTCTGCTCCCAGGCCGTGCTCCAAGCACCACGTCAAGTTTTTAGTTTCTTGCCGCAGCTTAATATTTTCACTATATGCTACTGTTTTCTTGATGCACCTATATTTTGAAAAGCTACTTTTCTCCCAATTGAGGCTTCACTTCACTCTTTGACTTGATATTCACACATTCTTCCTAGCCATGACCTCGACACATGAGTCTTATATCATGACTAAGACTCTCTGTATAAAGTTACCCTTCTTCTGGCTATCTTGGACGAAGACTTCCTCATTTGCAGATAAAACACAGGTTTTGCAGTCAGATGGACCTTGGTTCAGATCCCAGCTGCCCTCTTACAAGCTGTGTGATCTTGGGCAAATCGGTTTACACTCTAAGATCTACTTTCCCATATGCAAGATACGGGATCCGATGACAGCATAGACACATCAGTGATGGACTTATTTATCTACCACTGAGCCAGGCATCTAATTACTATCTTGATCCAATCCACTCCCTCCACCCATGGCTGCTGCATACACTCAGGTAACCGTGATCCCAGATGTGTGTGTGTGTGTAGGTACACACGTGTATATGTTGGGGCAGGGGGAGATATGGCTGCTACTTTACTCCGCTCTCTTGTCAGTTGACTCAGCACTAAGGACAGGGTAGACTGGACTCAGGCGGAGAGGGACTGCTGGGGTGGAGCCAGTGAGGGAGGGAGCCTTGGAGCTCTACTAGGGAGGTGTCTGCGACACCTGCACTTTTGTTATCCCTTGTCATTCTCTATTCAGAGGGGATAGTGATGAATGCAGAAATTACGAGTCTAATAGGTTTCCTGAATTTTCAGTTGCTTCTTTTTCACGGAGAAAGTGACTATGGAAGGTAAAGGATGTGTGCATGTAAAGGAACTGTTCATTCTGTGTGTGTGTGAGAGAGAGAGAGAGAGACAGGGACAGAGAGAGACGGAGAGAGATTGACTGAGGGGAATAGGAGGAGACAGAAAAACAAAGAGAGAGAGACACAGGGAAACCAAAATCCACAAAGAGAATTGGAGAAACAAAAAGTGTAGAAGGGAAAGTGTATGTGATTAATATGCCTTTTCCAAGTTTAGAGACTCGGTGACCCTGATGAAAGGACATTCTCCACGTGAAGGTTGAACTGCTCTTGAGTTTAGATTGGGAGAGCCTGTAGCATAGAGATGTCCCCACAGATAAATGCCTGTTGCCACCTTTAAGAGACGTTTTATCTCTATTTTAATTTCCCAAGGCTGTCCAAAGGAATGAACTTCTGCATTTCCATGTGAATTACGATGCCCTTTTGAATGTCACCTGAAACATTCCTAGATTACTCTTTAAAGGCATTTTGGCTGTTTGAAAGGCAGCTCAGGGGTTGGGGAGGGGGGAGGAGAAGGGAAAGGTGGAGTCAAGTGTCACCTCCTTTTGTGAGGACAGGTGTAGCCCAGGGGCTGATGTGAGCTGGAGAACTCTCCTGGGCTTTCAGTTTCCTGAGGGAACTTGCTTCAGAAATGCCAACCAGACATGAAAGGAGTCAATCTCAGAGCTGAGACCTGCATGGGTACTGGTCTGCTTCCCTGGCGAAATCATCTGGGGGCAGTTTTCAGTTCCCATTTGCTGGACTGTTCATTAGCATTTGATGGCGTTGACCACTTCCTGCTTGAGGCACTGTCTGTGTTTGCTTCCGTGGTACCAGATCTTCCTGGTTGCCCACCTTCCTTCCTGACTGTTCCTTCTCTGTCTCCTTTGCTGGCTTATTCTCCTCTGCCAAACCAGTCAATATGGTTTTGCAGGACTGCCCTTGTCTCTGTGGGGACTCTCAGCCACGCTCTCTGTTGCCATCCCTACCCTGATGACTCCCACTTTATACTTCAGCCTCCAAGCTTTCCTCTGATATGTGCTATCACGGTAGCTCTCTGCCTGCCCAGACTGCCCCACACAGCCTAGAATTTTTCCAGTGTTCTGGTGAAAAGCACCTGTATCTGTTTAGAGGCAGAGCCGCAAACCTAGAAATCCTCAACATTCTCCCTCTCCCTCGCTCCCCCATTTCCAAACCATCCCAAGTCTTATCAATTTTAATTACCAAATAGCTTTTGAAACTGCCCACTTCTTTCCACCTCACTGCTGCCACCATAATGGCTTGTGTGGACTCTAGCGCTGGCCCCCTGCCTGGTCTCCCTGCATCCAGTCTTGTCCCACATCAATCCAGCTGCACAGCCCTGAGGACATGGATCAGTCAGGGTTCTCAGGAGAGAACTAACAGGATAGATGGGTAGATAGATAAAATTCTCTTTAGTATATATGATATGAACATATATATGATATATATTCATATGATATTTATGATATGTATAATATATATGATATATATTCATATGATATTTATGATATGTATAATATATATGAAAGCTATATATATAATTGGTTCTGTATCTCTAGATGTATGTATGTATATATACAGACATATCCAGATATATATATATATATATATAGAGAGAGAGAGAGAGAGAGAGAGAGAGAGAGAGAGAGAGAGGTTTATTATTAGAAATTAGCTCATGTGATTATGGAGGCTGAGAAGGTCCAAGCTAAGATCTCAGCAAACTGGAGATCCAAAAGAGCCAGTGGTATGAGATCCAGCTCCAACGCCAGCAGGCTCTAGAACTAAGAAGAACCGATGCTTCAGTTCGAGTCCAAAGGCAGGAAATGAGGGACATTCGAGCTCAAATACTCAGGCAGGAGGAACTCCATCTTACTCATGGGAGGGTCAGCCTTTGTTTCTATTCAGGCCTTCAACTGATTGAATGAGGCCCACCACATCAGAAAGAGCCATCTGCCTTACTCAGTCTGCTGATTATTTTGCCGAAAACACCCTCACTGACACCCTCACAGACACATCCAGAATAGTGTTTGGTCAAATATGTGGACACCTCATGGCCCACATAAAAAATTAAGCATCACGGGTTGTCTCTAAGATGGAGATCCCATCATGCGCTTCCTTCCACGAACACTCCTGGGTGCCTTGTCATTGCCCTGAGGCTAATTTCCAAACTCCTCCCCATGGCCTCAGGGCCTTCTCAGATCTGCTGTGTCCCCAGCAACCTCCTTAGCCCCATCTGTCTCCATGCTCTCTGCCTTCCAGTCACATTGAGCCTCGTACTCCTTAACTATCACTTGGGTTAAAGTCTCAGCCTGGACAAGGTCCCAGTGTGCTGATGGGAGGTGGCTGAGTATCCCTTGCCCGCCCCCTGGCCCCTTGGCCTCCGTGCAGCTGTTTGTAGGATAGGTCTAGCTCTGGGCGGGTGTTTTTTCTTGGAGAGGACAGGAGGACGTTAAATATGACCTGGACACTCTCGAGCCTGCAGCATGCCAAAGGAGACAGCCAACTTATTTCTCCTCGGAACCATGCAAAAAGATGATACAGGATGTGGTTCATTAAACACAAATAGGCCCACGAGACTGCTGTTTCTACAGATGAAATTACCAAAAGAAAGCATTTGTTCCCCGGTTTAGATTGAGTCCATCTGGAACGGAACACCCTAGTATTTTTCCTATTGGTATGTCCCAAGAATAATAATCCTCCGCTTGTGCTCAGCACAGTGCATCTCACAAAGCACTTCCACATACATTATTTCATCCAATTTACTCCTCACAACCAGCCTGTAAGGTAGGCATCATTATCTGCGTTTCACGCTTGAGGAAACTGAGGCTCAGACGGGGGAGATGATTTACGGGAGTTCACCCCAGGGAACTTGGCAGAGCAGGGGTTTGAACACAGGCAGCTTTCAGCACAAAGACCTTGCTTGTCCACCTCTATCACAGCAGCCTCAGAAACCTCTTCAGATGTTGGCATCAGACCCAGGGGAACTGTTTGCTTTCCTGTTCTGTCTCTCTTATCCACAGTTAAAAGAACCGGGGAAAGCTGAGACTCAGAGTTCAGTCCCTCAGCTCAGGCAGGGGTGGAAGTACTCTCTTTATTCACCCCTCTGCACAACATGCTTCTCTAGCGTAACTTAGGAGCAATGTTATAAGGTAAAGCCAAACCCTAAAACATCAGGGCTGAGAGGGGCCTTAGCAATCATCTAGCCAGACCTGAGTTTCCCTTATGTGTCAGTTATGATCAAATGGTAGTGAAATGCTGCCTGGAATACTTCACTGAAAGAGATTCTGGGTCAGGACCAGGCTTGATGGGGTCGAATCGCTTAGCGGTATCTGTCGTGAATGTGAGAGTAAGAAATGGTGACTCATGTGTAAGGTGTTTTCCATCCCCGTCTAGGTTAGCTATTCCCACTCTACAGATGGGAAAGTTGAGGTCAGTTTAGGTAATCCATTAGGACCTGCCGCTGCAAAGGGGGAAATTTAATAACCAGCTAGAGGCATAATTTGGTCTTTCTTCACCTGAAAACCTACAGCAAATTCAAAGATTCCTAGTTGCCAAAGCCCCCCCACATGCTCATAGATCACGGAGCCATTCATCTGGCAGCATGTCCATTTTCTTATTTCAGAGTTCCTGCACACACAAGAACACATGCACAAATAACATCATTTCCTGAACCACTGGAGACTGTCCCCATTGTCCTAGTTAGGGGACACATTCAGAGATTGACACTCTTGTAAAGTAGCTACCTTGATTCTCTTCAGACTGGGGCCAGACCACGCTTGTTCCCCTATCACAGTCCCATTCCCAGGAAGGTCTCACAGGGACTCCGGGAGGAGGATTTTAGACAGGACCCTTCGCTCGCATCAGTCTTGCTCTAAGAATGTGGCATTTCCCTGGAGATGAATATGGGGCTTTTGTTTTCTCTCTGCCTTCAGCCCCCTTCTGAGAACGAAATGGTCTGGAGGGAACGCAGATACCCAGATGGAAGCTTTTGCCTTCCCAGGTCATTATTAGCAGGTCGAACTTTCCACCCTGAGGGCAGCCTCCCGCACAGATTCACACCACAGGGCACCTTCCCTCCCCTGTCTCACACGTTCCCTTGGTCCCTTCTCAGCCCCCAACGTTCCACGACAGTGCTCTGAGCCCCTAGTATATGCCAGGGCCTGTGTCCGGTGCTGAGGATGCCCAGGTGAATGAGACATGCTCTCTGCACTCAAAGAGCCCACAGTCAAATGGGAAAGATTTTCAGCAGGTGAACAGATGATTACGACCCTTTGGATACATGCTGTGACAGGGAGGCATAAGGCGTGTGTGTGTGTGTGTGTGTGTGTGTGTGTGTGTGTGTGTGTGTGTGTGTGTGTGTGTGTGTGTGTGTGTGTGTGTGTGTGTGTGTGTGTGTGTGTGTGTGTGTGTGTGTGTGTGTGTGTGTGTGTGTGTGTGTGTGTGTGGTGTAGGGCCAGGGGTGGAGGAGGCAAGGTGGGGAGGTGGGCCCCTAACCACGTGGGATGAGCTGGGAATTTCCCTGGAGAAGATTCTAAGCCGAGCCCTGGGGGGTGAGGGCATTTGCCATCTCGGGAGGTGGAGAGGGATTGCACAGGCAAGACGCAGGCTGGGTGTGTGGGGCAGCCTGGCAGGTGCTGAGTCCTCCCAGAGCAGTTGGGAGCAATAGTGCCTGAATCCCCTCCGGCATTCCTGAGTGTTGCCATTGGCTTCTTTGTTAGAGCTTTGTATGTCTTTGCACCTCTGCCATTGGCTCTGTCCACAGCAGAGAACTCTCACAAATAGGAGAGGCTCAATCTCCAAATGCCTAAAATTAAATGAAAACAAGGGACCAGTAGGGGAGGTACCAGAGGAATCGTTGGAAAAACATCTGGACCTTTGAGGGTTGCTATGAAGATGGTACGAGATCATGTGATTCATCGGCCCATAGTAGGAACTCAACATGAAATCTGTCATTCTTACCAGCTCCTTACCAGAGGTTACCTTTCAACAAATAACAACATACAAATCAGGCTGTGTGTGAGTCATCCGTCCCATGTACCAGGTGTGACTTAGGGTTTTCTGAGCCTCAGTCCTTTTATCTTTAAAATGGGCCTCATCATGCTTGCCTCACGGTATTCTTATGAGAATTAAAAGCATCAATGGTTGTAAAGTGATTATCGCTGCACCTGACATATAAGAAGTGCTCAGGAAATGCTAGCTAGTATTATTATCATTTATTACAGTGAGACACAGTCAAGCTAGTGATGATGCTTATTACTAAACAAAAAGCAGAATGATGTAGCTCTTTGCAGCCCTGACCACAGCAGCCTAAGATATAAGCCTTCTTCCTGCCAGACCTTCTAACACCATGGCTGTTTGTCTCCTGTTGATCTGCCAGCTTGTGAATTTTAGTCCTGCCTGAGCCTGGAGGTGGGAATAGAAGGCAGAGTTATCAAAAAGCACAGCCTGGAGCCCAGCGGTGGAGCACAGGGGAGCGTGTTTGCACAGCCGAACACCAAGCTTATAGTGGTCAAGAATGTGTAGGGGTGTGTTGGGGGGGAGGGCGGGGGCCGGGTGACAGAGGAGTGGGCAGCAATGACTGACTTGTTTTCTATTTCTCCTATGAAACAATTAATCACACGATCTCACACTGTGTTAGTAAAATCGCTGTGAGGTCCAGGTTATTATCCTTATCTTCTAAATGAGAAAACTCATGTGCTCAAAGTCATGTGGCTTGGTAATAGACAGAGGCAGGATTCTATCCCAGGAGTGTCTGACTCCAAAGTCCACATACCCTACTGCCCCCCTGTAATGACCAAAGCCATGTACTGAGAACAACTATATGGCAGGAGAGTCGCTGGCACTTCACATACATGATCTCATTTAATCCTCCAAACAGGCCTCTAAAGCTGGTATCTTTATGCCTGGGAAACTGAGACTCAGAGTGGGTAAGATACGTAATCCCAAGGTACATAGGTGGTAAAAGGTACTCTCTCTTGCCGTCTCTTTCTTCCATCCTTTATCACTCCAGTCCTCTCACGACTTACTTTTTCCTATTATTTAACCACAATGGGCACTCCAGCAAGTGTGTTCTCTCTGAGAGGCCTTTCTCTTCCTCTGAAGCAATTAGAAGTACTTGGTCAGGAAGTGTGAGAAAAGAGGCAGATAGACCAACATGATTCCAGCCTGCATGATGTCGGCCCGCTGGCTCCAGATTCTTGTTTTCCAGCAACACCTTGGCTCTGGGTCAGGGTGAAGGCTTTGAGGCAGGCCTTAGAGGCGGACTTGACCAGTGATCCATTGGGTTGGAGCTGGCCTTGGCTGTCTTCATCCGACACACCAGCTCTGTGCCCCAGGGGTGCCTCCTTAGGGTCCTTGGGATCTGCACTTCTGGCCCCTCCCATTCCACAGGTGTCCAGGGAGATAGAAGACTCCTTTTGGAGCTCTTGGCTCAAGAAGTCCCTAAGGTCTGGGGCACCAGAATCACTGACATTTACAACAGGAAAAATCCTTAATTTAATAACTCTATTAATATAGATAATGAAATGGAGTCCCAGGGAGAATAAGCAACTTGCTCAAAGGAATTATACGTTAGTGACAGGATTAGGACTCGAACTAGTTCCTTCTTCTCTCTTCCCCATCAAAGAAAGTGTGTTGAGAGGCAAGTCAAGGGACCATGTGTTCAAAGGTACATCTTTTTTGTTTGTTAACAGCTTTATTGAGATATCATTTACATACCACACAATCGAAGGTGTCTTTCTGAGCCTTCTTTAGAAGCACTGGTGACTTTGCACCAAGACAAAGCTTGGGTTGAATTTCCAGAAAGGAACATAACTTTTAATTATTTTATAGCTGAGAAGATTCTCTAAAGAAAGTGAAATCTGAGGGAACCACTCCTCCCAGCTTTCAACCACATCCCGTTTTTCTATTGCAACTAACAGTCAGTGATTCGGCAAGGCAGCTGGTGGGAGGAGCAGGTGGCATAATCAGCTGGTGCTATAAATGTGACCCAGAGTGTTCATGTGTATCAACATATGAGCTAAGCTGACCCCCTGCCCTGGTTTTATCCAGCAACTGTTTTAGTGCCTGCTTTGTTTCAGGTACCGCGCTAGATGCTGCAGATGCAGCGGCAAATTAAAAGTCGCTCTGCCTTCACAGAGCTCAGTGTAGCCTTAGAGAGGGGTAGGCAACGAGGAAATCACAATGCAATGAGTCAGTGCTACAAGGCAGAAACACAAAAGGTGGTGTGGACACCTGACTCAAACCATGTAGTGGACACCTCAGAAGACCCGGAAGAGGTAGGATTTAGGAGACACTGGTGGGTAGGGAGAGGGAAAGTGTTTTAGGTAGCATAAAAGCAAGGACTAAAACGGCCTAGAGAGGGATGGAAGCAGTGGTGAGATAAATCTAGAAAGATAAGTAGGTGGGAATAAAATCCCACTGGATATGTAGACCGTGTTAAGGAATTTTTCCTTTCACCAGGAGCATTTTAAAGTCATTTAAATGTTTTATGTAATATTATTAGCGCTTACGTTTTAAATCTGACTCTGGCTGGTGTGGGATTGGGCTTGATTTGGGGTGGGAGGAAGTGTAGTAGGTAGGATGCTAGATTAGATTTAAGAAGATCAGTTAGGAAGTTGTAACAGTGTTTCAAGAGCTTAAATTTAAGGTTAGTAGGAGCTTAAATTTTCATAGTTAAGCGAATAAAGAAGAGAATAAAGGGATGTGAAACATATTAAGCTGCTAGTAGGATGAGAACTTTATGATTGTATAGTGGGAGGTGGGAGGTGAGAGGTGAGGGAAGTGATTAGAAATGGTGCCAAAGTTTGGGGCCTACATGCCCGAGTCGATGCTTGTGTTCCTTAAATGGAACAGTAGCAGAACAGCAGGTATTGGCGAGCTGAGCTGTCTTAAATATGCTGAGTGTAAGTTTTCTAAGGGATATCTTCACTGAACACACCAGCCCACAGTTGGCGTGCTAACTGGCAGTATAAAGTGGGCAACTGCATATATACCAGTCAAAAGGAAGGTAAGAGCTGAAAAATGCAGGTTTGAGACCTAGTTTCATAGGTCATTGAATTCATAGGAAGAAAACAACGTCTCCCAGCATAAAAATAAAGTTCCTCTTTTGTAACTTGTTTCCTTAGGGAGCTGCTTTTCCCCCTACCACACCCAGTATTGTTTCTGATGTTTTATTTAGAGAGGCTTTATCTCATTCAGAGAGAGGCTGTCCAGGCTGCCCATTTTAGGCCACCTTTTACTTGTGTAAGATGTATGGGACATATTTCACCCTATATGACAGTGTCTAGGTCCATCCATGTCTCTACAAATGACCCAACTTCATTCCTTTTTATGGCTGAGTAATATTCCATTGTATATATGTACAACATCTTCTTTGTCCATTCCTCTGTTGATGGACACTTAGGTTGTTTCCGTGTCCTGGCTATTGTCAGTAGTGCTGCAGTGAACATTGGGGTGCATGCATCTTTCTGAATGATGGTTTTCTCTGGGTGTATGCCCAGTAGTGGGATTGCTGAGAACCTGCTGTACAGCACAGGGAACTCTACTCAGTGCTCTGCAGTGACCTAAATGGGAAGGAAATCCAAAAAAGAGGGGATGTATATGTAGAGCTGATTCACTTTGCTGTACAGTAGAAACTAACACAACATTATAAAGCAACTATACTCCAATACAGATTTTAAAAAGTCTACGGGATATTAAGAATAGTCCTGGTACATATTAAGTAGGCTGGAGTTAATATCCCCATTTCATTGAGGAGAAAAGCAGGCATAGGTGGCAATGGTCACCAGAGCAGAAGAGAAGAATACATGCTTTTAGATTTTTTTCCTTTATCATTTGCACCTTTCATTTAGCTAACAATTAATTAACCTTTTTGGAGGATCCAGGGTATATGTGCCATTTGTATGTGAATCGTACATTTCTTCCAGGGTATCAACCAATGAAAGTTTTATTCTCCTAGATCCAGCCCCAGAGTCATGGATCAGGTGAGGTAACACACATGCCTGCTCCCTCTCTACTCTTTGAGTATAATATTCTTAATTTAACTTTATTTCTAACATTTTTACAGAGTTATTAAATTTGTCAAACAAGTTTCAGATTCTTGGGGCTGAGAGATTTAGAGAGTTATTATTTTTAAGTGTAAATATTCAATGTCATTTCACAAAAGCACATGGTTTTATTCGTGTGGTTGCTCAGAAATTAAAATTATACAAATTTTTTGCTTATCATATTATGACGTTGTTTTTAATATTTAACTCTAAACATTTGTTGTCACTCTGAAGTAGGGGGATGGACTCCCAGCCATTATTTGGTTCAGATGATGAAACGGATGATGCTACACACACACATCAAGAGGATTTTAAAAGCTTTGTCACTCATGTAATGGAACTTTCTGGGGAGAGCAAAGATGGCTCTCAAACAGGTCCAAAAATGGCGTGAGAGAGCAAGGAAAAGAGCCTGGCTTGGCTTTTATATAATGGCAAGGGGGGTGGAGTGGGCTTGGAGTGGGTTCCATATGCTGGCTGAGACTTGCATGGCTTGAACTTCCCTCTGGCACCAAAGGTGGGAGCACTTAGGCTTGCCCAGGTGAGGGGGCCAGTGGGGAAGGGAGAGTAGCGGGGTTTGAAAGCCGGCAGAGATCAAGCATCAGATATGGAGTCAGAATTTTTTTTTAACACACAAATTTTTTTTAACAGTCAGAATTTTTTTTTAACATACAAACTTTTTTTAACATAGGGCAATGGCCCGTCCCTTTTTGTGAGTTATTTTGTGAATGTTTGTATGTCCTCAAGGAGCATGTCAAATTAATGTCTTTGGAAGAGGGTGTGATTAGTGTGATGGTATTACCGTGCTCCTGGAGAAAGTTGGCTGCATTAAGATCTTGTCTGTAAAGATTGTGTGTGAAGGCATGGCTGTTGAGGTACCTCATGGGTAGCCAGGTAAAGGGAGATTGTGTCCCTTTGAAGTTGAAGGCAAACTATGTGTGAGAGGCTGTTGAAATAGGCACTGAACATGACATATTAGCCAAGTCTATGAGTGCAAAGTATTAACCAGTTATTGATTGGATGGAATTTATTATTTCAGTACTTGGTATGGAAGCATTAATGGGTGGGGGGCCTCAGCATTAAGGTTGCAATAATCCATTGTGAGGTTTCATTCAGGTTTAAGAACAGGGTAAACTAGGCTGTTAAATAATGAAGCAGTGGGGATAATCACTCTTTTTCTAAATAGGTCTTGTATATGGATTTTAAACCTCAAAGGTTCTGTTTAATGTGGGCCATATTAACTATTTTAACTAATGGGGGAGGGCAGGGTCCATGTGGTCCCATTTTGGTAAGCCAAGTGTAAGTACCAAAACTTCATTCAATTTTAATTTATTACTCATTGGGTCAGAGCATCCATACTCAGTATGGAGTATTTCAAGGTAATGAGTGTTATGGCCATGGGGAATTTAGGCAAGGCATTAGTTCTGATGATTAAGGTGAGGTATACCTATTTGTCTTCCTTACATATCCTGAAATGTCCTTAGTAAATCCCTTTAGATTATGGGGCATACCTTGTTTAAATTTAGGGGAATTCCCACATGTAAATCTAATGTGAGCCCCAGTATTGATTAAAGCCATGAAAGTTTGGTAATTAGTGCATTTCAGCTGATGTTAAAAGCTAGTTCAGAGTTTATAGGTTGTCGAGGCGCCAAAACCAATTAGCAATCTTCGAACTTTTTTGTTTTTTGTATAAATTCTTTTAGTAAATTTTGGAATTCTAATTGGGTCAAATTGTGACCTCTATTTGAGTTTTTTGTTTGTTTCCTCCTCCTGTATTCACTGTTTGTTTGTTTTTCTTTTGGTGGTTACTGTATATAGTTTTGTGATGAGGGGCCGGGGAGAGTCCTCGCTACCCTACTCATAAGCTTCTTCCTCCAGAGTTGCAAATCTGTGTCATCAGGATTAGGGTCTCCCTCATGGCAATAACCTTCATAGGGTTTAAGGATCCTGGGCTTAAACTGAATTTGAATTAACCCCTCAGCTGTGCCACAAGGGAACCATGGATGCTCTTCTCTATAACCCTGAAGATCAGGATCTTTTGTTTTGGCCAACAGTGACATAGCAGCAGCAAAGACATTTTGTAGAGTCCTAATGAGCCATCTGCTTTTAGAGTGTAGACCACACGTTCCACGTGGTGACTGGTCTTCCTGCACGTGAACCACCACCAATAGACCCATAGATTGCATAAGGTATCGGTATTTCCCTGAGCACTTTATAGAATGGGGGCAATGCCTGGCTGAGACAACCAACCAGTAGTCACAGGGCAAGGGTCATTCCCCTGAAGTCACAGCTTGTGCTGGAATCTAGACACATGATTCCATCTGAGACACAGATAGATCTGGACCAAGACACATGACCCAGGGCCACTTTGCTCTTGGCCCCTTAACACCAATTATCGTATCTTCCAACTCAGTTCAGTTAAACCTGTAAGAGAGGCGTGGTAGGGCTCAGCAGATGCAGCACAGGCTGCACAGCTTAAAGCACAAGGTTGCCAGCAGGCAGTGCCTCAAAAAAGCTAGCCAGTTAGCAAACCAAAGCAAGAGAATAGAGAGCCCCTGGGATGGTGGTCATTGCCTAACACTGCTTATTGTGCCAGGTGTGTGATTATCCCACAGAGAAGAGGGGGACCCACCCAAAACTTGGTTCAGATGTTGAGATTGATGATGCTATATATCCACCAAGTGGGTATGAAAAGATTTCTAACTCACATGATGAGGGTTTCTGGCGAGAGCAGTGTGGGCTACCAAGCAGGTCCAGAAATAGCTTGAGAGCAGGAAAAGGAGGCCACATTGGTTTTTATGGTGTCTTGAAGCTGGGGCTGGGGTGAGGATTCCCATGCAGGGGCTAGGACTTGTGTGGTTGGGACTTCCCACTGGCACTAAAGGTGGAAGTACTTGAAGTTTCTTAGCAGCATGTCCAGATATAGGGCAGAAGATAAAGAGAGAATGGTGGTTTTGAAAGCTGTCAACATCAAACATCAAAAAGGCAGTAAGACTCTAGTACTAAAGTTATGTCGCTGCAATTGCAGAACTCATTTGGCTTAGGCTTTTGAGGGGGAGCAACTGGATATTATTTCAGGATTTTATTTTTATTTTTTTTTCGGAGACAATGTCATCAGGCATTCCCAGTAAGGAGGTATGTTCGAATATTTGGGGGGGGGCGGGGGCGGGGAGGTGTACTTTCAAACTACACCATCTTCCTCCACCTTGGTCTCCCTCAGGTCTCCAAGGAGATTCTGATTCATACCCTACCAGTTCCCTAAGAATGAAGCCTCCTTGAGCCATGATTACTGACAGGAGTAAATGATATGGCTTAGGACAGGAAAAAGAGAACCACTTGCATTGTTATTTGAAGGGTCATGGAGAAATGGACCACTTTTGACCTTTGAATTGCTTTAATGCCCACTCACTCTTGTGGTCTGAACTTCCTGCTGGCACCAGCTTCTCACTCTTCCCTGGTATGTTGTACCTGTGTTCATGACACTCCCTCTACTTGCAAGGCCCTTCAGGAACCAGATCCTCTCAACTAGAAGCAGTTTTTTCTTAAACACTTGGCACTCTATTTCCATCTTGCACCGTTTATCTTATTCTTTTGTATATTTGTATTATTTTTTACATTCCTTATCTCTCCAGCCAGACTACAAGCTACCTGACTGCAGGGTTCATGATCGAGTCATCTTTGCATTCATTACTCATATAATTACTGCTATTAATAAAAGAGAGTAGATGTCATATATGTCTAATGAGCAAGTGAATGAATAAATGAAATTTAAATCTTAATATTCTGTGAAAATACACAGTGGCATTTTAGTTATAGCTAGGTAAACTGAGTAAATCACCAAAAGAAAATCCTGGTTTTATTTTTATAGGAAAGATACGCATTTGACTTGCAGCCACACAAACTCCTTGTGTTTACACTCAGGATTTCAGAAAGTGTTCCGTAGATCTCACGAGTTTTGCAATTGTACACAGGTTAGGTGAGGTGAGGGGAAGCTGCCTGCTTCAACCAGTGCAGCTGCACTTTGATTTATTACATAATTGACTTGCACGTAAGACTTTATCTGAATAAAGGTATTACTGCTTAAAAAGAGAAAACAACAAAAAAACAAAAAACTGCTATAATCGAGCAAATCAGTTTCTTGAGGCTATACTCTGTAATTTACTCAACCTGGTAGATAACTGAAAAATTGACTGTGCTCAGCACAGCCTAAAATATTCACATCAAAGGAACAAAAACATTCAGACCACATTTATTTCCATTCTGAGCCAGCAGATACCTGCTGCATTTGAAGGCCAAGGCATGGGTGTGGTTCAGAGATGGGTTAGACCTAAATGCTGAATGCCAACAGTGACAGCACTTCCTTCCAAAGGCATAGGCAGCTGGAGGTTTCCTGGCATTGTTTATGTCAAGCCAGCCCACAATGTTATATCCATATCTCTGCTGCAAACCTTGTGCCAAAGGCCTCGGCCACCATTATTGCCTCAGCAAGTCCCCCACTGACAGCAAAGATAGATCTCCTGCTTCCAGGTGCTACCACAGATAAAGTGGCTCTAACAACTAGTGGAGTCATTTGTGATGCACTTTTAATTGGATCAATTTCCTCTCAATTACACAATCTTTAGAAATCGGATGCAATTTCATAATCAGAACATGGGGCTTTCTCCAGGTGAAAAGCACAGGACAGACCAGTTCAACATCATTTTAATTAGCTCCTTTCCTATCCTTTGGCAGCTATCACAAGAGAGGCCAAAAAAGCACCACCATCACCACCAAAGAAACAATTTTGAGTAGCTCGGCTTAGCAGATTTTGCGTCTGTGAAAGCAAGGTAATAGTTTTTTGGCTTGCCATCAGCCCGGCACCCAGAGTACAAGATATGTTGCTTGGTAAACACCAAAGCCTGAGGAACCTTGTCACAAAGTCCCTCACCCACTTCTGGGCTTCCTAAAAGCACAAGTTTCTTCCTTTGTTGAACTGTAATTATAAGGATAAAGCAGATGGCGGAGGCTGAGTTTAGAACAGGGTGCTGGTGACTATAGACCTTGGGGGCTGATTCTGTACACGTGTATGTGGAAGTAAGTTTTGGATTATCTTTACATAATAGTGCTTTTTGCTGCATTTTGACCCAGGTAGATTCGTACTGCTCTCAAAGAATGCAGTGTCAGACATGGAAGCAAAGCAGCAAGGTACACCTTATCCCTCCCCTCACACCCCAAATTCCATATTTAATTAAAAGACATGACTACCAGAGATGAAGAAACAATGATCAATTAGTTAATGCTTGATAGAGGAATGGAAATAAATCCCCAAACCAAATATTACGCACTGACTTGAGGAAAATACAGAATAAGGACCAAACAGTTTTGCTTTAGCAATGAAAATGAGATGTGTCCACCTCCCCACTTTGTTGGCCCTGGCGTGTGTTGTACAATTCCACAGACGACTCCTAGCACAGGTCAGTGGAGAGAGGTAATATGAAAAATGATGCGCTCTAGAGACTATTCAAGAACGTCTGCTGACTATATTAGCATTTATTTTTATTTCCAACTTCCTATGCTTTGGCATAATTCCAATCCACATGCTCCTTTAAGAGGCAAGCGATTTCCAGGCTAAAGCCTTCGACACCAACGAGGGTCAATCCATTCTCTGTCACATCTGCCAATTACAGACCAATCCAAGATGGCACAAAACCCCCAGAGCCAAGAGGTATTGCTTCCCAAAGGGACTGTATAGCTCCCATGGTGGCACGAAATGAATGGTCTTTCACACTGGTAAAGGTGGTCAGACCTGAGACATCATGCCACAGGAATATGATGTCTGGAGTGTCACTGAAAGGTGGGGTAGATCCCACTAAATGCATGCACACTAAACGCAGCAGAGTTGAAGAGGAAGTGTCACAGATGGAGAATGTTACAATAGGAAGGAAGTAGTGGACCAGAGTTATCAAAGCCAAAAGAGAGGAAAATCAACTAGGGTTCAATACACGGGAAAATTTCAAATACAGGGGAAAGAGGCTCTCTGCTGAAGCCTTAGAAGTGCCTAAGTTCTAATGAAACATCAGCTAACCTCATATCGTGTGTCCTATTTGGGGTAATGCATCTGTTAAAGCTCTAAACCTAGGCGAGGAGATAATGCAGATGAAAAACTCTAGAAGACAGAGCTTCTAAACTTCTAGGACTAGCCAGCTGGAATCAGGACACAGGCCAAGTCTACACTACAGTACCACCAACAACCAAGGAATAGGGAAGGGAAGTTGCTCGGGGAGCAGAAGAAACTGCTATTTCCCAGCCCCTAAGGGGTAGAATATCTTCTCAGATGGTAGCTGTAAATCTTGATGCAATGATCCCAACAGTCCAAGACCAGGAGCTGCCCCTTAGGTGTGAGGGCGATGCCCACTGGACAGGTGAGCCCCTCTCGAATCAGGACGCTATAGCCCCCACCCTTAGGAAAGTGGAGAATTTCTTTGCGACTACTGTCAGCCACGATGAGATCACCACGGGCATCCACACACATGCCAGCAATGCAGCGGAAATCCTCGTTCTCCGAGAAGAAGTGGCTAATCTGGCGGCCCAGCTGCCCGTCAGGGCCCACAGAGCCGATGGAGAAGCCACCCTCCAGGTGGTGCTCGTTCTGGCGATTCTCCAGATTGAGGCCCAAGCCCTGGGTGAAGTAGACAGTGCCTTCGGCGTCACAGGTGACAAACTTGGGCCGCACAGCACTGCAGAGGCAGCTGTATTTGACCACCCCTGCTCCTCGGTCAACAGTGAAGCACCAGAGCTTTCCACCTTCCACATCAGTTACCACAAACTGGCCAGATGGAAGGGCTGTGATGCCCCAGGGTTTGCTCAGCTGGCTCCTGTGACAGGCCACGCAGTGGCCATCCAAGGTGTATACCTTGAGGGAGTTGTCATAGCTGTCAGTCACACCAATCAGCCCATGGCAGTTCATGGCAACTGAGAGAGGAGTGAGATTGGGCAAGTCAGCCCCAAGGAAGCTCAGCACAAAGCTATCAATGCCGCTGGGGCTGCGGCGGATCTCCTTCAAAAAGCCTTTGCGGGTGAAGACTTGTATACGGTAGTTGCCACGGTCAGCAACCAGCACTTCGCCTTGACTGGTCACGTAGAGACTGACTGGAAGGTTGAACATGCCTGGAGTGCTGCCTTTGGCCCCCATCTTCTTGAGAAAGAGGCACTGCTGGATGCTGGCGGCTGTGTCAGAGCCCCGCTGCTTAGCAGGAGAGGCCCTAGGGCTAGCAGCCACTTCCTCGGGGCTCATGTCCATCTCTCGAAATGTAACGGAGGAAGAGGCAGCAGAGGCTGCAGCCTCCATGGCCCAGGAGTCTTCCATGTTGACCGTCCGGGGCTTCCTAGCTGCCTGCCCGATTTGGAGGGGGCCGACGTGGCCGACCTTGAGCAGCTCCACGTCCTGCAGGGTGAGCTCCCGGGGCAGGCTGGCAGTGAGCGCCGGCTCCTCCTCATCGGCTGTCTCTTCCAGCAGTGCTACGTCTGCCTGCTTGATCTTGGCCAGGAAGTAGTCACAGCGAGACACAGCCTGCACCTCGGCGACGTTGAGCAGGTCGCTCTGCTCTTCCACCACCTGACTGTTAGACTTCTCAACCTCGGCCAGCGAGCCCGTGAAGAACTTCCGGGAGCGCGCCAGCTCCTCCTGGACCCTGCGCTCCTCGTGCCCGTACTCCTGGAGGACTGCTTTGTACCTCGCCTGAAGGTCCCTGGAGACTCCTTCCAAGGCCACCTTCCGGCGCTGCAGCTCCCCCATGAGCTCCCGCAGACGGGCCAACTTCTCTCCAAAGTCCCGACGCCGCTCCTCAGCTGCTTCTTTGACAGGGAGCGTACAGTGGCCAGGAGGCTGGTGGTCCGCCTCCCGGCAGGGCTCACACAACACCACGCTGCAGCTTCGGCAGAACTGCCGGGGCAGCCGCCGCCCGCACGACCGGCACATGAGCAGCCCCACGGCCTCACTGAGCCCAGCCGTGTCAATGATCTTCAGCACCGTCAGGTTGTCCGTCAGCTGGGTCAGGCTGGTTATGCGGGTAATCTTGCTGCAAAAGGGACAGCGGACGCCGTTGATGCTACTGGCCAGTAGCTTCTCCAGGCACTGGCGGCAGATGGTATGGCCGCAGTGCAGGAGCTTGGGCCGCAGCTGCTCCTCCGTGAAGGACTCCATGCAGATGGGGCATTCCAGCACTTCCCGCAGGGCATCCAGGTTCAGGTGAGAAGCTGCCGCCGCAGCCATTGCTGTTGCTTTGAAGGGGCCTCTGCTAGCACAGCCCAGGACCGAACAGCTTAGTGTTCATGCTCCAGAGGGTTGGATCCTGCTAAAGAGAAAAGGAAGCCATTATTCCACTGCCTCTACGAGTTAAATCACTCAAGAAACATTTAGAGAATGGCTACCATCACTCAGTTCAGTCACTGACTGGTTTGGAAAGATAAACTGGGGAATGATTATGAGAAGTCTTCAGAGCCAAAACGAGACCTTGGAACTTCATTCCGATGAACACAGAGAAACAATGCATGTTTTGGAGCCGGGAACTAATAGGATCAAGGCTTGAATGCAGTGGGGGAAAAGGCAGAGAAACTAGTTTGGAAGCTACGGCAAAACTGCCTGGCGAAAGGTACAGGGAGCCTGAACTAGGGAGGAGGTGGTGGAAATGGAAGGAAGATGCATGTGAGCAATATTCCATAAGTACGATCACTAAGATTTGTTAGCTGAGGGGATTGGGGTGGGGAAGTGGTAGCGCTAAGACAGCCAAAGACTCAAGCCCGGATGATTTGAGAAATGGTAGTCCCTTATCAGGGACTTAGTTTTGGCCTGAAATACCCCCTCCTACAAGCCGTACCTGCCATGAATCCTCCCACCCTCCTCGATCCACATATGCTCACCAAGTAGAACCACAGAGATCTCAGTGCTCTCTCTGCAGCCTTATGTCAATGTCAGTTTATACCCAAAATAAGAATGAATAGATCTAGCAAGGTGAGGCACAAGGATAAATTCAGCCCTTCTTAAATGCAAATCCTACAGCTGCACCTGTGCAGTCTTGTGATCTGCAGATGGTCAACCTTCGAGAAGGAGGAGGAGGAAGACCAGTTAGCTTGGTTTTCAGGGCAATGCAGCAAGCTGAGAAAAGCTTTGCAAATGTCATTAATTCTTTCTCCACCCATAGAGAAGAAGGGGAGTCAGCGTGGAGATACGTGTTACAAATTTCCCCATATTTAGCTTCGTATCACAGTCTGACAGATATTCTGGAGCAGACATGCACAGTCTGTCTAAAGTCAATCCAACCTCCCTGAAATCCCACTTTCCTTCTACTGGAAAGGAGAGAGTATACATGTAGTGCTTACTATGTGCTAGATACCATGCTAGACGCTCCACATACTTAATCTCATTTAATACTCATAATGACCCTATGATGTAAGTACTATTTTCATTACCCTATTTTACAGATGAGGAAGCTAAGGCTCAGAAAAACTGGCTCAAGGTCACATGGTGCAAACATGGTAGAACCATGCAGTGCAGATATCTTTAACTTTATTTAACCCAACATTACTTCAAGCTTTTTTTTTTTCCCGTCATACAACACTTACCATACTCTGAGAAATGCTGCCTAACAGCATAGAATTGTCTCCACAATTAAGAATCATGAGATTTAGCTGCTCTAGAGTGAGTTAGATTGCTCTATTAGCTGAGTGACCCACTCCCACACACCAGCCTGGCAACCTCTTATGACTCAAATCCATGCCTCAACAAAATAACACATTACCACATACCATGAACCTAAAAGGTCTCATGGGACTATCCATGTGACTAAGCTGTGAACGCTGAATGCTTACATGTCACGGGTCTGGCTGCAGTCATATAGAAACACTGATAGAAACCTCAGCTCAGGACCCATGCAAACCTCCTCAATTCCAAACCAATAGCTTCAGTTCTCTCTTCCATCATCTGGGACAACAGACTGAGGGCAACATTTGGTATCTGGATCCAGAGCATGTTACTTTACAGTGCACAGGGACATCTGTTCTTCTCAGAACTGGCACTGCAGATCAGCTAATTAAACAAGTCTGCCAACTTGTAAAAATACCAGCAAATTCTTTCTCCAGTTTTCTGGAATATCATACCACCTCCTTCAATTAAAAAGCTTCCTGCCTCCCTGTTTAAGCCATCCACTTTAAAAAATGAATTTACTATGCCCACGTCCATTCCCCAAAATATCTCAGCTGTATGCAGCTTCACTAGGCTCTCTGAGGCAAAAGAGAATGTCAAGGATTCCTTTCCTAAAGCTGCCATGCTTTGCCAGGAAACGTGACGTCCCATCAATAAAGCGTCAGGTGTGGAGGCAGCTGCCTATCAGGCTAGGCTTCCACTGAAAGTGGTGTTCCCAGGTTGCAGAAATGGGAGACATGGTTCAGGCCTTTTCTAGGTCTGAGGCTGTGGGACCGGCAGATACAGCCCCTCTCTTGCAGAAGGATACAGCTGGTCATTACTGTTAACACCGAGAAGGATTCAGGTGGAAAGTCAATTTGAACTCAGTTTCCGTTGAAAAGACGTATGTGTGAAAGGAATTGTCTTATCATCCCAAGTCTTTAAGTTAGCTGCCCATTTTCTCTGCCAGCTATAAAATCTAAAACCAATCAGAATGAACCCCCAACATGTTATTTACAATTTTGGCTGCCTTCCTGATACTTTGAACATATTTCCTGTTGTGCACTTTGTACTGTCAACTCTTGACCCCTCACCTCAGCTTACTGCCCACCCCCACCAATTTCTTTGATCTCATGATTAGTACTGCGCACCCCATACTGATACTAGCCCAGCTCTGAGTCAGCTTCAGATGAGAATCTACCCCTTAAGCTGTGTTTGCTCCAGCTGCCGTAAGACTCAGGAAAATACTGTAGTCATACCCTAGCCTGATCTAGCTGCTTCTGGCACCACTAGGCTTTCCCCAGTCTATGACATAAATAACAAGGGTAGCAGAACAAAAACAAAAACCCATGAACCTTGAAGTCAGAGAGAACTGGGATCAAATCAGCATGTCATTTACAAGTTGTGGGACAGGAAGCAAGTTATTTAATCTCACTAAACCTGTTTTCTTACTTTATAGAAGATAACTAACTTTATAGTTACTGTGATGATAATTTCTTACTGTATAAAACGGTTACTGTGATAATAATCCATATAAAGTGCTTAGTCTGGAAACTGGTAGGTATGCAATGAAAAACTGCTATTTATCATAATTTTAGTAACAATCAGGAACAGTATTAACATTATAACAACTAGTACTAGTATCAACAAAGCATTTAGTTTACAAGCTGCATTTGAAAGGATGAAGAATCTTTCCTTTTATGGTATATAAAGGCACATAAAGATTAATAACCTGTCAGCTTTGAAGGAATTTGATTGAGGACACTAGATATCCATGTTAGAAACTGGCAAATGAATTCACAACTTCTCTTGTTCAGAAAATACCAAGAGGGGCATTAAAGTAATTATGCAATAAAAAATAGATTTTAGTAATAGCAGGAGCAGCAGCAGTGGTTGTGGTGGCGACCACCCAGCCAGTGAGAAGGATTGAACAGGCACTTTTCAAAAGGCAGACAGTATCGAAGATATCAGATAATACACTTCAAAAATTAAAATTCTGAACCTTCCCTGGAGATTGTTTTATCTGTTCTCAAAATCAAAGGATTAGAGATGACCTAAGGTTTCAAATTGCCATCCAGTGGTTGAATCCCCACCATGGGATAGTTCTCTAGATGTCTCTGTTCCCTAAACCTGTTAGCCCCTTGGGGGGCTTAAGCTATGAGCAAAACTGCAGGACTTTAAGAAATTAATTAAACAACCAATCTTTACTGAGCACCTACTATGAGTCCAGCCCCATGAAAACACTGGAGATATAATTTTGAGCAAAAACAGACAGGAACAGAGTTCACATAAAAACTAGAAAACATGTGAAACAGCACCTGCATTTCCGTTCACAAGACATAAAGGTCCATCCTACTTCTTTCACAGTCCCCTGGTTTGACTGGGTTTTTCGCAAGGCTTATCACATTTCCTTTCATGACAGCTTTCTAAACTTTGTTTATTCCTCCAGCATTTGAATGGAATGCGAAGCAAGTGCATAACCATCTCCCTGCCACCAATGGTCACTCTCCAGGAGTGGCTACAGGGCTGACTTTAAGAAAGTCAGTGAGGTCCTCATCTGACACTCACCCAGTTCTGTGTGTGGGAGAGGATTCCTAATGTTACATTACTCAGGGCATTTAAGGTACCTGCCAACAGCTAAGATAAACTCCGCAAGTAGGGGCTCATCGGGAAATGCAGGCATGACCCCAAAGCTGTACCACTATGGGACACACAAAACAACCCAGAAGGGCATGTCTGTAGTGAAAAAAAACCTTTAGCTAAAACTAAATCAATAATAGAGTTTGCTGGAAAAAACCAAAAGAAACACTTCTCTGTCTTCCTCCAAAACTGCAGGACCTAGAAAGGATCCCCTGAATCTTCCACAAACATGTGCAATGCTGCCAATGAGACTCAAAGAATATAGGACAAGGGGAAAATCAGCAGTCTTCTCGGGGGACTTCCAACTGATCTCGACCCACCCTACTCTCAGTTTGTTTCTCTGCATACAGCATATGCACATTTAACCGTGAGCTTTTGATTAAAGGATCAGGAAGCAGATCCTGGGAAGGGTACAAGAGGGAATGGGAATTTGGGGGAGACCAGTGGGAGCTGCTTAGGTTCAAGGAAATTTGGCAAAGCAATACTCAGTCCCCTTCCAGCCTCACCATCCTCTCATAATTGCTACCTCTCATAAAACTGCCATTTACTGAATGTCAGGCACCTTTTACACATTACCTCTTATTCTCATAATAACTACGTGAAGTATGTTTTATTCCTCTTTATAAATAAGGAAACTAGGCTCAAAGAAAAGCAACCTGTCCAAGGTCTCAAAGCTGCTAAGTAGTAGAAGTGAGATTCAAATCCAGGTGTGTCAACTCCCAGCCATAAAACCACAGCCACGCAAAAGATGTATTATGGTTTCCTAGCTGATTAGGCTACCATTAGCTCTAGGCACTCTGGTTGAGAGGCTGGTAAAGGTACCTAGGAATGGATTTCTAATCTGATTGTTCCACTAGAAGAACCTAATGGAGGTAGTAGTGTCAAAGAGGCAGCACATCCGTGTGCATGGACAATGATCCACTTCAAGGGCCTTGTAAACTTTTGACCACCAAGCACTCTCCAGACGTGAGTGTATGGGCTCTTAAGTATTGAAAAAGCCTTTCTACTAAAACTAGTATAATGTAACTTATGAGTCAGACAGATCTGGGCTCACATCCCTGCTTTGCAACTTGCTATGGAGACTTGGGTAAATCATTTAACCTACTAGTTTTCTCATCTGTAAAAAGTAGAATAGCACCTAGATTATTAGCAGGATCATTGGCAGGATTAACTGAGATAATGCACACAATAAGCACTCAATAAGTGGTAGCTATTCGTGTTTTCAATAGATTGAAGCTGATAAGGGCAAGTACTTGTCCAAGATCACCTAGTAAATTAGCAGCAGAGGAAAGATTTTGAACTTTAAGCCTCTGATTCCCAGGCTGATTCCATTTCCATTACATATCTTCCTTAGGGCTGTGTGTGGATATTCCAGCTAAGTCTCTGGCCTTCTGATGCAGTCCTACTATGTTTCTGAGCTGGTTTCAGCAATGCTATAGCTAGTCCTGGAGTTGACAGAGCAAATGCTGTCATTCTGTTCTAAGGGAAAGAAGCCCACAAGAGATCATTCAGAACAGGAGTTACTTTCCAGAGTATGGATGCCTTCAGCCTCGGTCCCTGCTATGAAGTGTTTTTTCAAGCCAATGGCCTCCATACCTCACCCTCTAGTCTCCTGCACCTCATCCTGTCTGCTAACCTCAAGGTCCTCTCCTTATCTACCCACTGGTCCTGGCCTAAGAGCAAATCAAGAACAAAGTCCAGGGCTACTCCCTACCTAATCAGATGGATTTATTCCCTTTACAGTTCAATCTGATACTCAGCGATACTCACTGGGCCATCCTTTCATTAGAGGGGAATGAGCTGAGATAGACAGTAAGACCAGGCAGGCCCCAGCAAAGAAAAAGCAAGGGAAGAGAGAATATACAGGATTACAGAGATCTGAATATGAACCTACCTTTGCCATCTCTAGCTGTGGAACCTTAGACAAGTCACTGCCTAAGCCTTAGTCTCCTTATGTGTAAAACTGGACATTGTAGCACCTACTTAGTAGGGCTGTTATGAAAATGAGTAAGAAAGTAGATATGAAAAGGAAATATTACTAAATGTTGAGCATTTACTATGCACCAGACATGAGGCACTCTGATTTACTTCACTGAGTCGTCACAATAATCTGTGGTGTAGGTCCTGTTATTAACCCCATTTTACAGATGAAGAGCCAGGCACAGGAAGGTTAAGTAACTCATTCAAGACAGAGCCGAGATCGGAATCCAGGATATCTGACTCTGGCGCAGAGTTCAACTTTGGCACTAATGACATTCTGGACCCGACACTTCTTTGTTGTGAGGACTGTTCCGTGTGCTGTAGGGTGCTTAACAGCGTCCCTGGTGTCACCTACGAGAGGCCAGTAGTCCCCCCCACCCCAACTATAACAGCCCAAAATGGCTCCAGACATTGCCAGATGTCCCCTGGGAGACAAAACCACTGCCAGTTAGGAACCATTTCTTTAGAACTTGGCCCAGGACTAAATGCTCAATGCATCTGAGATGCCCTTTTCTTGTCTCTCTCCCAGTTCAAACACCTCATGTGGGATTAACCCAATCTACTTATATCACTGATAAGGAAAATAAGACGTGAGATCATGTTCCACTCATCCCCTGGAAGTCTCACACACTAGCTGTCACCGCAGCTTGAAGGGACAGGCAAAGCGGGGCTTGGACAGATGACCTTGAAGAGTCTCCTGCTTTATGATTCCACTGACCACTCTCTTTCCCCACCCCACCCCCGAAGCCTACCACTTTCAGCAGGTCTGGGGTTCAGAGTGGAGTCAGTGGTCGTACCACGGCTGCCTCATGATAAGGGATCTCTGGCTAATAATTGAGGGAGGTTCTGCCCCTCACAGGCAGTCAGGCTCCTTCAGGAGTCCTGAGCTCAAAGACTTACGACTTTCTTGCTGGACCCCTGAACTCTGCTCAACTTCATACACTCATATACAGTTTCATACATTACTTCCAGGTCTTTGGATCCCCAGAACTCCCTTTGCTTCCCATGCAGAGACTTCAGGAAAATTCCTTTAGCGGCCCTAGACACCCATCCACGACTCTATTCAGTCTCTTAATTGTACAGTCCAATCAGTACCTCTCCACCCCACCGTTCAACCCTTCCTAAATCCCATTCCCAACTCGCCTACAATACAGAATTCCAGCCTTTCGGGCTCTACCCTGCCAGCCTCACCAGCTGCTCACTCGTGCCCTGAATCCCTCTGACACAGATCCTTTAATCTATTTCCAAACCCCTGCAGCCTTCAGCCCTGCATCACAGTTGAACACCCCAGTCCCACACCTCAGATGTGTGCCCGCCCTCAAGCGGAGCCTCCACCCCCTGCGTGCCATCAGGAATCCTGCCCCGCCCTCAAGCCCTGCTCCTTCCTCTTTTGCCCACCCGTGTCTTCTGTCGCTTCAAACCTTAGGCAGGTCTCTTCTCTTTGCCGACCAGATACTGCTTCCCACTGCTTCCCGCACGAACTCAGCCCCTCATTCTTCCCCAGATTCCACTCGGGAAAACGCTTCCTCCTCAGCCATGAGAATAGCCCCGGACCCTGCTCCCTCTGACCTCAGATCTCGCCCCCAGCCCCAAAGCCTAGTGCCCCCAGACTCCCTCAAGCCTCCTGAGATTCTGCACCCCAAACCTCACCAACGCTCCACCATTCCTTCATATTTCCGAGATTCTGCACCCCTGGTCCCTCGAGGGCCTTCAGATCCCCTCCCGTCTCCCAGATGCTGCACCCGTCTCTCCCCAGGGCCCCACATTACCTCATACCTCCCGAGATGCTGCACCACGACTCTTCTCAGAGTCCCTCTCTCCCCTCCCGGCCGCATTTGCTCCGAGCTCCTCAGCCCCGTCTCGGGGCCCCGCCGCCTCCCGAGCCTGCCCCCGCGTAGCCCCACCCCCACCCCGGTCCCACTCCTCAGATCCGGTCCCCCAGACCCTGCCATTCTGGCGTGGACCGGCCGCTGCACGCCGGCACAGCCCCCCGCGCCGCTCGTCAGCCACCGCCCGCGACTCCGGCCTCGGTCCCGCGTCCCCCACCGTCCATCCCGCCCCCTACCTGACCGCCCGCGGCTCCGACGCGTCCACCGCTGCCAGCCCACCCGCCCGCCGCGCTCTGCGCACGCGCCAACGCGCGCCCCTTGGCGGGCGCCAATTCGCAGAGCCGCCTGTCCGTCACTGCGCCCCGCCTCCCCCCACGCATGCTGGGGCTTGTAGGCAGTGGGGCCCGAGCTCGCGGCCCAGCGGCCGGGTGGCGGCGAGCCCTCTGGAAAGAACGAGGTGTCTGGGGAACACGTAGTTCAGCTTTCTGTCCCCGTTGTACGGTTAAAGAAACTGAGGCCCAAGTTCACTCAGCAAGTCGGGAGCTAAACCAGAACTCACGTGTCTGACCCCAATCTGTGTCAACCCCTTTGCTAAACCATGGCCTCCAGGAGTGTTCCTCAGCCAAGCCTTGGCACCTCTCAGAAAGGCCTCGCTCCACCTCAGCTTTGCCATCTGAGAAATGGGCCAAGGAGACAATACAACATCCACTCTGGGGCAAGCACAGAACCTGGACCGCTTGAGAAGGTAGCTCTTCGGGCCCCTCAGTTCTCCCTGTGACACACCGCAGCAGCCTAGAGATAAGCTTATCTGATGAACAAATTGCTCTCGTGAAGGATTCTTACTCCTATTCAGCTGGGAGGCCGACAGCGGAGGTAGATATGAGAGCACACTCTACATCCTCTGTAGAAGCTACCCAGGAACCCAAAGCCAAGTCTCGTTTGGGGGGAGCCAGGAGGGGTAAGAGTCTTCGCAGGTAAGCGATGGTCTAGCCTGTTGGCAGGCGAGGACCCTGGGTCGTTTGGGGCCAACTACAGGCTCCTGCAGGTGACCATATAGTATAGCTTAGGAGTAGGAAGGAGTTTGAAGGAGGATGGGCTTGGATGTGACATCCCGGGTAGATAATGCGACCCTTCACGACGATAAAACAACAAACAAAAACAATAACGAAACTGCCTGGCTGCAGCTAAACACTTCACGTGCATAGTTCACTTAGTCTTCATAATCACCCTATGAGATAAGCAACTGATGCCACGGTAATTGAATAACAGGGCCCCAAGTTGATAAGATTGGAACCTGATTCTGAGAACCCACACTCTTAACCTCTCGGCCCTTTTTTGGGGGGGAGGGGGCTGCACCATGGGGCATGAGAGATCTTAGTTCACCGACAAGGGATAGAACCTGTGCCCCCTGCAGTGGAAGGACGGAGTCTTAACCAAGGGACCGCCAGGGAAGTCCCTCTTTATTTCTAAATGGAGATGAGGTTTGCTATAGGATTAACCGAGATTATTAATATATAGTGGTTTGCATTTAGCTAAGGGTATGCTCACTGCATGCCCAGCAAGTACTTGCAATTTGATGATTTCTCACAAAGCATATACCAGGTTGGATTTTAATTACCCACTTCCCTGCAGTTGTCACCAGTGGGCTGTGAACTCCCTGAAGGACACTGCCTGCTGGTTGTCATCTCTGTTAGCACTGTGCCCAGCATGCAGAAGTTGCTGAGTGAGTCAGACTCAGAAATGTGACCTTAGGCAAATCACATCCCCTGTCTAACCTAGAGTTAGTCCAGCTGCGGAATGACTCAGTGGGGTCAATCGAATAAGAGCGGACCATTTTTTGAACACCAGCAATATACCAGACACTCCATAGATACTGTCCTATGTCACAATGAATCTTTTCAGCAATGATTCAAGTAGGCATCAGTAGCTTTATCTTACAAAAGAGGCAGCCGAGACTCAGCAAGATTAAATGGCTTGCCTACAGTCACCTTTTGGGAAGTGGCAGGGCTGGAGTACAAATCAAGGCCAGTTAGGCTCATGACATGCTCCAAACCACCGTCCAAAGACTGCCCACATTTTATGACACCAGCTATCTTTCTATTGATACTTTATTAAGTAAGGTTTGTTTTTAAGCCTCAAAAGAGAAGAGAGATGATATTTAGGAATTCAAGGAAAATGAGGCAAATGGTGCCTGTCATTATGACCACAGATCATGATCCTGTCAAGGCAAAGACCCTCAGGTGAGCTGTTCTGAGTAGCATTGCCAGCAAAAAAGAGGGACTGCCGTCTGCCCTGGGTTTCTGCCATGTTGGAGACTTAGTGCAGCCTGTTTCACCAGAATGGCAAGGAGCCTCTCTGGACAGAAGCCTGGGGTTCTTCTACCAACCACTGTGTTGCAGGTGGGGGAGATGGGAGAGTTACTGTCAAACTGTTTATTCCCAGCCTTGAGACCTCACTTATACCCCCTTCTTAGACAAGGTGGGGAGTTAGCACTCTGTTTGATGAAAACCACAGTTACAAGCATAAAGTCTCAATTCAGGACTCATCATATTTTTTTTACTGACCTTTCCCCTATCATAGAGAGGAGCTAATGGTACCCCTGACAGTCTGGGGATATAGTCCAATCGTGCTTTCAAAAAACAACAACAACAACAACAAACCTTTTCTTTTCTCTTAAAAAAAATCTGTTTGCCTTTAAAAAATGTGTAAATTACTTACCAGTTAATTACCATGCTTCCCACAAAAATCTCAGAGTAAAATAAACACCCTGGGAAAATGCACGTATTTTAATCCTGTGACTTTGCATACCCTTGACACATTATTAGTTTTCCTCATAGACGGAGACATTTTAAAAATACTCTTTGTGGAGTACTTTATTTAGCATTTTACAATAACTTTTTTTTTTTTCATTTCACATTTAAACCACCTGTATCAGTTTGCTTGGGCTGTAGTAACAAAGTGTCACAGACTGAGTGTTTTAAAACAGAGAAATTTATTCCCTCACAGTTTGGAGGCTAGAAGTCTGAAATCAAGGTGGCACTGGGGCAAGGCTTTCTCTGAAGTCTCTAGGGAGGATCCTTCCTTCCTTCTTCCAGCTTCTGGGGGCCCCATGTGTTCCTTGGTTTATGGTAGCATAACTCCAGTCTCTGCTTCGGCTTCACATGGTCATTTTCTCCCTGTATGTCTCTGTCTTTCCATGGCATTCTCCTCTCTTTGTGTGTCTGTGTCGACTGAAAAAAATGCATAACCTAAAAGTTGAGAATTATATTTTATTTGGCGGACAATCTGGGCACTTAAGCCCAGAAGACAGCCTCTCAGATAGCTCTATGGGACTGCTCCCAAGAGGTAAGGGAGGAGCCAGGATATGTAGGAGTTTTGCAACCAAAACCAGGTAATCTGAACATCAAAAGATTACTGTTAGTTAAAGAAAACCAGACTTTTCAAGTTAATGAATTTAGTGCTTTTTTTATTTATGAGAAGATGCAAGAGTCTGGGCTGATTGAAATCATTCCTTTGATATGCACCTTAACTATCTGGGGCCAGTATCCTGCTTTTCTCCATCCTGAAGCCCCTCAGGGTGCACAGGTGGGGGTGGCTTCAGTGGCTGCTGGCTTGATGGCTGCAACATTCTTTGTCTCCTGATATAGGCGACATTTTGCATCCATACCTGTGTCTTCTTATAAGGACACCGGTCCTATTAGATTATGACCTCTATGTTACCCAATTAAAATTCCAGTATGACTTCATCTTAACTAATTGCATCTGCAACGACCCTATTTTTAAATAGAGTCACGTACTGACATACTGGGGGTTAGGATTTCAGCATATCTTTTGGGGGACACAGTTCAACTGATAACGTCCCCCTATCAGCTAAGCATTGTTTTCTCCATTTACAAATAAGATCTGTAGTTTAACCTCTCTTTCACTCCCTTTAAAATGGCGGTAACAACAGCTAATTCACAGAACCGTTGGGAGCAGAATAAGATACGGGTGTTAAGCACTTACATATTAGGATATTGCCTAACATGCAGTAATGTCCATTGCATTGCATTTATTATTATTAAGTTTGCTTATTAAGTCCACCATTGTGTGGTAGAGGGCTTCAGAGTCAGACAAACCTGGGCTGGAACCGCAATTCCACCCACCTGGAAGGTTTGGGGAATAGATTAGAAGATGATTGGAAGTAATGCTTAGTAACTTGTTGCAGCTGACAAGCTGTGTAACCTTGGGCAGCTTACTTAGCCTTTCTGTAGTTCACTTTCCACCCCTGCAAGATGGGAATAATAGTAATCTACCTCATAGTAATGTTGTAAGTTTTAGATGATTTAATAGATCTAGTTTTTAGAGCACTTCCTGAAAAAGTGCTCTATGAATGATAGCTATTAGTGTCATTATTATTATTATTACTATTTTGACAAATGTTCTCTTTTCCTTCTCATATTAGCAGCTGAATTCTGAGGAGAAAGATAAAGGTCTTGTTTATGGAAGATAGGGTAGAAAATCTAAAGAGTTAAAACCTGAATGCCTCCTAACCAAATTTGTCTGAGTCTGGAGATTTATAACTGCTAGCATTTCCATGAAACAATGGAAAATTATATCTGTCTATCTGTATTACTTATCTATCACGGAATAACAAATTACCCCCAAACTTTGTGGTTTAAAACAACACACATTTCTTATCTCACAGGTTCTGTGAGTCAGGAATCTGAGCACACCTTAGCTAGATCTGCTTCATGGTCTCTCACGAGGCTGCAATCAAGTTATTGGCCAGGGCTGGGGTCTCCCCTGAAAGTTTCAGGGAGGCGTGGTTTCCAAGATCATTTAGGTTGTTGTTGGCAGGTTTCAGTTCTTTAAGGGCTGTCCGACTGAGGGCTTCATTTCCCTGCTGGCTTTTGGCTGGAAAGCGCCCTCAGGTCCTTGCCACAGGAGCTATTCCAGGACAGCTTGTTTCAGCAAAACCAGCAAGAGAGAGGTCACAGCCTTTTGTAACCTCATCACAGGAGTGGCATCCCCTCAATGTTGCTGTATTCTGTTGGTTAAAAGCAAGTTACTCAAGTGGAAGAGATTATAACAGACAGTGTGTATCAGGAGGTAAGATTATCACAGGCTGGTTTCGAGGCTCCATCCCTCCTACCCACCTTCCCCCTCTCCTCTCCCCTTCCCTCCTTTCTCTTCTCCCTCCCTGGGTCTTTCATTCTGCTTATGTACATATCTATGTACATCTTACATAGATATCTTATCTTACATCTGTCAGTCATTTATCTGCTTTCTGCTGAAACTCTGACTCCAATCTCTGTATGTCATACTCAATCCCTGCGGGTTTCTCAACCTAGCCTATACTTGATACTTAGTAAGTGCTCAGTAAATGTTTGAATTCTATTTAAATTTACAGCATAAAAGAGAATTTTTTTTTTTTGTGGTACGCAGGCCTCTCACTGTTGTGGCCTCTCCCGTTGCAGAGCACAGGCTCTGGACGCGCAGGCTCAGCGGCCATGGCTCACGGGCCCAGCCGCTCCGTGGCATGTGGGATCTTCCCGGACCGGGGCACAAACCTGTGTCCCCTGCATCGGCAGGCAGACTCTCAACCACTGAGCCACCAGGGAAGCCCAAGAGAATTTTTAAAGTCAACTTTATCCATCACCTAATATAACCATTATATTGATTATATTTATGTAAATACTTACCAAGTTTCCTTTTAGTCTGTTCATACATACTTGTGACTGTGCTGGGTCTCCAACATTTTTTTTTAAATATAAGGTTTTATCTTTCATTTACTTTATGGAAAAATGTTTGAAATCATATTTTTCCGGCCTTTATGGTTGTCAAATTGGTTTGTTTGTTTTTTTTTTGCGGTACACGGGCCTCACTGCTGTGGCCTCTCTCGTGGCGGAGCACAAGCTCCGGACGCGCAGGCTCAGCGGCCATGGCTCACGGGCCCAGCCGCTCCGCGGCATATGGGATCCTCCCAGACCGGGGCACGAACCCGCGTCCCCTGCATCGGCAGGCGGACTCTCAACCACTGTGCCACCAGGGAAGCCCGTCAAATTGGCTATATAAGCATTTGTCAAGTTGACAAGCTCATCTTTAAACATTTAACCATCACAAGTAAAACTGCATAAATGTCCTTTGTGCTTTCTTTTGTTTGTTTGATTTATTTCCTTGTGCTGATATGGAAACAGCTGGTTTAGGATTTTTTTTTTTTTTTTTTGCGGTACGCGGGCCTCTCACTGTTGTGGCCTCTCCCGTTGCGGAGCACAGGCTCCGGATGCGCAGGCTCAGCGACCATGGCTCACGGTCCCAGCCGCTCCGCGGCATGTGGGATCTTCCCAGACCGGGGCACGAACCTGTGTCCCCTGCATCGGCAGGTGGACTCTCAACCACTGCGCCACCAGGGAAGCCCTGGTTTAGGATTTTGAATTTTTATTTCAGTATCATCACATTTACGTGCATTGGCCAGATCCAGTTTGTAGTGGTTTGAACTAGTGTGGATAGTCAAAGTGTTACCGAACCAAACTTGGGTCCACTTGACCACAGGCAGTAAAGCCAATCTACTGACGCTGGGTTGTGGTGAAGCAAAGTGGAGCGTTTATTTCAGGGCACCAAGCAAAGGGTCCAGGTAGTTAGTGCTCAGAAGGCCCAAACTCCCCAGTGGGTTTCAGGGAAAGATTTTTAAAGAAAGAGTGAAGGAGGGGGCTATGGGGTGTGTGATCAGCTTGTGGACAGTTTTCTAATTGGTTGGTGGTGAGGTAATCCGGAGTCAACATCATCAGCCTTCTGGTTCCAACCCACCTGGGGTCTCTGTGCTTCTGGGCAGCATATCGTTAACTTGTTCCACCTGGTGGGGGTTTCAGTATCTGCAGAACAGCTCAAAGGATACAGCTCAGAATATTATCTGTAGACCTTGAGGAGGAACTAAAAGTACTGGACTTTGTTTAATGGCTAAATTATTATTATTTTGTCTTGCTTGCTGTTTTCCTTTCTTTCTGCATTTTCTCACTTCTCTGATTAAATTTACTCTTTGGAACTCGGAGAAGGCCTTAGGAGGCTAAAATTTTTATACACATAAGAGGCAGGTGGAGGACATGGCGGGGTGGGGATGGAGTGGTGTCTGTTCTGGGAAGGCCCCATAGGATCCTGCCTGGTTACAAAAGGTCAGCGGTAATCAAACACTGACTGAGTAGAGACTTGGTAAATGTTAGTGGCATTGAAGGCTTGCTCAGAGAACATTCCCTGTGCAGTGTCACCAACCTCAGCTCGACTCAATGCGAAGTGAGGGCTACTGGAAGCTTTGCCATGTGCTTCATTTCTCCTAAGCCCCACATATCAACCCCAGTCCAGATCTCCTGCCCTCTTGGCTCCAGGATTTCAGCAGCTTTCTCTTTATCGTGGCTACCATTACCCTGTCCATCCATCGGTGTTTTGTTGTTGTTGTTGTTTTGCCCGCACCACGCACCTTGCAGGATCTTAGTTCCTGGACCAGGGATTGAACCCAGGCCCTCGACAGTGAAAGCACGGAGTCCTAACCGCTGGACTGCCAGGGAATTCCCAGTTGATATCTTTTAGGACTGGGTGGCAGCAGACTAGAAGACAGTCTCCTTTCCCCAACAGGCCTCACCACCTTTACCCACATATTCTTTTCATGTCACTGCTATCCATTATTCTAATTTAGTTTTCCAAAGGTAGGAAGATATTATTGCTTTTTAAAAAAATTGATATATAGTTATTTATAATGCATAAAATTTCATTATATGTTCTAAATTGCATTTAGAGGATACTGAAAATAAAGATGTATTTTTTCCCCATATACAAATTTATAGACCATTGAATTCTATCCATGGGCTTAAGAAGCACTGGCTGAAGTATACAGGCTGTCCCATGTACTTCCTATGGCATATATCAAAGGCACTTAATGTCTGATTTTTACTTTTAGTGAAGTTCAAGTTGATCAGCAGGTTCAGGTGCAGCGAGTCTGATCCATTCATTAGAATATCTCCCATCAGCCTTTCTACTAATGGTTTTAGCATTCATCGATGATAGCTGTCTATATCTATTATCTTATTAGGGATTACAAAATGGTAATTTTCTAATTCTGTCATTCTTCCTGCCTGTATTAAATGCAGTACTTCCATAAAGTAAATTGTCGTTACCCTGAAATCCAGTTCATGATAAAATCTTGACTACTACTTGATTCTTTTACCAGTTTTCAGAATAATGAGCTGGTCTCTTAGCCATCCCCAATGATGAGCAATGAGCTTTTGTTTGTTTGTTTTTTCCAGTTTGAGTTTTGGCTTTGGTTTTGGGTTTGATTTGAGGAATGTTGTGAATTATAGGAAATTTGTTTATCTGATCTATTTTAATCAATCACAGTCATTGTTCACTTTGTTCAATGTTAGGCCAGTGTGAGCCCCTCTAAACTGGTCTCCCTGTCCTTTTGAAATGACCACATTGGTCTTTGGCAGCTATCTCGCTTTTGGGCACAGCAAGACTTCCCAGGCTCAGTTTGTACCATACCTATCCCAGACTTGGAATAAGGAATTTTTCCAAGAATCTTTTGTTCCTTTTAGGGGAAAATGATATTTAAAAACAAGAGTCTGGGTATTAAGGGTATTTATTGCTGTTAGGTTACCATTACTTCTAGGCTTTTTCAGTGGACAGAGCTATGAAATGTTTATTTTTTTTAAAAGAGAAAAGCAAATCATTAGTGTATATGATTTCCAATAGAAATTTCAGAATTTTTCTCAACTTCTTTGACCTTATAAACATGAGAGACAAACAATTCAGGAATAATCTTAGTTCCTAATGATGGTAACATGTTGGCTTGTCTGCTATAGCCCACAGTATACATACAATAGTTTCAAAATAGCAATACCAGTATTACAACTAGCAGTGAGTCCATTAAATCTAGTTTAAGATTTATTTGCAGAACATTTTTTTTTCTTTGGACTGTTTCTCCCTAAGCATGTAAAATCAAAATACTGCATTTTAAAGCCTTTCAACATAATTATTTTCTCTGTGTAGTTATGCCAACACTTTGATATATAGCTGGATATATACATTTAAAATTTGCAGAGATTGTATTGTCTTTCTTTTTTTTAAAAAATAATTAATTTTTTGGCTGCGTTGGGTCTTCGTTGCTGTGCGTGGGCTTTCTCTAGTTGTGGCGAGCGGGGGCTACTCTTCGTTGCGGTGCATGGGCTTCTCATTGCGGTGGCTTCTAGTTGCGGAGCACTGGCTCTAGGCACGCAGGCTTCAGTAGTTGTGTCTCGTGGGCTCAGTAGTTGTGTCATGCGGGCTCTAGAGCACAGGCTCAGTAGTCATGGCGCACGGGCTTAGCTGCTCCGTCCGCGGCATGTGGGATCTTCCCGGACCAGGGATCGAACCCGTGTCCCCTGCATTGGCAGGTGGATTCTTAACCAGTGTGCCACCAGAGGATTCCCTGTCTTTCTTTTTTGATTAAAAAATATCCTGTAAAAATTTGATGTGGTTCCAAAGCTAAAACTTATAAAGCAAGATTCACTAAAAAAAATTCTGACTTCAGTTTTTGTTCTCTTGACCCTATCTGCTCAATCCCCTAGTAGGTAACAATTTTTATTAGTTTTGGTTAATTGTTTCAGTGTTTCTTAATAGGTATTATACATATTATATCTAACTCTTTACATATAGGTAGATATGATATAGATAGATATAATATGATTACATATTTTTTGTATGTATGTGTCTATACTCCCTCTTTCTTATACAAAAGAAAGCACTATAAATACTGTTCTGCATTTTCCATTTAATAAAACGTATTCTGATTACTCCATATCACATATAAAGATTGCCCCAATTCCTGTTAAGAATATAGACTCCACTGTGTGGATGAACCTTAGTCTTTTAACTAATTCTCTATTCATTGCCCATAAATTATTATTTAGGGGTCATGCTGTTTATCACTATGATGTAATGGGCAAAAGCAACAGAAATTGTCCATTTGATTTTCAGAATTTATAACCTGAATCTCCAGCAACATAACATAGTGGAGGCAGTTTAAGATAGCGGGAATGTGTTTAGAAGTAGGATAAGTCAAATTAGAAGTCTAATTCTCCCTGATTTCACCTCTCTGAGCTTCCATTTCCTCAACTTTAAAATACGATAATGCAACCAAACTCTCATTGTTATGATTTATATAGAACAAATGAGACAATGTATGCAAGACAAATAACAGTACCTCTGGCCTGGAATATGTGCATGTAAAATCATAGCTATTATTAATATTAATTTTACTGATTTTCTCAGCGATAAGACAGAATCCCATATGGGTCTCAATCCTTTAATTTTTTTAAAATCTTTATTAGAGTATAATTGCTTTACATTTAATTTTTTAATTTTTTTAATTTTTTTTTATTTTTGGCTGTGTTGGGTCTGCATTGCTGGGCACAGGCTTTCTCTAGTTGTGGCGAGCAGGGGCTACTCTTCGTCATGGTGTGTGGGCTTCTCACTGCGGTGGCTTCTCTTGTTGCGGAGCACGGGCTCTAGGCGTTTGGGCTTCAGTAGCTGTGGCTCGTGGACTCTAGAGTGCATGCTCAGTAGTTGTGGTGCACGGGCTTAGTTGCTATACGGCATGTGGAATCTTCCCGGACCAGGGATCGAACCCGTGTCCCCTGCATTGGCAAGTGGATTCCTAACCACTCCGCCACCAAGGAAGTCCCTCAGTCATTATTTTTATTTTATTTCTATTTTCATTTAATTTGATCTTTTGATGGGTAGGCTCATTAGTCCCTTTTCCTGTCCCTGGAAGCACAGCTACGGGGAAGAGGGAAGCTAATGGGAGAAGTAACTCACCCTGGACATGTTCTCCAAAAGCATTGCCTATCAGCGTGTTTAAAGGTGACCTTTTAACCTGAGTATTGTTAAGATTTCAGTGAATATGAAGACTTAGAAGTGTGACAGCAAAACCCCTAAGAAAGTGGTCAGAGGGCGGCAGTTTCTTTTCTGATGGCACCAAAGCCTCCAACTGAGCCATCCCAAGTTCATACCCTCCCTGACGTTTGAACCTGGCAACCTCTCACCAGCCCCAGGTGGCCTGATTTGTCTTGTTGGCCTGCTTTGCTGCCTCAAGGTCCCGTCTAAGCAGGATCTGGGAGTCTTCATCTCAAGCAGGCCATTAGCATCTCAGAGGCCTCTCACTCCCTAAATCCTGTCTAGGAATGATTCCCTCTGGGCATTTCTTCCTTGATCCCTAGTCTAAGAAACTACTGGAAGGAGGGGGAAGGAACTGAGGAGGAACTCATTTTGGAATCCTTCCTCAAGGGGATAAGTTTTGAGTAGAGTTTTTAAGAAAGAGGAGGAATGGGATCCCAGGGAAGAGAAAGCAGGCTTCTTTTTAATGATGCTTCTGTGCTTCATCAGACAGAAAAGAGGCTTTGAAGTCAAAGCCTGAATGCCTAATGGCATTTGGCTGCAGTGTGTCACCTCTCAGAACCTCTGTTTCCTTGGTTGTAAAATATGGTTATAAAAATTGTAATATTCCTAGTCCAAAGCACTGTTGTGAGGATTCAGTGAGATTTACAGTGTCTTGTGTTTGGCAAAGAATAGAAGCTCAGGAAATGTGAATTTCCTTTCTACCCTCTCCCCTTGTCAAGCACTTGTCCCACCACCTCTTAAAAATAAACGAGGTTGTTATAATAATACTAGTAATAGTAAGAACGGAAATCTCTGGAGAGGCACAGGCGTACATTATCTAAATTCTTACAGTAACTTTTATTATTGGTGATAATAGCCTTATTTTATGCATAAACAAGCAGAGGTTCCAAGAGAGGAAGTAGCCTGTCCATGGTCACACCCAGGGCCTTAGCTAGCCCATAAGTCACATTTTGCATGAATCAGGAAATGGTGCTCCTCTGCTTGGATTCAACCCCGTGGGTACAGACATGGCCAGTGGAGCTGAGACAGGATTCAGCCCCTCACTCACCCCCTTGCCTTGTCACTGTCGTGCAGTACACAGCTCGCATAACTGTACACAGAAGCTCTGGTCAAATGCATAGTTTTAATCAAACTGAAATTCAAACCCAGATCTGACCGACATTCAGACCACATCCTTTCCAACACTACCTGGCAGTTCATCTCTTCCTGTTTCCTTTAAGGTCCTGCTCCATTGTTTATCTCTTCTCTCTGCCTTATCTCCGTCTCTCCCCTTTCCTTCTCTTATGGCTTTTCCTTCCTAGCTGATACACTCCATCAAATCTCTGCACTTAAGTATCGGTAGGATTGAAACAAATCATTATTCATAATATCACCCCCACCCCATACCTAGCTCCAAACCTGGCACTGGTAGGCCTTCTAAGTAATGCTTGTTCAGAACCCCTACAGTCATTACGCTAGGCTTCCTTGTATCATAGCTAAACCTTTACTCTCCTTCTTGTTGCCCTCGGTACCTAGCAAGTTGCTTTGCCCACAGTAATCATGCTTTTGGCATGAAAGAACTAAGATTTTTCCCAAGAGCAATTGTCTTAAGCAGACACTAGAGGGCAGCAGAAGATCACACATGGCCTTTCGTTCACCTTCCGGTTACTGGCCACAGCCCACCTTGTCTCAAGAGGCAGGAGTCAATGATACACTGCAATGCTGACTGCTCTCTGAACAGCAAGAGCGATGTAAGTCAGGGGGAGGCGGGGGCTGAGCATGCCTTAGTCTGTGGGAAGAACCACTTTTGGGCCCACTGAGCTGCACTGGGATTCTTCACTCCGCCCCTTACTTTAGGGCAAATAATACAGCAGGACCACATGGCTCTTTTTGTGCTTTTAAAAAATATTTAAATAATTCTAATTAGCAAACAAAAGACATCAGCCACTACTGGGCTGCTGGGCATTATCCAGGGGTCCCTCTCCCTGCCCCACAGAGAATATGACCTTCCTCAGAGACTGACCTGCTGTCCCTTGAAACAAGTATCCTCTCGTAGGTTATACTCTGTCACTCTGAGCCTCAGTTCCCTCCTCTGTAAATGGAGACAACAGTTTCTACTCTGTAGGGTGATAGCAAGGTCTATATGAGATGATAGATGCTGCATCTTTCCTTTGATGCTCAGAGCAGTTCAATGGGGAATTAGTGTCCTCATTTTACAAATGGGAAAGCTAAGATTAGAGAGGTGAGGTGACTTACCCAGAATTCAGAATCAGGTAGTCTGACTAAATAGCTTTGGACTTAAGCTTTCAATTCTACCTTTGTCTACTGTGTTCCACCAGGTAGGAAGCGGATAGTTTAAGGAGATTCCTGACAGTGTGGTTAAAGCATCAGCAGGTTACAAGGGAAGCTTTACAGATTCAGACATGCACAAGAGTGAATAATGCTGAGCTGAAGGCCAAGCACTGGAACAAACGACCTCTGATGATGCTTCTGATACCTTAGAATTTATAAATTCTTCATTGAGTTCTGTTTCTCATTTATCCTCGAAATAATCCAAGATTTAGGTACTAGCATTGTTGACATTTTACAGATGAGAAAATGGAGCCTCAGGGAGGTTAAATGACTTGTCCAAGGTCATCCAGCTGGAAATGGAAAAGCTGGGATTTAAACCCAAGCAAGTCACTGTCCTATAGCTTCCCCTTCTGCAGTTTGGCATATTACTTGTGTATTTAGGGAAGAAGCTGCAAATCAGGTTAGAACAGGAGATCAGTTGTCCTAGGATTTGGCAGTTTTGTAGACCTGTCCTCTTTTTAGAGTCTGCACTGTTGCTTCCCCTTCCATTCCTCAAACATGCACACAACACACACACGCACACACTCGGACATACACACCTTAATCAGAAAGCACTCAGGAATGCCCCACAGTTCCTGAGGGTGGGAGTTCACCTGCCTGAACTGTAGTTCGTTGGTTAATCTTAGCATGACCCCAGGTAGGGGCAGGCTTGAGTCCTGCAGATAGGGTGTCCAAGAAGCACAAAGTGCGTAGCTCTGGGTCTGGGTCTTATGATGAGAATGAGGATTGCAGTTTTTAGATGGCAAGCCAGTCTAGGTTCAACACAGCTGTCCCATAATGGAACTGGAGGCCTAAAAAGGTAATGAGTTCTGTGTCCTTAGAAGCATCCAAAAAGCAGTCAGAGGATCATTTGGTGGGAAGTGAAACATTAGATGGAATTTCTGACCAGCTGACCTTTAAAGTGCCTTTTACCCATGAGATCCCTTAGCCCATGGAAAGGGGTGGGGAAGCCTAGGGTTGTTGTCTGGGGGGGGGGTGGCAGGAACGGGGAAGGCCCAAGTGTTTACAACAGGGATGACTTGTGCAGGAGTAAGAATTAGTGCTGAAAATGTTTCGGCGAGAAATATGGACAATGAAAGGAGCAGTAGGACCAGGTGCAAAAAGCTAGCCTAGTTATAAGCTCTGTGGTCTTGGGCAAATTGCTTTACCTCTCTGAGTTGTCATTTGTACATTAATAAAGTAAGGTTAAGACTGTCTGCCTTTGGGGCTATGGTGATAAGATTCAGATAGTGGATTTGAAGTCTGATAAGGGTTACAGGAATAGAGGGGATTAAAGGAAAAAAAAAGAATCAGAGTACACATTCATCTGTTTATTTATTCAGATAGTCACCTGCAGACTGTCTGCATGACATCCGACATTGAACTCTGCTGGGGAGGCAAGCGGTCATTGAAAATGGTCATAGTTCTTGCTCTTATGGAGCTCACAGTTGAGTTGGGGAGGCAGATATTAATTTAACATTAACTAAAATTTAAAATGTGATAAGCACTATAAATGATGATGATGTAAACGGTTCAGTCGATAGTACAAATTGAGAATGATCCAAATATAGTGTATGAATATATGCATGTTCGAAAGTACATGTCATAGTTGGTTCCCACACTCCTTTTAACATATTCACTGGATAACCTTCCTCTGCTAAGCCACATCTAATCTATTATAACTTTTGTGGAACAGACGGTGCTACAGACATTTTAAGTTGATAACACAGTTTCACATCAGGAATTAGGATGTCTAGTCCAAGATTTTAATCAAATCTCTAAATCTGACAAGTCAGATCTCCTCTCCCTCCCCAGTGGGGATGTTAGGAGGTGGGGCCAGGTTGGCCTCCGTTCTGTTTCTCTCCCTTGCTCTTCTTCTTCCTCTCCCTCTACAGTCAAAGCAGGAGAGAGGAACGGTAAGGATTCAGAAGGTCACACTTGATACCCTTGTATCTGGCTCTGTGTTCTCGGGCCCTGGCAGGTGTTTAAAACCGACCCTCTCTCTTGGCGGGGTGGGGGGCGTTCTGTGGTTTTTCGGTGGTCGTTGTGGCCAGGGCCTTCTCCCAAGACCTGAGACGATGTAGCATCTCTGTGGCTGGCTACTGCTGATCCCCCTCCACCCTCTGTTTCTCTGGCTGCTCACCTGTGGAGACTCTCACCGTGGGGACCCCTCAACCTCTGTTATAATTCCTCCTGGGTAAGACTCAAAACACATCCAGCCCGGCTCTTTCTCTTATGTGACCCACATCTGTTCCGGGGGAAATACTCAAGCATTTTTCCCACTGGCAACCTCTGGGATTTGGGGCTAATCCCTATGCTGCCTCTTCCGCCCTGCTGCCATAGGCCACTAGAACTTCTGCAGGTGGGCTATGACCCTAGTCCACTATCTTCCCCATTGCCGAGAAAACGTACCAGTTTCTCCAAGAGGCACTCTTTTGAAGCTCCTTATCACAAAACTTGGGATTAGAAGGTAATGTGCTCTACATGACCCACCTGGGGTGCTGGGGACTCTAAACATTAGGTAATAGCTGTCTCCAAAGCAAATCTCTCTTATATCCTTCCCGTCTACTCTCTGACCTCATTTTATTTCCTTGTTCTGGCTGAGGTTTCTAGAGTTATGAAACTAGCCAGGATTCATCTCCTTTGTAAAGTCTGCGTATAGGGGCCTGGCTCTGGAATTTCAATTCTATTCTGTCTTGGTGTCTCAATAGAAATTTCAGTTCTAACATCTTGTTACAACAACAGCACAGCAATAATTAAAACAAGCACAACAACACCACCGATAACAACTAGTATGGATTGAGTGCTAAACCTTTGCTAGGCACCTTATTTAATCCCTACAAGTAGTCTTTCAGGAGGGTACTATTATCTATAAAGGGCATGCTGATGATGCTGGAGTTTGACTCTCAGGCTGAGAAGTTCAGGTTGCATAGCGCAGAAGTCCAGTCCTTGCCGATGTCATTTCAGCTGGCTACTTTCCCTTTGTTAAGGATATTTCTGTGGGTCCTTGAGTCAGGCTTGAGAGCAATTGCTTTCCTCCAAGAGGAGACAGTAACTCCGCCTAAGAAATGATCCCATTTCGGCAATTCCTGGGAGGCCATTGCTGTAATAAAGGCCATTCTTTATGATATAAAAGTCTCACCCTCTTCCCCCCGCCCCCCATCCTTAGCGTTTCTAATTTGAGCCCCTCTGGTCCCTGTGGAGTCTTTAAATGCTTCAAGTGCAAGCCTATTGCCAAAGCAAGCCTGTCTGACTCGGGACGCAGCGCCCTGCACTGTTGCCGAATATTGAACAAACATTCACGCGGCTTTGGCTCTCCCAGAAGCCCTTAGTCTGATGCCTTTGTTTTGTTTTCTGGATGAGGGCAAGCGGTGCCATCACCTCCTGCCGAAAAGCCCTGGCTGCCCTCCCAACAAGGAGTTGTCACTTCAACTGAGGCTTTTTTTTTTTTTCTTTCTGGTGGCAACAAAATAATACCCAGCAGGAATTTGGGAGGAGAAAAAAGAGAGTTCAGTTGGCAGGTTCTCAAATGAATGGGTTGTAGTGTCATTGGAACTGAATTGGGCTTGAAACCAGACATGATCCTATTTTGGAAGCATTGTTCAGAGGGATGGGAAATGTGAACAGAGGATAAGTCTCTTCAAAAATGTTCTTTATCCTTGGCCTGTTAAAGACAGCCTGTTTTAACTAAACTCTCCCATCCCCTCAATGGCAAGGGCCTATGTGAGAACCTAGAGGAGGTCAGAACAACTGGCAAATTGATCAGCTATTCATCTGTCAACCTTTCAACTGAGAGAGCTAATTTTACTTTGAGAAGAGCTTACCACTTGATTACAAGCCATCAATTAATTGTCAATCCTGAAATTCACAAATCTTCGCTCTTAGACTCATCAATGCTTTGATGAGATGGCACAGTGATCAGGGTATATAAATACACATGTATTCAAATATATCATTGAAAATCGTATTGAAAGCCTACTGCGTTCCAGGTAATACGTAAAGTGGATGGGAATCGGCAGAACTAACACTGTCTCTGCCCTCATGGATCTTATAGTCTGGAGACATTAACAGGTGACGCATAGAACAGGATGCTGCGAGGATCTTTAGTATGAAACCCTAATAGAGATTGGAGGCATGGGGATGGAGTTCAGGGAAGGCATTTCTGAGGACCTGGCCCCTGAACTGAGATCTGAAAGGTGCGTGGGAGTGAGGGCCAGGAGAAGGCAGGGCCAGAGGGTGGGATGGGGAAAGCGTTCTCTGCAGAGAGAAGAGCACGTGCCAAGACTGAGAGAGAAAGGACAGGGTGTAGCCAAGAAACATAAAGGCCAGTGTAGCTGAAAGTAGGAGAATCAGGAGGAACAGGATGACAGATCAGACTGGAGAGGCAGACAGGTGGTCTAGTTCGCATATTACCTATTGTGCCATGGTAAGGATTTTGGTCTTCATCCTAAGAGCAGTGACGTGCCATGGAAGAGTTTTAAGCAGGAGGAGAATATAGAATTTGCCTTTTGAAAAGATGACTTTAGCCACAGAGTGAAGTTGGAACAGAAGCAATTAGCTTTCGCAATTGTAGTATCTACAGAGGAATAATTAATGGAATGGCTAATGGTCTTCCCTGCTGTAACTCTCCTCCAGATCATAACTTAGGTATGACACAATCTTTATGAAAAGGATCGTCGTTAATGAATGCATGGGACTTAGAGGTAAATCCCTTTTTCCATTTAGGTCTCAGGTTCCTCACTTGTTAAACCGTGGGTTTGGACCAGATGATACCCAAGTGCCCTCCTTTTGCAAAACAAGCCCTTAAATTCATCTTGAGTTCTATACTGCTATAGCATTCAGTTTTCAGCCTGGACTATGGGCTTTTAACCCCATTTTTTGAACTGATAGATTGTTTTTTTAAAAAAAAGGATTTATTGGACAAAAGCAGACCAGCAAAGATCAATAGTTCATTTTGTCATTAAATAGATAGATCTTTAACCCAATGTCTATGAATGTCTGTTTGATCAAGGGAATTCTTACTCCCAGCACCATGTTACATATTTTTCCCGATTAAATTATGGCAAGGTGCTATGAGGGATGGGGCCTCTGTGTTCTAAAAAATGAGATAACAAGAGTAGTTTAGTTTAAGTGATGAATTGGTTAACAGACGGCTGGGGTCATGTGCTGAAAGGATCCCTAAGTCATCATGTGACCTTGGAAAGTCATTTTCCTTCTTTGGGACACAGTTTCCTCTCATTTTAAATGGGAGGGTTTTACCAGATTAGACTCTTCAAAGGTATGCTTTTTCAGTAGTTTTCAAAAGATATTTTATGGAGAAAAGGTGCCCCACTCTATTTTTTCTCCTTGGAGGTTAATAATCCAAGTGTATTGACGGTCTATTGATTCCAAAGTTTTTCCTTCAACTAATCCATCCTACTGCCACATTCCTGTGTAACCTCTCTCTGAAACTCAGTTTCCCCATCTATAGCAAGGGCTATAGAGCAGAGGTTTCCAAACCTTTTCTGTAAAGGGTCATATGGTAAATATTTTAGGCTTTGTGGGCCATAGAGTCTTTGTTGCAACTACTCAATTCTGGCATTTTAGCCATACACAATATATAAACAAATGAGGGACTGTGTTCCAATAAAACTTTATTTACAAAAACAGGCAGAGGGCTGGATTTGACCCGCAGACCATAGTTCAGTGAACTCTGGGTCACAGTGTGGGCTAACTGCTCTCTAATGGCCTCGCAGCTCTGACTTTCCCTGACCTTCTCCCCTGAAGGGTTATTCTCTCCCAAGTTGGAAGCCCCCCTTCTCCAAGATGTATCCCTCTGGCCTGCACTTCCAAAAGTCCTCATCATCATCATCTTCTTTGGACATGTCTGTATATAAGACTGTCTCTGTCTCCCCAGCTGCTGAGATGCCTTCTTCACAGCTTTGTTTTGTTTATCTTAGTAACTACCCTTCTTTAATCCCTCTGAAGGATTGGTTAGCTGGAATTTGCCTTGTCTTCTTCCCCCAGAGCCTTTGATCTTGTGCTCATAAGTATTTGCTGACAGCCAGACAGAAAAGGTGGAGCCCAGATCCCAAGCCCGAGGGCCCAGAGAGTAATGAATGAAGACTGCGTTTATTTGTATTTCTAATTGGCAAAAGCCTATTTCCAGATCAGCTGCATGTCACTGCACGCCCAGAGCAAAAGCAGGAGACAACCTTCTTTCTCCCAGGCCTCGGTGCCCAGGGCCCCTGTTTTCCACTGAAGCAGGAGCTTGCCCTGATTTCACCAGGCTTGGAAGAAACTGCCATCTGGACCAAGTTTTGTCCCTTAGTACAGGACCACCTTGTTTTGCCACTCAGCCTGTACATTGCACAACTTTGAGGACACCATTTACATCATCCGTGATGTAAATGGAACCCTCTGAGTTGTACAAATCACTTTTTCAAGCTTTGAGCCCTTTCTTCTTAGGAAATCTTACATCGAAGGCCAGTCTATAAAAGACATACAAGTGGAACAACTCTATTTGAAGCTGAGATGCAGGTTTAGAGTCCTGCCTGCTCAGTCTCCCTCTTGTCTTCTCCAAGCAGCTGCTGAGATGGCTGTTGAGATCCCTAGAATTCCTCAGCTGAATTTTGGAGCCTCTAGACTAGATCATAAACGTTGTTCTAACCATTCACAGTTATATAATCTCTCTCTTGATGAAGTCTCAAGTATATCCCTAGCACCATTCTAGGCACTGAATATTGGGGGGACAGGAGTGGGAGACACGGCCCCTGGTCTCCCTGAACTGATTTTATGGTTGGAGGGGTCAACAGAAAATGAGGTGAGAAAATGAGCTTAACAAGATAGGGTCTTGGGCTTCCCTGGTGGCTCAGTGGTTGAGAGACTGCCTGCCAATGCAGGGGACACGGGTTCGTGCCCTGGTCCGGGAAGATCCCACATGCCGCGGAGCGGCTAGGCCTGTGAGCCATGGCCGCTGAGCCTGCGTGTCCGGAGCCTGTGCTCCGCAACGGGAGAGGCCACAACAGTGAGAGGCCCGCGTACCACAAAAAAAAAAAAAAGATAGGGTCTTACAAGCAGAAATACTTATCAGAGAAGAAGGGCTGGGGAAAGGAGGAAAGACTTCCTGAAGAGGGTCACAGCGGCATGGAGTCGCTGATGGGTGGTAAAGATTTGGAGAGGCAGAGGGGAAACGTAGGGCAGGGAGAGCAAAGGCACGGAGGTGTGAAATGCCACTCTTAGGGATAAAGAGGGACAGCACAGAATGGGGCATGCGTCATTCATGCACATGACAGCACACTGAGGAAAAGAAATTAGAATAAGGGGACAGATGAGCATGGAAAGGAAGGGGAAATAGTGCCTTTTCCAGACAGGTCCATCTCCTTCTGTCTCATTTACCAGTCGTAACTGTTTCAGTTGTTATTGTTTACCACACATTATAGAATTAATCACTATAGGCTCTTGGACATTCAAAGACTTTCCCAAGGCAGCAGAGCTATTATCCAGCAGAAATGAGATTTAAACTGAAATTGACTTGACTCCAAAGCTTGTCTCTCACCCATTACATGGAACTGCATGAAAAATACAGGACTGGAACAAGTTTTTGAAAAAAAAGGTAGAATTTATACAAATTAACAGTAAACAAAAGAATTTCTTATTGGGAAAAATATGCTTGAATATTTACATCTTACAAAGGTCCTTGAAGAATCCTCTAGTCCAACCTACTGACTTTAAATATAAAGAAAGTGAGGCCCAGAGAAAGCAAAGGGTTATTTAATATAAATGATATAACAAGACACCATTCTGGTCTCTGAGCCCTCAGGTCAGTGCTCTTTCCAAAGCATCATGAAGGAACCACTCTATCATCTTTTTTCCCTTTCCAGTGGACGACTACCTCCTTAGCACATCATAATGGGTTCAAGGGTCTGACCTTTTGAACAGTACTGAACAATACTGAACTTATATCTCTTTCTCCAGAGACCACAGAGTTGGGCAGCAAGAAGGAGCTCAAGTCCATGCCCTTCATCACCTACCTCTCAGGCCTGCTGACGGCCCAGATGCTGTCTGATGACCAGCTCATCTCAGGTGTGGAGATACGCTGTGAGGAGAAAGGCCGCTGTCCCTCTACCTGCCACCTTTGCCGCCGACCGGGCAAGGAGCAGCTGAGCCCCACACCAGTGCTCCTGGAAATCAACCGTGTGGTACCACTTTACACTCTCATCCAGGACAATGGCACCAAAGAGGTGAGGTCCCCTGACACAGCCACTGAGTCAAATCTAAGAACCAACCCTCCTACCTCCTGCCCTTGTGGGCCCTTTGTCCATCGGGATTGTCATCATTGTCATCAGTAGCATGGTGAGGGCTAGCATTTATTGATCCCTTACCATGTTGTAGGCACGTATATAACTTGGTAACACTAGCTGCTGTAACTGACAAATTCTCAAATCTCAATGGCTTAGTACAACTGAGGTTATTTCTTGTTGTGCAGAGTCCTAAATAGAAGTTTTTGATTGATGGGTGGCTTTACTCTGAGAAGTAGTTCAGGGTCCCAGCCTGTTCCTTCTTTTTTTTTTTTTTTTTTTTTTTTTTTTTTTTTTTTGCGGTACGCGGGCCTCTCACTGTTGTGGCCTCTCCCGTTGCGGAGCACAGGCTCCGGATGCGCAGGCTCAGCGGCCATGGCTCACGGGCCCAGCCGCTCCGCGGCATATGGGATCCTCCCAGACCGGGACACGAACCCGTATCCCCTGCATCGGCAGGCGGACTCTCAACCACTGCGCCACCAGGGAGGCCCCAGCCTGTTCCTTCTTGTGCTCCATTAATCTGATGCTTCCACGGCTGCTGTGGAAGAAGAAAGAACATGGAAGATTGCACATGAGAAGTTTAAACGGGCCATGCCTGAAAATGGCAAATTATCATTTCAGCTCCTATTCTGCTAAGCTAGAATTCCACCACTGGGCACACCTGTCTGCAAATGAAGACAGGGAAATGTATTCTATCTGTTTGCCTAGGAGAAGAAGGTATGGGTTTGGTGAAAACCTAGCAGCCTCTGCCGCTGTACTATACTTGGGTTATCTCATTTAATTTACCCTCCAGATCTGTGATTTACTTATAAATATTGAGTTGATTCATATGGAATTTCTGACATTTGACCATTTTTTGTTTATAAAAATGGCAATTCCATATGGTTCATCCTTTTCTCATGCCCACTTTACAAGTGAGGAAATGTAAGATGTTGAGTGATTTGCTCCATGTTGGTCTGCTCCAGAGCCTACATGCTTAATCATGAAATTATATCTCCTCTTTTTTCCTCTTTCTTTCTCTCTGACTTTCAATTATAGCATGTCAGGGCTTGAGAGGACTGTGTGAATGATTTAGTTCACTGGTTTGCACACTTGGGTTCATGGAACATTTTTTCTAAATGTAGTGTTCAGGACCCCCAATCCATAAAACCAGGAATAGTGATGCCACTCCTTCTGTAAGGAAGAAGGCAGATAAAGCATCTCTACTTGGTCCCCACTCTTCCCTCTGCAACAACTTCTGGATAGCCCTGGGCCTCCAAAGAAGGTAATCTGGTAGACCACTGACCAAGTCCAATAGGATGCTATGGATTATGTGCCCCATCCTCCTGGGCTGAGTAAGTGCCAGTGCATGGTGAGTGGTCAGGTAGGGTTTCATAGAGGACAGGTCAGGGATGAGAATAAGGAAGCGAGGAGAGTGTCATCAGGTAGAAGACCTGAGGCAGAAAAGTGCATGGTCTCTACAAAGACCTATAGAAATTTCCCATGACTAAGACCAAGAGATGGAGAGAGAGCAGATATGAGGCCAGAGGGGACAGAAAGCACCTGATTATTTAGGATACTATAAGCTAGGTCCTGGAGTTTGGACACTATCTGGGGGGCAGTGACATGCTGAAGATACATGGTTAGCAGGAAGCTGATAGGATTAGATTTGTGTGGCAGAAAGAGCCCTCTGGAAACAACCCAAATGACCATCGATGGGAGAGCAGTTAAATAAGGTGTCGAATATGCATCAGAGGAACACTGTACTACAGCCAAGAGGAATGAACTATAGTGACAATATGAGATGGATGAACATAATGTTAAATGAAGACAAGAAATCTCAAAGATATAGTTTATATAGCATGATACCCTTCCCTCTATTTTAAGTTAAAAGAGACACACAGGGCTTCCCTGGTGGCGCAGTGGTAGAGAGTCCGCCTGCCGATGCAGGGGACACGGGTTCGTGCCCCGGTCCGGGAAGATCCCACATGCCGCGGAGCGGCTGGGCCCATGAGCCATGGCCGCTGAGCCTGCGTGTCCGGAGCCTGTGCTCCGCAACGGAAGAGGCCACAAAAGTGAGAGGCCCACGTACCGCAAAACAAAAACAAAAAACAAAAAAACAGACACACACACACACACATACACGCATATCAAATACACTGCCTTTTAAAAATAAATACAGATGCAATAGATAGTTTAATAAAGGAATCAAGGAAATGATGAACGTAGGATTTAGGATGATGGTAATCTTGAGTCAAGCGAGGCAGGGTAATGGCACGAAGGAGCATTAGTTACACGATGGTAGTCAAGTTTCTAGCTGATGTTTGGCTGCTGGATTTGTGGGGCTTTATGAAAGTGCTAAAAGTAGCTAACCAGCTAACACTAACTGGATGAACACATAAAGCCTAACCATGCATGGTGCAGCAATGAGCCTGAGTCACGAGCCGTGCATCTCAAATCATCTAGCTCTGTGCATCAGAGGTCCCCAGACCAACAACAGAAAAGCCAGGAGAGCCAAATGTGTATACATCTCCAAACCTCTGGTTTCAGGGTGAGAGTCAACTGTGGAAACGTAAGAGTGGCAGCAGGGAGACCCCTGAGGAGGCTGTTGAAGCTTCCAGTAAATACCAAGGGTCGTCTGACCAGTGCCGTGTCAGTGCAGACAAAAAAAGCAGCACATCGGTAGCTCTCCAGGGTTTGGTGAGAGAGGCTATGAATACCCCTATTTACGGCTCTTTCTGGGCCACACTTTCCTCATCTTTGAGGTGGTTTGATACTAGCTAAGTCACATGACTTTTTTTTTTGTAATTTATTTTTATTTTTTATTTTTGGCTGCATTTAGTTTTTGTTGCTGTGCGCGGGCTTTCTCTAGTTGTAGCCAGTGGAGGCTACTCTCTGTTGCACCGTGCAGGCTTCTCACTTTGGTGGCTTCTCTTGTTATGGAGCACGGGCTCTAGGCACATGGGCTTCAGTAGTTGTGGCTTGCAGGCTCTAGAGCACAGGCTCAGTAGCTGTGGTGCACGGGCTTAGTTGCTCTGTGGCATGTGGGATCTTTCTGGACCAGATCTCGAACCCACGTTCCCTGTACTGGCAGGCGGATTCTTAACCACTGGGAAGCCCCAAGTCACAGGACTTTTATGATGTGTTCTTGGCACGTGTGGTGGCAAGACGAGCGCTGGTTCCTTTCCTCTTTGCTTAGGAGTCAGGTTCCCCATGTCCAGATGCTACGCCAGCTTCCCTCAGCATCGTCAGTTCTGGAAATGGGTCTTCCTGAGGCTGATTCACGTTCTCTCAGACAGAGAAGCCCACGAGTGTGAAAGCGGTCACTAGATGTCACTGTTCTCCTTATGTGGCATCTGCTGCTTTTGAAGCATGAGTCCTTCCTTCGTTAATTCAGTGTTTTTGAGCACCTACTATTTGCCATGTATGGTGTCACGCCCCAAGAAGTGAAGAGTGGGACAAACGGACACAAATGGGCATGGTCTTTATCTTCACGGAGTTTACAGACTTGTGGAGAAGACAGATATTATTGAAACACTTCCACCAAAAAAGTGAGAACAAACTGTGCTGAGTACCAAGAGAAGTCCAGGCCTTTGGGTTAAAGTCAGGTGACCGAGGGCTTTGTGGGATCAAGGAAGGCTTCTTTAGGGAAATGACATTGGAATTAGTTCTCGGGGGTCGGGTGCCTAAAGTGAAAGTGGAGGACTGGATTTGGGGGAGAGCAGGAGCCTGAGAGCATTCCGGGTCGAAGGCCTAGCTCCTGCAGAGACCTGCAGGATGTGCAAACGTGGCCCGCTTCCCTGAGGCCGGGATGGGGAGCTCCATGGACAATGCCGAGGAGAGGCGGCGGCCAGGCTGGCAGAGCTCTGAAGGCTCTGGTGATGAGGAGTTTGGTCCCTGATAGCGGGGAGCATAGAGGCATTAGAGCAGACAGGTAGACGCTGTCTTCTCAGCTCCAAGCTCCTCTCCTCTAAGTTATACCTGCAAAGGAACCTTAGAGCTGCTTGATTAGTTCTTTCTCTCCCTCACCAACCCCTAAGACAGGCCTGTTTAGAGTTCCACAGCAGCCTAGGGGCTGCTGTGCACTAGGCCTTTTCAAAGGAGCCAGGCTGTGGTAGGAATGGGTAAGACAGGCCCAGTGCAGGTCTGGAAGCGATCCTGGAGGAGGGGAGGTGTGATGAGAAAGCAGCCACTCTCACCTTGGCCATCATTTGTTCCCCTGCCTCTTCCCCAAAAACCATCCCTTCTCCCAAGGCTTCTCCATCTCTCTGCGTTTCTTTGCCGTCAGAGGCAGGGGCCACATGGGTCAAACATAAAAGGGCCTTGGCCTGGACTCTGACACTGAGTCATAGCGAGGCTGGGGCAAGTCCTTTTTCCTCCCTGGGCCTCTCTTTTCCTACCTGAAAAAGCAGAGAGGTTGGGTGAGTTTCTTTCTGAGTTTCCTACAAGAGACTTTGTCAAAGTGGAATCAGCTAGTGCAAGATCTGTGCTCCACTCGGGTTGAGTTGGGATCCTGCCTCAGTCCCCTACTCCCGTGGAGTGTTGCTGAATGACCTCTCCAAACCTCAGTTTTTATGTCTATAAAATGGACTCTTGTGATCCCTACTTCATGGGGATCAGATGGTAATGAATGTATAGTATCTGGCATGTAGCCTGTAATGGGCTTATGTTTCCTATGATGATGATAAAAAGAACGTCTGTCTAAACTGATTCCTTCCTTTTTCTGTGCTTCCTTTGGTATCTCCTCTTCTAGGTAGCACTCGATAACTTTGCAGATGCCCGAAGTGCTAGGGACATGACGTTCAGAGTAGGGTCTGCATTTGGTATGCAAGAGATTAACCTAAAAGGGCAGATCACAAATGGAAGGATTTCAGGAGCATTTTTCTCACTTTATAAATATTACTGGAACTTGTACTTTATAGAAAAGGATACCATAGGTGGAATTACACATGAGTCAAAGGATTTCCTTCTGTAGACCTTCCAAAGCAGAATGGAACCATTCTTCGGTGTGAGAACACCTGTCTCCTTGAGTTATTTGAGATGCTAAGTCAACTGCTGAGTCCCATTATATGGCATGGTCAGGAAGTATCAGAGGCGGGGTGTGACTTGCCTGAGGTTTGTGGGGCTGTTCAGGCCTCTGACTCTGAGCAAGGGCCAGGGTGTGCTCTTCATAGCCTTGGGGACCATTGGACACTAGCTCCTTTGGTGGTTGGGATATCCTTGGGTCCATCTCCTTGAATGCATGGGAAAGGATGATGCCTTCTGCCTCAGCTGGAAAGGAGCCTTTCATTACACTTTGTGCTGTGGTTCTGAATAGGCAAAGCAGGAGAAAAGTCTTAATGATGGAGAATTTGATTAATGCATCAATCTATTCCCTCCACCTGTTAAATGACCCTTACACAGCCCAAAGCCACAGAGCTTAGCTAAGCACAACTAGTGCTTACATGTACAAGACTGTGTGTGGCTATTAACTTAGCCTTCGGATGAATAAGAAGAAGCTCCAAATGCAGGAGAAAACATTGTGTCATGGTGAAGAGCCAGATTGAGCTGGATTTGAGTCCCATCTCTCCCGTTGATCGTCTGGGTGACCTTTCATTTGACTCATTTATAAAGTAGACATTACAGTATCTACCCCTATCCATTTTGGGGTTGGGAGTTTTCTTTGGAAGAACTGGGACACCTGGAATCTGTACCAGGTTCTGTCCTTGATTGTTATATGGCATTGGGCATGGATACTTCTACTGTCTTGGTCTGTTTCCTTATCTGTATGACAAAAAGTATGGGCTAACTTTATCCCACAGTCCCTTTTGACAGATCTATGGTCAGATTTAGGTTCTGCTCTGAAAATAAGGGAAATATTTTGATGTTGGATGAGGCACCTTGTGACCTGCAATTTATTTTCCATCCAAAGATATTACCAATTTTACTCCTTAAGTTAATATTGGGAAGAGAAAGATTCACATATCTTGTACTCCATCCCAATGACACAGCATTTATGAGTAGAGATGGGTATTAAAATCATACCCTCTGTATTTTACAAATAGTGAAACTGAGACCTGGAGACAGGAATGAATTGCTCTAGGGCACTCAGCCAAGTCTGAATTTGAAGTAGTCAGCCATGGCTTCTGACCTTGGCGATATCTTTTGTCTCTCTCAGACTCAGTATCCTCATCTGTGAAATGGTGGTAACTTTCCGCATAGGGCTCTCATGTAGAAAAATTAAGAGACTGTTTGCTGGTGTTTTGAAGACTATAAAATACTCTGTAGATCTGGATGCTTTTTTTTTTTTTTTTCCTATTGCTCGAGTCCCCTGAATTCCAATAATGTGATATATATTTTTTTTCTTTCCATGCTGCCCTAGGAAGAACCATGTGTAATTTTGGTCTTGTTGTGGTTTTCTAATATTCTAGCAGATCCTTTCCCTCTGCCAGAAAGATTTGTTTGCTCAATTTACACTTCTTGGCTCAAACTGAGAAGAGAATTCCAAATGACTGCTCTTTGAAAAGAAATTAACAGCCAAGATCATCCCCCCGCCCCATTATTGCCACCACAGCCATGCCTACCACTGTGACCACTACCCTTATCATAACCACCATCGCCACTGCTGCAGCAGCATCACCACCACAACCTCTCATTGGGTTTGTGTAGATACTGTGTGAGGAAAGATAATACAGAGGGAGACACGACACAGACTGTACCTTCAAGGACCTCACAGTCTAGGGGATGAGGCAGAAGAGCCCCATAAGTAACTAATTGCTTACACATGCTACATTAATTCATGACTTATTTTCAAACAATACAATAGACATTCCAAAAGTGTTAGAAAAGAGGGAGAAAGAAACTCTGGTCGGGGGGAGGTAAATCTGGAAAAGGTTCTTGCAGCAGGGAAGGTGGATGTGTACAGATGGTGGATATAGCTTGAGACTACTCTGTTGATGATGAAGATAATCCTAGGTACCAGATGTACATTATATGCCAAAAACTGCCAAGGGCTTTCTGTGCTTTATCTCATTCAATCATCCAAGAACTTCTGAGGGGAATATTATTATCATCCCTATTTAATAGATGAGGAGACTGAGGTTCAGAGAAGCTTGAACCCAAGTCTGTGAGATTCTGAAGCTAACCTAGGCCTGAGTTGGAAAACTCTGGCCCACAGGTGACATCCAGCCTGCCATCTGTTTTTATAAAGTTTGTGAAACACTGCCACACTCATCTGTCGACACATCTCTATGTCTGCTTTCCTGCCATGACGGCTCAGTTGAGCAGTTGCCCCAGAAGACAGTAGGACACACAAAGCCAAAAATATTTACTGTAGTCCTCTGAAAAAAAATTTGACAAACCTTGGTCTAGACTAAGGTATATTGGAAAAGAAGAGGAAAGAAAGCTATGTCAAATGCTGTGTGACAGACATTTAGAATAGAAGAAAAAACCCAACAAGCATTGATTGCCAACTCTATGCCTGGCTTTTTTTTTTTTTTTTTTTTGCGGTACGCAGGCCTCTCCCTGTTGTGGCCTCTCCCGTTGTGGAGCACAGGCTCCGGACGCACAGGCTCAGCAGCCATGGCTCACGGGCCCAGCCGCTCTGCGGCATGTGGCATCTTCCCGGACCGGGGCCCGAACCCGCGTCCCCTGCGTCGGCAGGAGGACTCTCAACCACTGCGCCACCAGGGAAGCCCATATGCCTGGCATTTTTAAAGTGCCTTATGTGTATTCGTATGTGTTCTCTTACTCTCCCCTGGCACATTTGCATTATGATGCCCATTTCACAAATTAAAAATAAAAAAAAAAATCTGAGGACTTAGGTAAATAATTCACCTAACATCACATAGCTAGTGACTCTGACCCAGGAAGTCTGTGTCCAAAATGTATGTCTAGTCAATCATTCTTACTACAGGTGTGAAAAATTTGGGAGAGATAAAACGAGAAGTGATATGCAGAAAACTGGGTCGCAGAAGCTTTGAACATTGTGCTGAGGGACTGGGGTATCATGTGAACTATAGGGAACTCTTGAAGATTGGGGGTCAAGGGAAAGCCATAACCAGATGTGCATTTTTGGATAATAACTACATCATCAACAGTGGAAGGGTGAATTGTAGGGACCAGGGCTGGTTTTATGTCAAGGGTTATTAATTTCAGGTCCGCAGATCATTGATTTTGAAGGGTTGTTGGATCTCCATCGCCAGAAAGTTTATGCAGAATTATATATTATTGCATTTTTCTTCTGGGGGAAAAGATACATGGCATCAGCAAATTTTCTAAATGTTTTTGACCCAAACGTTGTAGAACGCTAAGAGAAGAGGACCAGTTAGTTGGGGTGTCCACTGCAGAAGTCCATATATGGGATGTCTGGGAGGGTGGGGACTCCATTCAAATAATTTTAAAAAATATTTATTAAGGGTCTCCCATGGGCTAGGCGCTGTTCTGGGCTTTCGGAATACATCAGGGAGCAAAACAGGGATATATTTCAACCATCTGGAGACTTAATTTCTACTGGAGTGTATGTGGGAGATATAAAGTAAACAATAAGAATAGTGAAAAGTATAGTATATTAAAAGGCAAAGGGGAGGGGAAATAAAGCAGAATAAGATGTCAGGAGTGTGTAGTGGAGTGTGGAGACTTGGATCTCAGAATGTCACAAAGTCAGGATCACTTAGGTTGAGAATGGGGGAAGTGTTATTTAAAAAATGCAGATTCCTGGCTTCCTCCTACTGATTTTGTTTCTCTAGAGGAGTGAGGCTGAGAATTTTTATTTTCACAGGCTTCCCAGGTGATTCTGATGCACACTGAGCTTGAGAAGCACTACTCAAAACCATTGTTCATATGTCTTTCTCATTCTGATATTCCTTCAGGGAATTCCTTGCTTAGGGATTAAGAAAGTCAAGTACTTATAATCTGGAGTAAATCTCTGCTATTGTGGGCCACTTCCTCTCCATCGATGCATTATGAGAAGGAGGTGAACTGGCCAGGAACCAGGCTGTCAGGCAGTTCTTGGCAAGAGGGAAGATCAAAGAAAAGAGGGGGATATAATCCACATATTACTCAACACGCTCATGGTCAATTACAAAAGAGGAACTTAATGCTTGGCTTGTCTGCTTGCAAAACTGGAAAACATAGCTATTTCATGAGACCAGAAAACTACCAGATTCAGTAAGATATGCAAGACAAACAGACTTAGCAAATGCAAGCATTTTTGCGTGTCAGAGTGTAGAGCTTTTTTCCCCCCATGGGACGTTGAATTCAGTTAGCAAATGTAATAAAAAAGAGAATCACAGAATGTCTTTTCCTGGTACTTTTAAGAACAACCACTTACTGAGCACTTCAATTGTGCCAGGAGCTCAGCTCAAACACTTTATGTACTTAGTTCACTGAACTCTCTGATCAACCCCACACGATGGGCGCTATTATTATCTTTCTTTTCCCCTTGGGAAAAATTGAGGCACAGAGAAGTTAGATCACTTGTCCCAAGATCCTATAAATAAGAACTGGTGGAGCCAGGGTGTGATCTGAGCAGTTCTGTTTTTTCTCATTTTGCTGCAGTCTCTCTCTTAGCTACTTCCCTTCAACTTTTTAATCAAGTGTAAAAAAATGCAAGTCTAATGTCTACTGAAGACACTATCATTGCCTAATATTACCTTCTCCTGCCACTGTGTCTTCATTTCTTTCACTCAGTGGCCAAAAGATTTGAAAGAATAGACTACCTCTGCTGTCTACACTGATTCACCCCCATTCATTCCAGGGCTGGCTCCCTCCACCCAGTGGAAATACAGTAGCTTCTCCTCATTTGTCACCCATGCAGACACCACCTTTGCCATCAATGACTTTGCCTTTCTTTTGATAGGCACCTTTTGATTTCCATCTCAGTTCTTGGAGTCTGGAAACCAGCGAGACGTCCTTGATAACTCTTTGTCCTTCCTCCTGCGCTCACTCCCCACCCCACCCCACCCCCCAAACTATAGCTCATTAACAAACCTTGTAGAATTTTCTTCTTAGGCATTTCTCAACTATGTCCACTTTTACCCATTTTGGTCCAAGTCTTGGCTGAACAGTTGCAGTAGCTTCCTAACCGGCTAACAATGACCCTCACCTGCTCTAACTCATTTTCTTCCTGGTAACCAGAGTGATATTTTCAAAGTTAAAACTTGCTCACATCACTTTTCCAATGAAAACCCTTAACTGGCCTCCAGCTGCTCTCGGGATCCAGACCCAGGTGCTTACCGTGGCCTACAAGGGGCTGCCCTTCTAACTTCTTATAACTCCTGATTTTCCACTTTCTGGAACTGTGCTTTGTGATGCCAAAGAGCCTTGGTACATGCTGTTCCCTCTACTTGGAATGTGTTTTACCCTCCCCCTCCTTTCTTCTTTCCACTGACTTGACTGCTATTCATCCACCAGATTGCTGAGGCTTCTAGATTTGATAAGATCCCCCTGTTTGTTTATTTGTTTACTTTCTTGAGGCTTTTTTTTTTTTTTTTTTTTTTTTTTTTTTGTGGTACGCGGGCCTCTCACTGTTGTGGCTTCTCCCGCTGCGGAGCACAGGCTCCGGACGCACAGGCTCAGCGGCCATGGCTCACGGGCCCAGCTGCTCCGTGGCATGTGGGATCTTCCCGGACCAGGGCACGAACTCGTGTCCCCTGCATCGGCAGGCGGACTCTCAACCACTGCGCCACCAGGGAAGCCCCTTGAGGCTTTTTATCTCCCTTTCATAGCAGTTATCATAATTTCTAATTATACTTTTATGTATGTTTTCTAATTGTTGGATTAATGTCTGTATCTCCTCCTCCTCCACATTTTATTATTTTGTCTTATCGTGACAACATTGCTAATGCAGAGGGAAGAGCAGATAAACTCAGGAATGAAGGCGTCTAGTCCAACCCTGGTCTACTTCTTGATTCCTTTCTTCCCCACCTCACAAATGTTACAGAGCCTGTGTTTGAACATTCCCAGTAACAGCTTGCTCAGTGACCCCTAAGCATCCTGTTTCCCTCACTTCTGTAATATCCATTCTGATATTGAGTCCAAATATTTTCCTGTACATTAAGAGGTAAACTCCATAAGACCAGGGTCTGGACAAACTTTTGTTCAGCATTGCACCAATAGCTTCTACTATAGTGTCTGACTCATAGTAGAAGTTCAATAAATATATTTTTCATGAGAGTAACTAAATGGACGTGTGAAAAATGAATGACCACCTTGCATCAGCATGCTTGCATGGTGCTTTCACATACACTAATTCCCTTAATTCTTTCAGTAGTCCTATGAAGTTAGCAGTGTTTATTTTCACTTTACAGATTAGGAAACTGAGGCTCACAAAGAATGGGTACCACCCTTTGAAGCCCCACAGGGCTACCAAATGTCAGAGCTGGGGCTGGAATCCCTTTTCCAGCTGTCCCACAAGCACTCATCCGTCATACAACCATCATTTATCTGGGTGGGTGTCGTGCAAAGCAGCCAGGGTAGTGCTGGGTTTGCAGGAACAGAGCAAGCTGCAGGCCCCATCCCTGTTGGAGCTTATCCCTGTTCACAGGGGGCTCTTCTTGGGTCATTAGGCAACTTCAGTCAGCAGTGATGCTAAGGGCGTAGAGAGAATTCACCAACAATTCAACTCTCTCTGCCTATTTCTCTCTAATCTTAGGAGAAAAAAAAAGTCATTCCAGATGTGCCTCCCAATTCATCAGGCAGATGCAGTTGAAAGCAGCCTGAGTTTGTACCATTACACAGTTGGTAAATCTGTGCAGAGCCTTCTCTGGTCCACAGAGTCATGTCATTCCTTGAGTTTCTGAGCAGAAGGGTCCCAGACCATAAATTTAAGTCCCGAGAAGAGGAGAAACCCTCAAGTAATTAGCTTCTTCTTGAACTATATGTTTCTTTTCTTTTTTAGCTTCATCTCCAAATTTTCCCACTTGGGGGAGCATTGTCAAATTCCTGGAATTTCTGCTACCTAACTCCAAACCAATTTAGTTTAGAAAAGTATAGCGTGTACAAAGCTAAAGTGACTAGTATAATGAACCTCCATGTACGTGTCATCTTCTAGTTTCAATAATAATCAACTTACTGCAGGCCTGCATCACCGGCTCTGTCCCCTCAAACACTATATAATTTGATATGTAAATGTTAAAGTGCGTATTTCTAAAATATAAGGACGCAAAAAATATCAATATCATTGCCTTGCTTTCCAAACTAACAGTTCCTCCACACCATCAAATATCTAGTCATTGTTCACGTTTACTAGCTTGTCTTATATTTTTGGTACCGGTTTGTTTGTTCAGACTGGGATCTAAATAAGATTCAAACATTATGATTGGCTGATAATTAAGTCTCCTTTCATCGATAGGTTTCTTCCTCCAACTCTTTTTATTCCTTGTGATATTTTATCAAGAAAACTGGGTATAGGGGCTTCCCTGGTGGCGCAGTGGTTGAGAGTCCGCCTGCCGATGCAGGGGACATGGGTTCGTGCTCTGGTCCGGGAAGGCTGGGCCCATGAGCCATGGCCACTGAGCCTGCGCGTCCGGAGCCTGTGCTCCGCAATGGGAGAGGCCACAACAGTGAGAGGCCTGCATACTGCAAAAAAAAAAAAAAGAAAGAAAGAAAAGAAAAGAAAACTGGGTATAGTTCCCAGGGGATTTTGCTATTGCAGCCCCATGGTATTATTTAGCATGTTCCTCTAGCCCTGTACTCCTTGTAGGTTGGTAGTTAGGTCTAGAGGCTCGACCAGGCTTGATTTTTTTTGGCAGTCCACCACAGCCAGTATTGATAGACTTGTAGACCAAAGTGATCTAAAAGAACAGTTTTGTCTTTGATGCCGGCCAAATCTGTCATCAAGTCCTGGCTGTTCCCCTTCTCCTGTGTGACTTTTGGCAAGGGATTCTGAACCTTAGTTCCCTCAGATGTGTTGTGGGGTTAATAATAATACCTAATTTCTGAGGTTAGTATATTAAATGAGATGGGCATCTAACATGCTTAGCCTGGTGCATAGCAAGTGCTGAGTATAGACAAGCTCTTGTCTTCTCCTCCCTCCCCGTTCTTCCCCTCCCTCCCCGTTCTTCCCCTTGTCCCTCCTCCTCCACCTCTCCCACGTTTCATTATTATATTTTATGATCAAAACAGTGTGTGTGAGAAAGAAAGAGAAGACAGACTCAGAATGGAAGAGATTCTCCAGGCATCTAGTCCAGCCCTAGTCTGTTGCTTGATTCTTTTCACCCATACCCTGCAGGAGCCTGTGTTGGATACTCCCAGGAACAGCTTGCTCAGTGATCCCTAAGCAGCCTGTTCTCTCACTACTAGAATATCTTTCTTTATATTGAGTCAAATTATTTTCCTGTACATGCCCTGTCTTGATTGTTTCCAGTTCCATCCATCAATACTGTACTGAGATGGACTTCCCTATTGACTTACCAGACAGAACGTATGTTTTGGAATCAGAGAGATGAGGATTCGAATACCAGCTTTGCTACAAAATTTCTTTGTGCCTTTGGTCACAGTACTTAATTTTTTAAGCTTCTTTTTTTCCTCATGAGTAAAATGGGATTAACAATGTCTACCTTATAGAATTGTTTTGCAGATTAACAAATAATCCTCATAAGGTGCTTAGCAGCAGTGTTTGGCTTATAGAAGCAGCTCAATAAAAGTTTGTCCTCTCTCCTTGTTCTAAGTGACAGCCTTTCAGGTGTTTGATGACATCTTTGGTCTCAGTTGGACTTTTCTTCCGGTAATCATCCCCGGTTCCTGTAATTGTTTTTCATCACGAGTCTGTTTCTTATCTCAGACTCAGTCTTATCCCAGCCATTCTGAGTATTAGCCTCTGAAAGAACTCAGTATGCCTATGTCCTTCTTTTTTTTTTTTTTTTTTTTTTTTTGCGGTATGCGGGCCTCTCACTGTTGTGGCCTCTCCCGTTGCGGAGCACAGGCTCCGGACGCGCAGGCTCAACGGCCATGGCTCACGGGCCCAGCCGCTCCGCGGCATGTGGGATCTTCCCGGACCGGGGCACGAACCCGTGTCCCCTGCATCGGCAGGCAGACTCTCAACCACTGCGCCACCAGGGAAGCCCTACCTATGTCCTTCTCGATGTACGCTTTATGAAGAAAGAAGTTAGAATACACAGAGACTGCTTTACTTGCCTGCAGAATTAAGGGTAAAATCCAAGTTTCTTGCTTCCAGACTTTTGGATCTGCCCTGGGTCACAATAGCTTCTATCTTTACTGTCAGGCTCATAGTATTCAAAACATAATTTTTGGCTCGCTAAAGGAAACGGGAGCTCAGAGGGAAAATCTTGTATTGGTGTCACAAGCCAGTAGTTATGGAACCAGAGTTTAAACCCTTGTCTGTGTGGTCCCATAGCCTGTGGTCTCAACACATAAGCTATAGAGACTACGTCATCATTGGTCCTTCCTCTACTCTTGGACATGGACAAGCTATTCCATCATCAAGTAGCTTTTCTTGGAATCTAGAGTCACCTCCTGTCACTATCTTTTTCCTCACCTTTCCTTGATGATAAAACATCTTGCTCCATTCTTACCTTTTGGGCACTTCTCAGCCCTTTAGAAGCTGACTTTGGTTACACCATCTGCTTGAAGTTCTTGTCTTAAAACTCAACAAGGACCTGTTTACTCAAGCCAACACCCTCTTCTCAACCCTTTTTTAGAGCATCAATCCATTCTTAAAAGAGCTTGGGCTTGGCTCCTTTGACTTTAGTTTGCCCAACCTGAATCCTTTCCAGAAATTATTGCTTCCCTTCAAAAACTCAGAGGGAATGCCAGGAAGTAGAAGCATGGTAGCTGCTTGGGGGTGGGGGATCATACATTAGTGAGGCTCTGTCCATCCCTCCATGGTGCTTCTCCCAGAGTTGTTTCTTGAATGTGCGGATCCCATTTTGAATGGAACAGGAGAAAATGGGAATTTAGATATATGTCTAAGGTAGGTATATTGGTATAGCTCTATACTTATATATAGAGAGATATAGATAGATATAGATAGCTTTATTTACTAATTTTTTTTTTCTTTTCAGGGAGTTACATTAGTTACATTCAAAGTAAACAGACTTCTTAGTGAGATTTTGAAATTTTAGGTGCTTTAGTGAGTTGTTATTGAAAGGGCCCAAGTTTTGGAATCAGTCA